>NC_090437.1:216689307-216991449 GCF_031143425.1 Pleurodeles waltl | reverse complement strand
AAATGGGCAATCTAAGGACAAGGATGGTTTAAGTAAAACCATATAAGTCACCAAAAAGAGTGACAAAGTTTCTGGATCAAATCAATAGCATTTCCCTAACCAATCTCTCCCGGTCTCCTGCTCCCTAATTCTCTAATTCACTTCCTGGTGACAGGGGTTTTTATCCCCTTTTCGTTGTACATTCCCCTAAAACTTGATTGGACAATTATTGCACCCCACTATCTTTAGCCAATTAAAAAATGGATTATGTAATTAATCTTTCACCTCACATTAGTTCTCAGACAGTTTATTAGTCCATATGATTGACATCTTCAGAGGTAGCACGTCCGGTATGATTTCATCCTTCTGTAATTTCTTTGCACATCTTCGGTCAGTAGCTCCATTGTCTGCACCGGTTTGAACGACCTTGTACATTATACTAATCTACACTGTTGCATTTGAACTATTACATCTCTACAAGCAATATGAATTTCATGAGATCGGATCTACTATAGTTACATTCAGCTTCTAGTCTGAAGGAAAAAAAACAAGAGTTCATGTCCTTTTGTGAGTCAGCACACTGCTTGTTTAGAAAACACATTTAATATGAGAGCCAGGCAGCTAGGCCTCGACTCATGCTAACTAATGCCTACAAGATTTATTTAGCAAAACTCTAATAACATAATCATTAATAATTAGTACAAAACCATTCTTTAACAGAACATTAGACATTTTTATTAGTCTCCATATACAATAGCGGCCACTCCCCGTGGTCACATTTCAAGTGCACGTTTAACAAAATATACTAATACAATTTCTATGCGGCATTATAACACATTAGTTCATAAACATTTCATGTTAATATAGATTATATAAGCTCCGCTCTCTCAGTGCCTCCTCTGATGACGCTCGTCATCACACCAACCTTTCCCTTTCAACCTTTCACTTTTAATTTTTCACTTTGCGCATAATGCGCATTTCAACATCTTGCCCTTTGTGTGAACTTTCCCAAATTTCATTATACATCTTCTCCCTTTCATTTTCTTCATTTCTTTTACTTTGCTTGGTCCAATTTCTTCGAATTCTCTCATTAATTGTGCATGGTCCCCATAAACCCAATAAACAGATCAAAACAATTAATAGACCCCCTAATATTTTTGCAAGCACCCCATTCCAAATATTGCTAAACCTGCTCCCTACTCTGGCAATTTGTTTTCCAACTTTTTCCCAAACTCCAGGTTCCTTCAAATCTTTCAAATCTGCACTATCTCTAGTTAGGTTAGTAAGCATACCTCTAATCTTTTTACTATTATCAGGAATGAACGAGCAGCAATGACGCTCGTTAAGCATTCTACAGACCCCGCCGCTCTTTGCTAAAAGAATGTCTAAAGCAAGCCGATTTTGAAGAGTCATAGCTCTTTCCGCAGCAAGTTCAGTATCCATCAGGAGTATAGCCCCTGTAAAATTTGTCAGCATGTTATTCACAATAGTAGACAACTTTCGAATCTTTATGGAGTTTAAAATAACCGCTACTGAAGGAATTATGGCTCCAAATATGTCACCAACGACAGCAGCCGCTGTCTCTCGATTTTGTCTAGCATGTTGTAATTCAGAAACTTTAGGTATTTCCTTTAAGTCATCAATCTGGTAACTCTTTGGGAAAACTATCCCCAAATAACATGTCCCATACCATCCCTTAGGGAGACGGTAATAAGCATTAAGTCCACAGATAGAATGGATCCCAGGGATCGCTGGATCCTGTCCATTTAACATGAATGTCCATTTACTCTGAAACAAAAACACATGCCTACATTCATTCGTTCCCACAAATAAAGTATCATGATCAGATTTCGGCCTATATATACACAAAGCCTACCTACATGCAGTGCATCTACGGCTAATTTGCCCTGCGTCTTTATTGCGGTGTAAGCATAATCATTTGCGTATGTGCGTTTCTCTAGCCCCTTTTCTAATCTTTCTTTCAGTGCTTTGCGTCTATCATCAGTGTGATCTAAAAAGCTTTTCTCTACAGGTGTTAATAAGCAGGTCAGATTGTTGCGGTGTGCATAAGCTGTGCCAAATGTCAGTGTTGGCTCAAAGAAACCTCTAACTAATTTTATACTATGCTCCTTAGCTAATTTTTTCAAAAACTCAATCACAGGCACAAAGGAAAACACTTCATCTAGCTTTGAATAAAAATATTGCACATGTTCCTGGTCATAGAATCTTGTTAGCAGCAAACTACAGCTTATCCCGTAAGTTAGTGGAAAACTATGGTAGGTGACCCCTTCTTGTACTGATGAAGGAATCTTTGTGCACACATAACAGTTCCTCGCATCCATTGTATCAACATACTCATTCCATAAGCGATAGAAAACATTAGTAGAAAGTTCCCCCTTTGAATTAGTTCCCTCATGCATATATTTTGTATCCTGCTCGGCCTTCTATGGTGTTAGTGTAGCAGTCTCAGGTTTTGAAGCATTGTTAGTCACTTTCTTATCCAACCATGGCATTCCCACAATCATACCCACAATTATTATTGCACACACAATACCTAATATAACACTTAGCCAACCACATACTTTACCCTTTTTGCTACTACCTCTAGTGTAAGCCATAATCTGTAAAGAATCAGATAGCAGAACAATTTGACTTGAGGACAATTCAAATGCTCTTTTTTTTCTTAATGCAAAATCTCTCTTTCTCTCTTGCGTGTATTTACAGCGTTTCAATCACCCCAGGACCCTTTTGTCAAATCAGGTTAGCAGCTTGTCATAATCAGTTTTTCTTTTCAAAGCAATTCAGGGTTTCGATGTCACATCCGGTAATTTTTTAGTCTCTTTTCTCAGCATTTTAGCTTTCAATTTAAATTTTAGCACAGTCTCTTTCTCTGGTTGATTTCAGGTGCCGTAATATTGGCCTGGTACTTCACGATCAAAGCAGAATGCTAAGAATTATTGTTGCCATTCAGATGTTGTCGCATATGACCATTCAGGGCCTGCGTACCTTCTGTTTGCGACTCTTTTCCTTTTTATTCTGCGTTCACTCTGCAACCCTCCTTCACTAAGATCTTCCCTTCTGGTTGTATCAATTTCTTCCTCTATTGTTTCACCTGGGATGACCTTTTCCCTTGCCGCTTGTTTCTTTGGCCAGTTATTACCTTTATGTGTTTTCTTCCTGCTTGGCCTTTCAGGACGCTGAACAGCACCCTCCTCTTGTGCCATGATGTTTTCTCTTGACGGACCTGCAATTGGCTCAGGAGGTGTTTGTGTGTTCTGATCTCCTTCTGCTCTCTCCCCCTCGTCCTCTGGGTCTGTAACTGGTTCAAGCTCTAACTCGTATCTGTCTACTTCTGGAAAACCTCTCCTTGTTGCGGTTCTCCTGCTGCCTCTACTGAGATAGGCCCACCGTCACTTCTCTCAAACTCGTTTACTGTTTAAGGGACTATGCCATCCTCAGTGGGTTCTCCTGTGGTCTCAGTTCCCCTTTGAATACTCTCCGGCCCTGAAAATTTATTTTCTGGGGTTGTTGTTTCGGGCACTTCAAGTTCCTCATCAGTTGGACATGTCACTTCCTTTGTCTGACTGGCATGAATCCAGTTTGGTACGCCTGCACACTTCACAGCAGTGGTTGTCAGTATTACTTGATATGGCCCCTTCCGGTGCGGCTCCAAACACAACTTCCTCATGTGCTTCTTAACAACCACCCAGTCACCGGCTTGTAGAGTGTGACCTGGATCACGGATTGGTGGCAATGTATTGGCCTCAACCTGGTGGGAAAAAGAGCGGACCACATCAGCCAAACCCTTGCAGTAGTCCAACACCATATCATTGTGATATTCACAAGAGCATTTATAGGTACTGCGGGTAACCTCATAGCTCTGCCCATGAGTATTTCATGGGTGGATAGTCCTGTCTTCTAATTGGGTGTGTTTCTAATTGACATCAGCACTAAAGGCAATGCATCTGGCCATTTCATATTGGTAGCTGCGCACATTTTTGCAATTCTCGACTACAAGGTGCCATTCATCTGTTCCACTAGTCCTGATGATTCGGGGCGATAGCTACAATTCAGCTTCTGCTCAATGTCTAATGCAGCACACAAGAGCTTTATCACCTCATTGTCGAAGTGTCTGCCCCTATCTGATTCTTAAGAGACCGGGAATCCGAACCGTGGTATTAACTCTCTAAGCAACAGCTTTGCAACTGTGAGACTGTCATTTCTACGTGTAGGGTAAGCTTCAACCCAGTGACTGAAAACACACACAGTTACCAACACGTACTTCAAGCCTCCACACACGGGCATCTCAATGAAATCCATGTGCATCTTGCTAAGTGGACCTCCAGCTCTCCCTATGTGGCTCAAAGTCACCAACCACAGTCCCTTTTCCTGCATTCATCTGTTGACAGATGATGCACCTGTGACAGGTAACCTCTGCGGCTTGTCTGAATTTTGGATTAAACCAATCAACTTTGAACAATCTGATCATTGCGTCTCTCCCAAGATGTGCCTGTCCATGATAAAGCCTTGCAAATTGTGAGAAAAGACTGTTTGACAAAACCAGTTTCCCCTCCTCTGACACCCACAAGTCGTCAGCTCTCTGTACACATTGCATTCTCTGCCATGAGCGTTTTTCTTCTCTGCTAGCACGGCCCTGCAGTGATTTTAGCTCATCTAATGTGTCAACAACTCTTAATGCAAAATGTAAGCACGTTTCATTTTCCGCAGTAACAATTCCCACTGATCCTTGAACGATATACAGTTCAATGCGCAAAACCTTGCAACTTGATCTGCATAGCCGTTTCCCATTGACACAAAGGGGGTCATTCTGACCCTGGCGACCACGGGAGCACCGCCAACAGGCTGGCGGTGCTCCCAAGGGCATTCTGACCGCGGCGGTTCAGCCGCGGTCAGAAAGGGTAAACTGGCGGTCTCCCGCCGGTTTACCGCTGCCCCATTGAATCCTCCATGGCGGCGGAGCGCGCTCCGCTGCCATGGGGATTCAGACACCCCCTACCGCCATCCTGTTCATGGCGGGAAACCCGCCATGAACAGGATGGCGGTAGGGGGTGCCGCGGGGCCCCTGGGGGCCCCTGCAGTGCCCATGCCAATGGCATGGGCACTGCAGGGGCCCCCGTAAGAGGGCCCCACAAAGTATTTCAGTGTCTGCTTTGCAGACACTGAAATACACGACGGGTGCAACTGCACCCGTCGCACCCCTGCAACTACGCCGGCTCAATTCTGAGCCGGCGTCCTCGTTGCAGGGGCATTTCCGCTGGGCCGGCGGGCGCTCTTTTGGAGAGCGCCCGCCGGCCCAGCGGAAATGTAAGAATGGCCGCCGCGGTTTTTTGACCGCGGTGCGGTCATTTGTCGGCGGTACCTTGGCGGACGGCCTCCGCCGTCCGCCAAGGTCAGAATCAGGGCCAAAGTCTTGTGACTTAACATGAGCATTGCATTTCACCACGGCAATTTCAAGAGGTAACTGAAGCGCAAGCAACAAATCCTTAATCTGTTCGGCAATTTTCACTGGTGAACCAAAAGAGGTCATAAAACCCCTCTGTGACCACAATTGGCCAAAATCATGTACAATTCCGAATCCGTACCTGCTGTCTGTGTAGATAGTGTCTTTCAGATTTTCAGCTGCGTGGCATGCCTTAGTAAGGGCAATTAATTCTGCCACTTGTGCGGAATACACTCTTTCGAGCCAGGAGGCTTCTATAATAACGGTTATTGTACATACATCATAGCCGGCTCTCAGTATTCCGACTGAGTCTCTCAAACAGGATCCATCAACAAACATAATGCAGTCATTTTATTCTAACTGCGTATCTTTAATGTCAGGTCTGGGTTTGGTACATAGTTCTGTTACCTCAAGACAGTTGTGCTCCACTTCCTCTGTAGTGTTAATCTCAGTGTTTTCAACAGGAAGTAGAGTTGCCGGGTTCAACACAGTACATCGTTTCAGAGAAACATTGGGTGATCCCAGAATAATTGTCTCATATCGAGTAAGTCGGGCATTTGTCATATGCTGAGTTTTAGTTCGGGTTAGCAAAATTTCAACTGAATGTGGAACCATTACTGTTAAGGGATGTCCCATTACTGTGCCTTCACACTGTGTGAGGCTCTGACCAACTGCTGCAACTGCATGCAAACAACCCGGTAAGGCTGCTGCGATTGGGTCCAAAGTAGCTGAAAAATATGCTACTGGGCGGTTTGCACCTCCATGGACCTGTGTTAAGACAGACAAAGAACAAGCATCACGTTCATAACAAAACAGTAGAAAAGGCTTAGTATAATCAGGCATACCTAAGGCTGGTGCCCTACACATGCACTCCCTTAATTCCATGAATGACTCAAGCTCTTTCTCGGACAAAATTATGGTATGCGGGTCATCCTTAGTTTCCTTCCCTGTCAGTTTTATCAATGGTTTAGAGATAATTGAAAAATTGGGAATCCATTGATGACAGTAGCCCACCATTCCCAAGAACATTCTTACATCTCTCTTTGTTGTCGGGGAATTAATCTGTAGTATGGCTGTCACCCTCTCTTTTGATATTCTCCTGGACCCTTTGTTCATCAAGTGCCCTAAGTATTTCACCTCTTTCTGACAGTACTGCAGCTTCTTTTGGGGACACTTTATGTCCGTTTTTTGCCCAAATGGTTCAGTAAGGCAATTGTGTCATAATTACAGTCATCTTTTGTTCTGGACACAATCAACAAATCGTCAATGTACTGCACCAGAGTCGAACTGAAAGGCAGTTCTAATGACTCCAAATCCTTCTTCAATATCTGATTGAAGATGGAAGGTGACTCAAAAAATCCTTGAGGAACTCTGCACCAACTGTACACCTTGCCCAAGAATTTGAAACTGAATAAAAATGGGCTGTCCTCATGAAGAGGCACCGAAAAGAACGCTTGTGACAGGTCCACCACTGTAAACGACTCTGCATCACACAGAACCTGGAACATGATTACTGCTGGATTCGGTACTATGGGGCAACACTTCACCACAATATCATTTAGGGCCAGATGTATCAAAGGTTTTTACCCATGCTGTGTCTATGGGAAAAAGTGTTCGGACATATGGCCCTTATTTTCCTCAAATCCTGCACAATTCGGACCTTCCCACAAGGCTTTTTCAAACCCATTATTGGCGAATTACATGGGCTGCTCAATACCTCCTTCAGAGCTCCTTGCTTTATAAAGTCTGCAATTATCTGTGATACCTGGATGAGAACATCTTGTGCCACGTGGTACTGTGGTACCTGGGGAAACACTGCATTTGGCTTTACTTGTACTTTAACCGGTTCTACTCCTTTTATCAGTCCCACTTCCTTTCCTGTCAAGTCCCACACTTTCTCTGTCACTGTTCCTTGCAGCTCAGCTGGCAAGTCAGTTACTGTAAGCATCGGGAACAAGGTTATCAGAGGGTAGTCTTCATTTGCGGTCTCTGTTTCTGGTTCAGAAAACTGCCCATCATCTCCCTCATCATCACTGTTTGATTGCACTTCAATCCCTTCATTAGAGCAGTTAATTGAACATTTTGTCTTGCACAGAAAGTCTCTTCCCAGTAGGGATATGGGACTCGAATCACAGACGTCAAACTTATGCAGTCCGTGGAAGTTGCCAATCTCAACTTGAACTGGGTCAGTAATCGGATTTGTCAGGTACTGGTTTGCTACTCCTACCACTCTTATGGTATGCCCTGATAGTGGTAATTTCGGGACCTCTGCACTTCTGACTGTAGAGCGTGTAGCTCCTGTGCCAACCAAGAATAAGACCTTGTGACCCATCACCTTCCCCTCTACGTAGGGTCCTCTCTGATCTACTTCTAGGGATGCTGCAAGCCTGCACTCCTCACTGTCTGAACTATCATCCGACAATTCATCATTTATTGCATCCTCACCACGCAATGGGAACTGCTGCACTGTGTTATTTTGACTCATCATTTGGCCTGTGACCTGCTGAGGAAGCATCACCTGTTGCTGTCCCACTGGAGCTAATGGTAATTGAATTTGCTGTCTAGGTACCATGGGAACCTGCTGTTGTACCTGCTGTATTTGTGCTGGTTGAATATGTGGCATTTGCATTTGCTGCATGGGCTCTAACGCCTGCATCTGAACCATGTTATTTTGGAGGTTCTGATTTTGACCTCTCAACTTTGAACCCCTCACATTTTGGGATGTACCGATATCAGTGCTTTGTTGAACGACACCATCATACACCACATTTGGGCATTCCCGCTTCCAGTGCCCCACCCCCCCCACGCGTGACATGGTGACATCTTTTTCATCCCCTGTGCATCATTTTGAACCACAACAGTATTCAAGTCTAGACCGCAATTCACAAAACCTCGACCTCTCGGCTGTGCCTGAAACATGCCATTACCTTGCGGTTGCTGCTGTACCATCTGTTGGATTCCGTTTCCCTGCATACCTGCCTGTGCTGCCTTAATCTGCAACACCATCACTTTCTCCTTCACCTTTCTCTGCTTTAGTTCAATCTCGTCACTACAGTATGTCGCATACTGCAATACCTCATCAATCAGCTTCGCTTGCCAGCAAATCAAATGATTCTTAGTCATCTGGCTAACCTCTGGTCTTAATCCTTCAACAAATCTAAACACAAGATGGTTCATGTCTTTCGGCTCAATAGTCTCAGTGCCACTGTAATGCTTGAACGCTTTTAACAATCTCTCATAGTAAGCATGGATTGACTCTTTGACCTCCTGTGAGGTCCGATCGATTTTCTGCCAATCAGTCACTTTCGGCGACACTTTCTGCTTCAAGAATTCAATCACTTAATGCTAGTATTTCATCACCTCCTCAGATGGTGCTCCAGTCACCGTATCCCTTGCTGGTTCCTGTGTCGGCCAGTCCACACCTCTCTTGCAACTCAAGCCATAAATCAGGTGGAACAATAATCTCAAACAAGGTATTCAAGTCCTCCCTGAGACACTTTGCAAGCTTCACAAACCTGTCTGTCTGCTGATACCACTCTATCGGTTTCTCCCTCAACCTGGGATAATCATTTGTAAATGACAGAATGTCTCCCATAGACCAGGGTACATGGACTAGAACCCCTCCAGCTGTTTCTCTCATCGGTAACATCTTTACTGTCCCAGTGTCCGGTGAAGCTTTAGTCTGATTTGATCCTGGACTGTCGCTTTTCTCTTTATCTCTCTTCTTTGCCCATCTGCCTTCCCATTTCTCTAAAGCTCCCCAGATCTGCGCACTGTGCAGTATTTCTTTAAGATGTGCTTTCATTCCGGCAGACCTCATATGCTCAAAATCCTTGGAGTCGAAGACTAATCTGTAGCTTCTTTTCAAATGTTTAGTATTCTCAATATCAATATTGTATTTGTCTACCAGGTTCGCCAACCTCTGATGTACCTTACCTACTTCTTTAGTGATTTTGGGGCACAGATATCTCAATTCTGCTTCTGTGTATGACTCTAATCTGTTCACCCCCATTGTCCCTTCCACTAGTTCCGTAGCTTCTACTTCCAGTCTCACAAAATTTAGGTATTCTTCCCTTTCTGGCTTCTCCGCAGTTACCGCAGTATTTTGTGAAGCATAGGTCTTTTCTAACCACTCATTCAATTGTTGCACAGAAAAACCTTGCAGTGAGATATTCCCTGCATGCATCATTGGCGACTGTGACGCATTTGTACTTATTGTCTGTGGGGTCAGCATACCTAACCCTGCTTGCCTCATTGCCTCTAAAGTTGCTTCAGTCGGACTAAGGTCTAACAAGGACCTGGGTCCTTTACCTGATTGCTCTCTTGGTGCCATTAATTGGGGAGTTCCTATGGACCCTCCTCTTATTGCATCTTGGGTCCTCACTCCCTGATCACACATACCAGGCTTACCCTGTGCATACAATGGTACTGGGGGACCAACTGTGATAGGTAGAGATATGGCAGCTGGTGTCTGACCTGGTCCCAACCCCCGCGGAGCAGTAACTCCCCACTCTTGCTCACTGTGGCTGGTGCAGGCGCAAATGGAGATCCTGCCGCTGGACTATAACCCGGAATCAGTGGTTGCTGCGGCTGGGGCAGCAACTGCGGAGTTGGCTCAATCTACACTAACCTTGATTTTGTATATATCGGATCAGGCGGCACCATCAGACTCGTAGTTGTCTCTAGTACTGGGACGTCTGGATAGATTTGCTGTATCTGCAGTGGAGGTTGCAACTGTATCTGCATGTCTGGCGCAGTGGGTACACTGACACCATTTTGTGTCGAAACCGTATCACTAGTCTGCACTGTATCAGTAACTCCCTTTTCCTGTGTCTGGTTCCCAGGACCCGCACTAGTACTTGGGGCATTGTCGTCTACTGCATAAGGTGGCGGGCGATCATGCAACAACTGATTAAGAAACTCCTCATCATCTGAGTCGTCTTCCTCTATCCAAGACCTCTTAGTCTCTTTTGGTTTGCTAGAGCTCTTATCTGTCTTACAGGTGGCTTTCCTTCCCTGTGTCTCGTCTTCTTGTATTATTGCTGGAAACAATTTGAGTCCGTCAACTATTCCCCTTCTCCACATTTTACTCTTATTGTCCCATCTAGCCTCAGCTAAAGTCTTTTCTGCCCTCCTCATTCTCCTCTCGAATTTCTGATGTCTTTGTTTAATAGCCATTAAATCCCAGACTGCTAATGCCTCATACTGAGCTGGCCTCGTAGGTGGCTTTTGTACACTTAACATCCACCTCAAATTTTCCAAAATTCTCGTACTGAACGTTCCGTGCTCCGGAATCACTAAACATCCCTCCTACTCTGTTAATTTCCGCCACTGTTTCATCCATAAACAAGGCGCAACTCCCTTTTCCTCCATTACTATATAAGATGGAGTACCCTCAGGCGGTGTAGGCTCCCCTTCACTCGCCATAATGTATGCATCTCCTTTCAGAGCACTCCTAAAAGCCTTGATAAAATTCATTTTTGCATCTTTATTTTTGTTTTGTGTTTGATCAGGAAGTGACTTTAATTCCCAGGACACTCTTCACCCACCTTTCTCAACCTAATGCCTCTCACGGACGGCTGCCAATCCGTGCGTGGCCCCTCTCGATAACTGACCTATCCCAGCGCTGCACTGCTGACGTCACACTCACACACTGCAGCTGACAAAGTCTTGCGGCTTGTCCGCCCCTCACTGGATTTACACTAAACTAATGCAAAATTACTGCGAGCACCTTTAACAAGAACAACAACTCAAATTTGATGGTTTACTACTGGAAGGGTACACAACCGCTTCAGAACTTTACAGAGATTTCACTTGAAGCCTCTGCCGCTACTCTCTCCTTCTCAGTTCCCGCATACGCAAGCAGAATACGACCTGCGAATCCTACTTTAGACTTGTCAATGGTTTGTCCTAGTGCACTTTAGAACTTGCCAAATCTCCATCGAAGGTTTCACTCATACACTTGACTCAAACTCGACTTGTCAACCACGCCCGATTGACCTAATTAAACCGCACAAATTACAACAAAAACCCAAGTGTCTCCTACACTTGTCAATATACTCCGGAGTCTTAGACCACGACGGGTCCGTACATTAACAACCAACCACGTGGATAATTTTTTAGCACAAAGCGCCACACTCACATGAAGTATGCCGACTTCCCTGCTCTTATACTGCGGAGTACACCCACTCCTGCTAAAACAACATTACCTGGCCTAAACACACATAATCCTCACAAAACACCTGCAATATGCATAAGCTGAGCAAGCGCAAATTCTACACCACACATGCTAAGACGCCGAGAACATTCCCAACTCACTTAGGCAGGCTCCGAGATCCCGGGAAAGTCATGGGGAATTTAGAAACACATCATATCTCCAATTTGCATTATCTCCGAAAAACAATTTAAACAATAATTCCCCATCCTAGGGCACCACAGGGCCTAAACCGTCGCTCTGCTACCAGAAACTGTTAACGCGTCCCTTTATGATAAATTATTTCACATTAGGACTCGTTTTAGGCCAATGAATCTTTTGACCCAGTTGAGAGACACCTTAGGATGAGATAGCTAATCAATATGTCAATCAATACGTCAATAATGTCATTACTATTTATTACCATAATGCATTTTACTTTAGTCAAAGACATAAATCAACTCAAGACACCACCATGACCTTTCAGTCATGAATAACCACACCAGTTTAGTAGAATTTTATGAGTTTTATTCCCTATTGATTACAATTCTAAAAGCAGGTGTGTCAATCTCAAAAGCAAAGCACTCAACATCATTGTCATAATTTGGCAACTCGAATAAGACTTAACCAAAGCAAGGAATGCAATTATTAGAGCATAACATAGCATCAACATAGATCAACTTTAGCAGAGTGTCATTACTGCATCAGTTCAACAAAGCATAGATCCAGTCATTTGTCTATTTGTGTCGGTATAGTGAACCCCTGTCCTAACCACTGATTACCATTGGCATGTTGGGCTTCATGCAAAATAATTTAGAACATCAATTTGGAAAACATCTAGCTATGGTCTCTGTCAAAAGTAAGCAGTTGGTACCTAGAAAGGAAAAGCAAACAGACAAATCACAATTTCATTGTCATAGTTACCCTCCAAGGTTTAGGTCAGCACCCAGGTTCAGTCTTCGTCTTCAGGACATCAGTTGATTCGTCATCAGTCAGAGACTCAGCTCACGGGGAAAACGGGGCACTTCCCTCAAAAGGAGGTAAAGTGTAAATGAGCAATCTAAGGACAAGGATGGTTTAAGTAAAACCATATAAGTCACCAAAAAGAGTGACAAAGTTTCTGGATCAAATCAATAGCATTTAACCAATCTCTCCTGGTCTCCTGCTCCCTAATTCTCTAATTCACTTCCTGGTGACGGGGGTTTTTATCCCCTTTTCGTTGTACATTCCCCTAAAACTTGATTGGACAATTATTGCACCCCACTATCTTTAGCCAATTAAAAAATGGATTATGTCATTAATCTTTCATCCCACATTAGTTCTCAGACAGTTTATTGGTCCATATGATTGACGTCTTCAGAGGTAGCACGTCCCGTATGATTTCATCCTTCTGCAATTTCTTTGCACATCTTCGGTCAATAGCTCCATTGTCTGTACCGGTTTGACGACCTTGTACATTATACTAATCTACACTGTTGCAATTTAACCATTACATTTCTACAAGCAATATGAATTTCATGAGAACGGATCTACTACAGTTACATTCAGCTTCTAGTTTGAAGGAAAAAAACAAGAATTCATGTCCTTTTGTGAGTCAGCACACTGCTCGTTTAGAAAACACATTTAATATGAGAGCCAGGCAGCTAGGCCTTGACTCATGCTAACTAAGGCCTAAAATATTTATTTAGCAAAACTCTATTAACATAATCTTTAATAATTAGTACAAAACCATTCTTTAACAGAATGTTAGTCATCTTTATTAGTCTTCGTATATAATGGCGGCCACTCCCCGTGGTCACATTTCAAGTGCACGTTTAACAAAATATACTAATACAATTTCTATGCGGCATTATCACACATTAGTTCATAAACATTTCATGTTATATAGATTATATAAGCTGCGCTCTCTCACCTTCATATTTAGAACTATCACATACAAAGGAACAGAGACAGAAACATCTGTGTTACGAGCACCTCTTCATTACACACCAAGTATTCTCTATGGCCCATAACCTTCACGATTTACATGTTATAATATATTTTCATCCAGTAGAAAAGTATTTTGCACCGTGGTAGCCTAATGAAGTTATCACGTGTTACAATGCTCGTAACACTACGAATTGTAATTCATTTTTAACGAGTGCTTTGCGCGCTGCTGTTAATTAAATAGATCTGAAGTTATTTTTTTCTGAAGATGTACGTCCTCGTTCTGTCCATTAAAATGCGTTTATAACTGGGAGAGTTCTCATAAAAGATGGCAGATACGAATAAAAACAGGATCCCATAATGCATTGTGGGCGTGTGGGAAAAAACTGCGTTTACAGGCATTGGATCTTAGCACAGCTGCAAGATTCCACAGTCCTTACCTAACAAAGCATGCCTGGTAATGGCTGTGAATAGTGTGCTAATTAGCAAAGTACTTCCTCTGCACCCGAAGTGAATAACTTGTTTTGAATGCCCAAGGATGGCTTGACACGAAGTGCATCTTGCTCCTTTTAGTAATTGTTTCTATGGAAACGACAGGTTAGAAGAACAGGAATTCACAGATTTGTAATCATTTATAAGAAGCAATTAGTTGGCTCGGTGAATGATCTAACTTTAAGCCGAGGATACAAAACACAGCAGGAACGTTTTTTTAGTGGGTATTTGTCTCCATGCCCTTTAGTTGTGAGGAAGCGTTATCAGAAGATAAATATCTAGATGAGGTATAGGAAGTCTTACTCCTACCACAGAGGGGCTAAAAACCCAAATCAGCCTTGGCACAAATGTTCATACAGTCCCGTACTGCAGAAGGTTGTGATTTGAATGGGGCAATGGGAGATTTCCCAGCACCATCTCTGCATATAGAATCCCATCAACATAACTTGCAAAATCCCTCAAAGATCCATCCTCTCTCCAGTTATATTTAGCCTTTATAGGGAACCACAGGGATTACTGTTGAATACTATTAAGGTCAACAACAGTGAGTGTTCAGACAACACAGAATTATACTAAGATATCACATACATTACATTCAACTCTTTGAAGAAAGGGAGCCTGTTGGACTTTTTTGCTTATGCAGGGTCATCCCCAATCTTTTTGCCTCCTGCCTCCTATTTTTTCTGACCTGTTGCTATTGGTTTTCGAACTCTGAGCACTTTACCACTGCTAACCAGTGCTAAAGTGCATATGCTCTCTGTGTAAATTGTATTGTTGATTGGTTTATCCATGATTGGCATATTTTATTTACTATTAAGTTCCTAGTAAAGTGCACTAGAGGTGCCCGGGCCTGCAAATCAAATGCTACTAGTGGGCCTGCAGCACTGGTTGTGCCACCCACATGAGTACCTCTGTAATCATGTCTCAGACCTGCCCCTGCAGTGTCTCTGTGTGCAGTTTTAACTGTAAATTCGACTTGGCAAGTTTACCCACTTGACAGTCCTAAACCTTCCCTTTTCTTACATGTCAGACACCCCTAAGGTAGGCCTTAAGTAGCCCCAAGAACAGGATGCAGTGTATGGTTAAGGTAGGACATATAATAATGAGTTTTATATGTCTTGACAGTGAAATATTGCTAAATTCGTTTTACACTGTTGCAAGGCCTGTCCCTCTCATAGGTTAACATTGGGGCTACCTTTAAATATGATTAAAGTATGGATTCCCTTTGGGAGTGGATGGACATGTGGAGTTTGGGGTCTCTGAGCTCACAATTTAAAAATACATCTTTTAGTAAAGTTGATTTTAAGATTGTGTGTTTGAAAAAGCCACTTTTAGAAAGTGAGCATTTTCTTGCTTATACCATTTCTGTGACTCTGTCTGTTTGTGGATTCCTGTCTTGGTCAGTTTGACAGTGGGGCTGGTTGCACCTCACACTAGACAGTGACACAAAGGGAGCTGGGGTGTAGCCTGCATATCCTGATGAGCCATCTGTGCTAGGAGGGAAGGGAGGAGTCGTCACTCACACCTGAAAAGGCTGTGCCTGCCCTCACACAATGCAGTCTCCAACCCCCTAGTGAGTGTCTGGGGCCTGGCCTGGGCAAGGCAGGATTTCACATTCAAAAGAGTCTTTACTTTGAAGTAGGCCTACTTCAAAGGAGAAATTGGGTATAAGAAGGGCACCCAAAACCACAGACTTTAGAACACTTCTGGAAACAAGAGGAAACTCTGCCTGGAGAAGAGCTGAGGACCTGAGGAAGAAGAGCTGCCCTGCCTGTGACTGTGTTTTGTGGAGCTAACCCGCAGTTGCTGCTTCTGCCAGAGGAAGAGGGCAGAGACTGGACTTTGTGTGCCTTCCATCTTGTGAAGATCTCCAAGGGCTTCATTTAGAGCTTGCCGTCTGTTGTTTGAAGTCTAAGGGACAGCAAAGACTTCTCTCTGCCAGCACTTGGAGTCTCTGGAGAGACTTCTACTCTGCCCTGTGATGCCCATCCAGTTCCTGGGACCCTGAAAGGAGAAGCTGGCAGCCTAAGAGGAGGAAATCCACGCACACAGAGAGCCGTGCAGGGAAAAAATCATTGCGACTCCGATCTGCGGCTGAAGAAACAACGTGGTGCCGGCTCCATGGCTGAAAATCGACACTTGCTGGAAATGCGACCGAAGAATCGATGCACAGAGCTGGAGAAAAGACATGCAGCATCGCTGACGGGGGCTGGGAGATCACAACCCACGCTGTGTGGTTTTCGGCTCATCATGCGGCTGGATTTTCGACGCATGCACCGCTGGGCGTGCAAAAACAATACAAGGCCTGCCCGGACCCAAGAGTGTTGACCAGATCGACGCATGGCTCGCCAGCAGAGAGAAGAAACAACGCGCCCGACCTGCCGAAAGGAGAAATGACGCAAGGTATAGTTCGTGAGTGAAATCAATGCATCGCAAGCCCTTTTTGACGCACACTCGCCCGTGCGGGGTTATTTTTGATGCACCCAAGGTACATTTTCACACTAACAGTGTTAGAGTGTGTTCTAAACTAAAGAAAGACTCTTTATTTTTTAATTGACAATTTGACTTTTGTATTGTGGATTTTTGTTGTTTTGGTCTTGTTTTGTTTAGATAAATATTTCCCTTTTTTTCTAAACCTGTGAGGTGTCATTTTGTACTGTTTTTATTAAGTTACTGTGTGTATTGGTACAAATACTTTACACCTAGCACTCTGAAGTTAAACCTACTGTTCCGCCAAGCTACCAAAGGGGTAAGCAGGGTTAGCTGAGGGTGATTCTCCTATACCCTAACTAGAGAGAGGGTCCTTGCTTGAACAGGGGGTAACCTGACTGTCAACCAAAGGCCCCATTTCCAACAGAGCCTTATTTAGAGTCTGATAGGACAGATATCCTATCTCCTGAATTTCCAGTGTCTTACATACAGTGGACAGGATGTCTATCACGTTTGAGGCAGAGCATCCTGTTCGCCAAACTCTAAGCAAGGCTCAGATATTTTGCTAATATTAATTGGAAATCAACAGCATCATGGGGAGGGGAAGGTGTCAATAGTAAATGGTCAGTTGAGTCAAATGGCTAGGCTTTGATCAACTTCACTGTGAACATTTACAAAAAAGACACTAAGGGGCATATTTATACTCTGTTTGCGCCGGAATTGCGTTGTTTTTTTTGACGCAATTCTGACGCAAAACTAACTCCATATTTATACTTTGGCGTTAGACGCGTCTAGTGCCAAAGTCCATGGAGTTTGCGTCATTTTTTAGCGTGGACACCTACTTTGCGTTAATGATATGCAAGGTAGGCGTTCCCGTCTAAAAAAGTGACTCCGAGGCATGTGTGCCGTATTTACACTCCCGGGCAAAATTCACGCCCGGGAGTGGGCGGGTCAAAAAAAATGATGTCCAGCCGCTTTTGCGCCGTTTTTTAGCGCCTGGACAAGGCAGGCGTTAAAGGACCTGTGGGCTCGGAAGGAGCCCAGAGGTGCCCTCCCATGCCCCCAGGGACACCCCCTGCCACCCTTGCCCACCCCAGGAGGACACCCAAGGATGGAGGGACCCATCCCAGGGAACTTAAGGTAAGTTCAGGTAAGTATTTTTTTTTTCTTTTTGTTGTGGCATAGGGGGGCCTGATTTGTGCCCCCCTACATGCCACTATGCCCAATGACCATGCCCAGGGGACAGAAGTCCCCTGGGCATGGCCATTGGGCAAGGGGGCATGACTCCTGTCTTTGCTAAGACAGGAGTCATTTCAATGGGGGTTGGGAGTCGAAAAAAATGGCGCAAATCGGGTTGAGGCGAAAAATTTGCCTTAGCCTGACTTGCCCCATTTTTTGGCGCCCAAGCTCCATATTCCCCTACGCCGGCGCTACCTGGTGTACGTCATTTTTTTTCACGCACACCAGGCAGCGCCGCCGGCTAACGCCGGCTAACGTCATTGAATCAATACGGCGCCCGCGTGGTGCTTCAGAATGGCGTTAGCCGACGCTAATTTTAAGTATAAATATGGCCCTAAATGACTTGCACCAAATCATCATGCTTCACAAGTGATAGAGGTTCTGTTTGTGACAGACCAAGGTCCAGTTGAACAATCCCTGATCCTACCTCACATCAACAAAGAAGTATCCTGGACATTGATATCCCCAAATCACATACAGCACCCCTAAAAATATTTCTTCATGACACTGTTTAGCAAGTGTTTTACTTTCCTTAGTGCAAGTAGGTAAAATGGGTTTTCTGAATGCTGTGTTGGAAGTCAAATAAATCAATAACAATGCTTGAGTGGGTCCATCTAAAATTTGGGCTCTGGTGATAATGTACCAACTGTACAGTTGATCGCTATACTGCTGAATCTCAAGCATATTCAAAGAACTTTACTGGCTCCCTCTAGTAGCCTATATGTCCCTCACTTACAAAAAAAATATCCTGAAAGCAACATTAAGATATTCTGTAGGCAACATAAAACTTGGAACAATAGTCTCATTAGGATTGAGACAAAAATGTGTAAAAGAGAAGGTAACGTTCTAAAAATGATCTTGCTACACTCATCGGATACTGAATTCCCTTGCTCACTTAGATCTATTTAGCTCTCTCACACCTGCTGTTCCGAAATTAATTAAAGACCATCCTCTTCAAGTGAAATTGTGTCTACCTGTAGCCTTCTCTAAAATAATGTAGGAAATCACCATTATTTGCATGATGTCTCCCCAGATTTTTGCCCTGTCTGTCTCGCTAGCTTTAAATGTACTCATGTTAGCCAGAAGTAAAGTGCCTGTGTTCCCCTTTTTAACATTGCTATATTTCCCCGTTCTTGATTAGCATGTTTAACTATTTATCAGTCCTGGGCATATTGTGCAGAAAGTGGACCCAGAGACTTAAGGTAAATACCACTTGTGGTTTGCAGCATTAATTGTGCAATCCACTATGGTAGCAGTGCAGACTTGGCTACTGGCCTAACATGTGAAGTTTGGCTGCTGCTGTTTAAAACCTGCTGTGTGAACTGTCAAAATAACCCTTTTTAGCAGGTAAAGGTCTCCCTTATAAATATTAGTGAGTTGGGGGGTGGCTTGACACCAGACAAGATGGCGGCTCACCGCTGAGGTTCCAAGTGACGGCTCCTAAAGCAGCATTTTAAACACAGCTTCCTCCCCAGAAAATGCTTTCCGAAACCGTGCATTCATCAAAGAAGTAAGAAGGATGCTGCTACTCTTCTTATCTTGTATTTTATGATGCATAATACTTCAGTATCAGCACAACGTCTCTGTTTCCTCACAAGCAACTGCCATTTTGTTCCTGCTCTTCAGTGAAAAGCAGTGAACACAATGAAGCATGTATAAGCACATTCAAATGACATAGTAAATCCACATTTTTAAATGTGTTAAAATGCTAATGCTTAATATATGGAGGAAATCAAATTATTTATATGGTTTCTGAATATTCCTGATTGAGTATGCATAGGTCGATACTTTAATGTGCTTTTACCTCCTCATCCATGTTTGTAATTTATGAGAGATATGTGATGTGAGAGAATGAAATTAGAACACAGCATTTTAATCTGCAAGCTACTTCTGACTTTTACATTGTCGATAACTGGAGGTACTAAATAATTGGGGGTGACCTCTGTGTCTTCTAAATTGTGTGAACTTCCTCTATGATGCGCTTTGAGCAACTCATTCGCTTCATTATTAATACTTCTCTTTTGCAATTTAGATTTTAAATGTGACTTCAGAATTTGTGCTAAGGTATATAGATTGATTTTATGGTTTTCACATCTCCATTTTAAGGGCAGACTTAAATGTCAAAAACAATCGCCTAGACTTCCTACAGGCAGACTTTTTATATTTTCTCCTGTGAAAAAAAGGCATATCAAAATGGAGGATTCTTCTATACACAAAAATCCTAACGCTTCCTTTTCCTCAGCTACACACAATAATGTCCCACAATCCAGCGTTGGTAATGCATCTACTAAAAGACTTAAAAAAAGCTCCACTATCACCTACTAAGTTGCATTATGACTTGTTATTATAAGTAATAAGAGCTTTATGCTCCTTCATGGAAGATATTAATGTCAAATTACAGAATTTTACAGATAGTTGAGCTCATATAGAAGAATGAATATCCAGTGTTGAACAGTACATTTTCAAGTCTGAAGAAACCCCTTCTAAGATGAATTCTCACCAAGAGCAGGTGATTAGCCTACGCAAACAGGCTGAATACTTAAAAAATCGCAACAGAAGAAATAATCTTTGAATTTAATGGTCTTCCTGAGGGCACAGAAGGACCAAATTCTGTCTCTTTTTTCAAATGTTTAATGCCACAGATTTTAAAACTACCCGACAGCCTGCCACTTTATATACAATGAGCTCATAGACTTGGTCATTCCTCCAAAGCTCCAACCACTTTTAAAAACCTTGGAGAGTCATCCTATACTTTCTGGAATACAAAGAATTAATGCAGGCTATCTCAGCTGCCAGGCAATTCAAGCGCATCTCTTGGTCTGGGCATGGTCTATTCTTTTTTCTCTTTTGGATCACAGTTTGGACTTTTTCATCCTTGTCTTTTTAAAATCACATACAAAGTAAGATATCCACCTATGAAGATCCATCTTGCTTAAAATCGCTTAAAAATCTGTCTTGCAACTCACAGAGGGGAAATTATAGATACTACTATACCAACTAATTTGTCACTATGCTGCATGTGCTTTTGTTTTTCTCTCTCTTTCCTTATTGTTCTTCCTTCAGTTGTGGACAAAAGTTTCTGAAACAATATGCTGTTATTATCATTCACTCATTTTTTTATAACTTTTCTGTTTGTTCGTATAAAATAATATTGAGAAACATTCTTTAAATAATATTTAACTTATCTTAACTAATTATTAGTTCTCTTAAAGTGCTAATGCCATGTTGTTATCATGTTCCTGTCTTCTTTCACTTATACTGCCCTTATGAGCCTCCCTTCCCTTTGGGGTTTAGAATTCCCATCTTCTCAAGTAGCCTCCCTCCCATCTTCATCAAAAATATTTCTTTATTGTTATCCTTTTTGTTTAATATCTCTCCTTTCTGTTTCCCCCCTCCTTATCCTTGCCCTTCCACCCTATTCTGCTAACTCTATCATTCTCAGTTCTCATTTCATGGTATGAATTTTATTTCCATGCTTCAATGTTTCTTTAATGCTGATATTCTTATCATATGTCAGAATCTTCATAAGCTGTTTTAATGTTTTTCTGAATGATAAGTTATATCGAATGTATTGTTCTCTTTAAATGGTTTTATTATTGCTTTCTTGGAACGTCAGGGATTTGAATTCTCCAACCAAACATCAAAGAGTTCTAACACACCTGTCGAAAAATAATACCCACATTGCTTTTTTTGCAAGAGTCTCATCTTAACGGAAATTAATGCATGAAATTACATAAAGTATGGGTAGGCTGAGTATTTTTCTCACCAGGTACTGGTAAAAAAATACAGTTATGACTTTATGCCACAAATCCTTAAAAGTTCAACTGGTATCACAGGGAACGGATTTAGAGGGGAGATGGTTATTGGTCAAGTTATGTATCAATAAAATCCCAATTATTTTGTTTTATGTATAGGGTCCCAATGCTCCTGACTGCCAGTTTTGGTCCAGTATTTCCCAGAAGCTCTTACAATACTCAGAAGATAACCTAATATTAGCCAGCAACTGCAATCAAGTCTTTGATCCTTTACTTGACAGACATTTCTCTTCACAGTGCATTCCAAATAAATCACAAAACGTATTTGTACACGCTATCCACCAATGTCATTTTACAGGTGCTTGGTGTCTATGCAATTCTTCCCTCAGAGAATATGCATATTTCTCCCCTGTCCACCACACAAAATCCTAAATCTATTACATCTTTATTTCAGATCATCTTACTCAATAACTAAATGCTGCAGACATCGCGTCCATTCAGATATCTGATCATACTCCAGGTATACCTCTACCCAATGTTCAAGAAGTACTTAAACCTCCCTGACTTGTAGTTCTGATTACATTATTTTCTCGGTAAACTATGTATTACTTGAATCCTATTTTACTGACTATTTTGTATTTACAATCAGCCATTCATACATTTTTATATGATGTATGTAGAGGCTCCCCCTTCCTTTGTCCCATTATTTTTGTAGTTTACAGCTCAGCTGCTGTACTTCTAAGTCTTCATATGATTCTATCTTTTCTGCATATACTTATTCTTAAGCGTACAAAAAAATAGCTATTATTAAGTCACTCCATGTACGCTTGTTAGCCCACAGGGTAGGATACATGGGATTTAAAATAGGGACAGTTAGAAAATTAATAGTACTGTCTTCTTACAGTGACATGACCCAAAAAGTTATTTTCACAGCAGCAGGCCTAGAGGCCCTGTGTTGAAAACCAGAGTACAGACTAAAACACTGCTCTTACTAACATGGGAATGGAACCAGGTAGAAAAATAATTAAACTACTATTTTTAATAATTAAAAATCTAATTTAATGGTTAAGCCACATTTCTAATAAGCATTATGGAAAAGTAACTTTTAGAAAGTTACTCTTCTCCTGCCAGAACTTTCAGATGGCTAATTAGCATTAGCCTATACCTCCTCCCAAACTCTCCTCAGCCCCGATCAAGATGTGAATGGTTTACGAAAGTCCTTTCAGGCTACACAATAGGTTGCCCTGAATAGGCAGGGATGACTCCTCTGAACTCAGCAGAATATCCAGGGAAGTGGGCTGTGGGCATCCTACTGACATCACAGTTTTACATCCTGCCTGTCAGGTCTGGTGGAACCATATGTAACACTTTGGCGTGCTTAAAAAGGAAGGAACATGAAGCTAGGCAATTCTTGTGTAAACCCTGTCAGGGTGCTGACCATGCCTTAGTCCTACCAGACTTTTATCTCTGGTTTGTTTTTAGTGCAGGGACAGTTTCAAACTGTTGTTTAGTGTTAGATGGTGGAGGACACTAGTAATTCCCATAGTGCACTCCCCTATACACCCACATCCCTTAGAGCCCAAGCTGAGGGCCTCTTGCGTAAAGTGGTTTAAAGGTTACAAACCCTCAGGTTCAGTGAATTTAGGCCAAATGCTGATTCCTTATGGCATTTATTAATGCTATATGACTGAATTCCAGTAACCAATCATTAATATTTTACCACCAACTCAAAGGAGGGGGTAAACCAATCTCAAATAGAAAAAGGTCTCCAAGGGACCCCTTTCCTTTTGTGAATGTAGCAAAAACATTTTTGGGAGTAGTCAATGGTCCCTAAGACTTCAGAAGAAAACAGGTGATGGACACTTCGTAGTGAGCACTTGGGCCAGTTTGACCATTCTGCCAGTCTGGCATTGCTTGGTGGACTGAAGACTAGAGCACTTCTTTCAAATTTGGATAGGCTGCCAAGAAATAAACATGAAATATTCATTTTGATCCTGCCCCGGATGGGATTTGTTGTTAAAATAGGAGGTGAACCAATACAAAATGACAACATGAAAACCAGGGGCTTAATTAGGAGTGTGGCAGTCTTGAGACTGGGAAACTTGCGGTGGCTGTCGGACCGCCACACTCCTGGCGGTCTGACCACAAGATTATGATACTGGAAGTCAGACTGCCAGGAGACCACCACCTACGCTGCGATCAGGGATCCCAACAGGTTGGTGGTGATTGAAGTTGTGGTCAGCCATGGGAGTGCCGAGTTCGGCACTGCCGTGCTGATCACGACTTCCCTTTCCACCAACCTTTTCATGACGGGGTCCCTGCAATGAAAAAGCTGGTGGAAAGGCAGTGCTGGGGGCAATGCTGGTGGTCCCTGCACTGCCCATGACCATGTCGTGAGCAGTGCAGAGTCCCCCCGCCAGGACTCAAAATAATGCACACTGTCTGCTGTGCAGACAGTGTGCATTCTGAGGGTGCTGTGTACGACAGCATTGGCTCTCTAAGGGAGTAGAGACCAATGCTGCTGCACTGTTTCCACTGGACTGACAGACAGGAACATCTTAATATGACGGCTTCCGCTGGTCAGCCCAGTAGAAACATCATAATACGATGAAGGTGAGGCATGCTGGCTTAACGTGCACCTCACAATAGCTGCATTGGAGATGTGGCGGTTCAATTGCCCAACTCCTAATTCAGCCGTAAGACTTAAGAGGACATTGAGTAGGGTTTGATGATCAACAATATTGAATGCTTCATAGATATCTAACAGGATAATGAGACAGAGAGATGCCATTATCAATTATTTGGTGTGTGCTGGCAGCTACCTGGAGAGTAGTTGCCCTGCTGCCACACTGAAGGTTGATTCCAGAGTCATAAAATTAGAAGAAAATGTTGTTCTTGATTTTTCTGCAGATTTCATAAGTAACTGTTTTTCCACTGATCTTATGTTTGGGTGGTTGGTTGTTAGACTGTCAGGTTGTTTGGATCAATTTCGGTTATTTGAAGAGAGACAGAATTGCCTGGCCTTGAGAAAGTTGACTGATAGATGTACTAATGATGATAAGGAGAGCTGTTGTAAGAGAGAGTCTTTACTATTGACTCTGGGTTGATTTCACTTTCATTTTACAATATTTTTAAAGCATGTGTTGATGTACATAAGTATAGAAATTTAACCCGAGCAGTGTGTTCAATTACATATGTTTTTAAGTGGTTTGTTTTGGATGGAGGTTACATTTTAGATGTTGGCAGATTAATGTTAATACATTTCGTTGTCCATGGTAATGAAGCACTACTTGTGAGATATATAGTATAAATACGATCATGATTTCAAATGGCCAGATCTGTAGCAATGAATTATTAGGATATGTATTTCTCTGATGAGTTTGTAAAAATTGTTGTTGGTTTTCTGTTTCTTTGTAGAACTCAGATCAGTGACCACAAAGGTTCAAAATGTGTTGGGGTTTATTATTTATGGAACTACCTATACGAAGATTGAGGCTCATATTTATCCCTTTTTCCCGCCGCATTTGCGTCATTTTTTGATGGAAAAGTAGCACAAACTTACAAAATACAAGTGTTTTTTGGGAGCTGAAACAGACGTTTGGTGGCTGAATTCTGGACAAGCTGTAGTCGTCGAGTTGAAACCTTATCAGTACGCTGCCATATTGTAGCTTTGATAGAAGGAGTGCTTGAATCAGAGTCCTTTGAGCTGGTAGGGGAAGCATCTAGATAACCTTTTTCTGCCACTTGAGCACCAAAAAACAGGTGGAGGAGACTTTGGCTACCTGAGGCTTCATAGATAGATTTTCATCCAGCAAAAACCCAGATTTTTGACTTGGGACAATGGTTTGGGGAGAGCCCCTAAGGATGATGGCCAATGCTGAGGACCACAAAGAAACGGGTTCTTACCCAGGACCATAACCTTTGTTTTATCACCGTTGAGCTTGAGCAGTTTGTTATTCATCCATAGGGAGATTTGGCTTAAGCCCTGGTTAAGAATGGAGGAAACAGAGTCCCTTGCAGACGGCAAAGAAAAGATGACTTGTGTGTCATCTGCTTACGAGAATAGGGTTAGGTCACAGCTCTCCACTACATCTGACAGAGGGCAGACGTAGATATTAAAGCTTGTGGCTTAGAACAGAGCCCTGAGGTATGCCCAAAGTGAGACTTCTTGATGCCGACCTCTCCGTGGCTGAAAAATCTTGGAGGACTGATCTTTAAGGAATGATGTAAGCCAGTCCAGTGCTGTGTTATCAAGGCCAAAAGTCCACAGTCTTTCGGCTAAAATGGAAAGGGACACAGTATCAAAGGCAACACTGAGATCAAGTAAAATAAGCACAACTGTTTCCCCCTCTTCTAAACATCATCTAAGATGTTTGGTGACAACCAGAAGGGTAGATTGAGAGCTATGGCCTGCCCTAGACCCAACTGAAGGATGTAGGTAGTGTTGGGCTTCCACAAGTGATGCAAGCCCAGCGTTCACATGTTTCTCCAATATTTTGGAGACAATAGACAAGAAAGAAATCTGTCTGAAGTTTGGTTGGTCAAGATTGTTTTTTTTAGTAGTGGAAAGGCAATCACATGCTTCCAACTCGGGGGAACCCTTCTCTCTAACAGAAAGGAACTAAGAAAGTCCATTACCTGCACAAATTGCTGGTCTCGGAGGCCAAGCATATTAGGTGGTGAAGGATCCAGTGCCAAACCTGATTTAATTGAGCGTAAGATGTCCAAAAAGGTCTGGAAGTCCAACAGGGGCCATGACTCCATTTCAGATGTTGAGCCAGAATTGAATGAGGTGTTTTCATCCGCTTCTTGAGTGACGCACAAGGTGTTGTTAAATAAAGCCAAATCATTTGATTGAATGTTACCCACATTTTCCTTAGAAAAATGAAAATTAATATTTTCCACTTTTTTGGTAAAAAATTGGCAAGTTTCTCACACTGAGCCTGCAATAGAAGAAGAGGAGGAGAAAATTTGCTTGGGTCCACAAGCTCACTAACCATATTGAAGAGCACCTTGGGACAATTTTGGGCGTTGATGATTTTTTCTGAATAAAAGTGTATTTGTGCAGTTCTGCAAAGCCCATAATAATTCATAAATAGCTTTGGATTCCTCATTATAAGATTTCTCCAGTGTCTTTCAAGGCAGCTCCAACGTTTCCTTTCAATTCAAACTGCTTTGTGAAACCAAGGTGCCAGTGAATGGAGCCTTCCTGAACGTTTAGCTGAGGACGGTAAAACTGTCCCTTTGGCATTAGATAGAGCATGTAGACTTCACTTCCTCTTCTTGGGTTTGTCCCTCCACTGGAACATGGACCATTTATGTATGTCAGCCCACTGCTGCATTTTCAGGTCCATTTATTTATTTTTCTTTAAGCACTCTACAAGTGTGTGTTCTATTCCCTGCCTCTGCTGCCCTTCCTGCTGATGTGCTTTCCCCTGCCCCTGTGTGGTTATCCCAGCCCCTTGTTTCTTTTTCACCTGTGTTCTTTTCCTCCCATCTCTCTGCTGCACTCTCTCTTGTTAGTTTTTCCCCCTCCAATTGTCCTTCACCATGCCATCTGTGTTGATGCCCTTTCTCATCCCTGTGTTGCTGTACACCTGTTCCTCTTGCTACCCCCTCTGTGTTGCTTTCTCCTCAGTTTTGCCTCCTTGTTGCTCCCTTCCCCTGCACTTTCCTGCTCTCCTTTTTCTTTCCCCTGTGTTGATTTTCTTCCTTTAATGTTGTTTCTCCCACCACATGTCGCTTCCCCCACCCACACTGATTTTTTGTTTACCAATCAAACTTGATGTAATGAAATCAAGAGTATTAACTAAAATTATTTTATGCAAAAAGAAACAAAAGTCTGTGTTGAGAAAGTAACAAGAGCTTGGGGTAAATTTTTAGTTCTTGGAGCTGAAAGTGTTGCAACAGTATCAGGGAATAAAAGGAAGTGTGATAAATGTGTCTTGATAAAAATTAGTAAGATCAAGGTCTGATCTCCATTTAGTTTCAAACTGTTGTTCATGTTTATATTAGTATACTTTTGCTACTTTTACATATAAATTACATTAAAATGTGTATCAAACAATAGAATCTTGTCAGACTGGACCACGTGTCCTCAATGACCTCCATGCTCTTTTTGTATCCTAAGAGCAAGGATGTATCTCAATTTTTGACTCACTTTGGGTATACTTGGTTGTCTCTCACCTCTTGAGCATCAGCAAAATCATTTATGCTATTGATCTCAGTGACGCTGGGAGTATCTATGAAATCACTGAGCTTCTTGTACACTCATACCCCAGAGGCTTGCCATTAGAGCAGTTTGGAAAATCCTGCTTCAAACAGGAAAATAAACTGGCATTCCTTCCATGTATTGAAATTTGAAGGTGAAGTTGAAAAATGGGGACTCCTTCCCTTGCCACCAGTCATATCTAAATTCCAGACTCCCCACACTACCTCAGCTATTTTCAAAAAATAGAGGCCAGCACCTGGGGGCAATGTCTGCCCCTATTGGATTTTATGTCTCCCTTGGAACATAGGTGTTTATCTCACAGGGGAAATATTTTGAGAGTGGTGTCCCCTTGAAGTATTATGATCTGTGAGAGCCCTTCGTGAGAGCTGATCCCCCAGCCAGCAAAGGCTTTGGGTCAGTGTAAAATGTTCTTGGACAACTGCTGGTAAAAACTTCCTTCATCTCAGATTATACATATCTGACCTAAGTGACAGTCACAATACCATTAACTTCCCTCTAGCACTTGATCCGGAATAAAATTGTGACAGAAACTGGTAACAGTCAGGCATGGTGCATTGCAAGGCAAATTAATCACAACAGGCCAAAGATTAAGGTACAACAATCATTGCAATTTTGTAGCAACAGCAAATATTGTAGTGTACTTTTAAAGTACATTTCAGAGTGAGGAAATAGCAGCACACTTGTAAAACCTGAATGACAAGCAATTACAATATCATGTTTATAAAGTGCTGTACTGATCGAAAATAATACTTTAGCGATAGTGACATATAAAGGGGTCATTACGACCCTGGCAGTCGGTGATAATATGGCAGTAAGTACTGCCAACAGGCTGGCGGTACTTACCGCCATATTATGACATTGGCGGGTTGGCTGAAGCCAACCCGCCAATGTACCACTCCGACCGCCACGGCGGTAACAGCCGCCAGACTGGAGATATCCATCTCCAGGTCCGGCGGCCATCACTGTTCCACCTGCAGGATTGTGAGCCCCCCCACCGCTATGGTTTTCGTGGCTTTCTTAACACCATGAAAACCATGGCGGTAGGCACTATCAGTGACAGGGAATTCCTTCCCTGTCACTGATAGGGGTCTTCCCCCATCCATTTAGCTCCCCTCCCCTCCTACCTCTCCAACCCCCCCCACGTTGACACCCCCTTCACACACACACACACACATGCATACACACACCCATTCCCGCATGCATACATCCATTCACACACACATCCGCACACGCTTTCATACATACACGCAGACACGCATTCACATAACACAACATACACGCACTCACACCTCCATACATGCACACACGCATTCAACACCCAACACACACCCACATCCTCACACACACAAACATTCACACACACACCCACATACACACACAACACCTCCCTCCCCTGTCAGAGACACGACTTACCTGTGTTCAGGGGGTACTCCGGCAGGAGATGGAAGCGCCCAATAACAGAACACTGCCGGCTGAATTATGGGTCATAATATGGCTGGCAGTGGTCTACTGGTGTGGCGCTGCAGATGGCAGCAGCACCACCTTACCGCCATCCACCGGCATGGCCACAGACGGATTTCCACCATTCTTCTTGCGGAAATCCGGCTGTGGTCATAATGCGGTGGACGGCTGGTAGCCGCGGCTTCGGTCTTTTGCCGGCCGTCGCTGCAGTAGCAGGTGGTTTTTACCATCATTGTCATAATGAGGGCCATATTTTGTAAAGTACAATGTGCTAGAATAACCTAACAGAGTTGTACATTTGTGAAGTATGCACAATTGCCGCATATCTGACTTTAACAAACCCTGCCTAGCAGAGTCCTAAATGAGGGCACTAACCGGTGTAAACTAGAACATTCATAAATGTGCCTACACTGATTGGCACTTGCGTGATTCATGCACAATTTTTGCTCAAATTTGTATGAATTAAAGGTGAGTAGTTTAGTGTTTAAAAAGTAAAATACTCGACGGCATTCTGAGGTTGAACATCAGTGTCATAATGAGGTCAACAGCGCTTGCACCTCTGATCCCTGTGGTGCCCATTTTGAACGCTGACACTGCCTATTTAACCTCAGATCACAGAGGAGGAAAAACCGTGCCTACAACAGACAGTAAACAATGTCCTGATAGGCGTTGTTTACTTTTTTCACATTTCACTAAAAACATTACCTATTACTTTTTTTAAAAACATAAATATATGCCGCACAATGGACACCCTTGTGATTAGATATCTAAATGAAATAAACACACACACGTTTTAAAGAGGCTATTGGCATGTTTCGTTACTACTGTAACTACATGGCAAATTATGTATTTGAAGAATACTTTCACCTCTCTGCGTTCGTCTAGCAACAGTGCCTTAAAATTAGTATAAATCTAAATGAATTAATAATAAGGCATTATTTATGCCAATTGTATAGTTCACGTTAAATACATAGGGACAGATTCACCAAAAATGTGCAAATCTACACTTGGATGTTTATGACTTTTGCTCCTAGGCCTTCCCCCAACCCAATCCCATCACCTGTGCTACGCCTTTCTTTGACCATTATGGGTAGTTCACGCTTAGGCCTCCAAAACTATCCATGTCAAATTAGAGTATTTTTTTCCCAACATCCCAGGGATTCTAAAGGTGCTCGGGGTTTGTGAATTGCCCAGAAGGGGACTGGGAAAATAGGCAAAATGTAGCAAAAATGTGAGGTTTGTTTTGAAAAATAGGGAAAAAGTGCTCCAGATAAAAGTGTCTGTTTTTTCTCCTAAAAATGGCATCTATAATTGGTTTGCTGCACTAAATGCTGTACTAAAGTCACCACCTTCCATGCTTTCAGGAACATGGAAAGCTGAATAAAAAAAAACTAATTTTGTACCACAGTTTGGGATTTTTCTAGGAGGTGGCCTATTTTCCCTATTTTTGTGCTCTCAAACTACTTCCAGTTTATTGCGGAAACTAGTGTGAAACCCATGGATTATACAGAAAAGGGTATAGATTTATGAAAGGTAGACAACTTATCAAATTCAGCAATGGGTCATATGTGTAGATCCAAGGTTTTCCCAAGGAAAATAACTGTTAAAATAAAGAAATTTCGAAAATAAGTAGGAAAAAATTTGTATTTGTAACAATATTTTCATTTGTAACTTTTTATCACAAAAAACCCTTCTGGTTGTGAAGATATATAGGGTTTGTGGGTTTTCCGAGAACCCAAGGTCTGAGTTTTTATTGATACAGATAGGGCAGTGATGGGTGGTAGGAATTTTGCAGATTCTTGCACATTCCAGAGGTTTCAATTGCAGAAATGTAGGGAAAATGTGTGACTTCAGGTAAAGTTTGAGGTTTGCATGACATTGTGGGTAATAAAATGATGTGGGGTGCATGTGAAGCACACCATCATGGACTCCCCCAGAAGTCTAATTTTCAGAATTGCCTGGGTCTGGTAGGTTTGTCCAGGTAGCAGCTTACCCAAGCCCCAAAAGTGCAGCCCTTCACCATTGCAAGTGGGACATAATTGAGAGTCAGTCAAGCTTTTCTGGCCCATATGTAAGATCAACACCCAAAAGTGGGGGCATAACCATGCTCATGGTGGTGGGCAGCCCCAAAATGTTAACGCTAACCCTGAACATTACAGGGGGCCATTATAAATAATGTTGTGCCCCTTTTAATGCCTGCTCTGAGGCTTAAATAAATGGCACAAAGAAATTTTCTAAATTAGTTTGTGCCATTTTGTGAGCCCCCCCCATTGGGGTATATACCCCTTGCACACATTATGCATGGCCCAGGCATAATGCGGTGCAAGGGATTACAAAGTGGAGATTTTGGCCTTGTTGGGTCACATAAAGAAATGACTCTACTGTGCTACAGGGAGGTGCTAGGCCCTCTTAAATCTGGGTCTTGGACTTTTGGTCTAAGTTTACCTTTGTGAATCGGGCCCTGTATGTTTTTTAATTATTTTTTTTCAGGCCAGGGGTATGCGTCCCGGAGGCTTAACTTAGGAGACAGGTGTATAAAGCATTTAAAAGACACAAAACAGTAAATAAGGAAAACATGAAACGCAATAAAAATTCAACATTAATTTATAAAAATCAATCAATCAAGGTGAGGAGTTTGAACGTGATTCTTTTGTTGATGGGGTACCAATGTAGGTCTCTCAGGTGGGCTGTGATGTGGCAGTGGCAGGGGATGCCCAGGATGAGGCGTGCGGAGGCGTTCTGGATGTGTTGCAGTCTTTTCTGGAGTATGGCCGTGGTTCCTGTGTATAGGGCATTGCTGTAGTCCAGTTTGCTGTTTACAAGGGCTTGAGTGATTGTTCTTCTGGTTTCAGTGGGGACCCATTTGTAGATCTTCCGAAGCATGCTGAGGGTGTTGAAGCAGGAGGAGGAGATAGTGTTAGCTTGCTGGGTCATAGATAGTGAAGAGTTCAGGATGAATCCTAGGTTGTATGCGTGGTGCGGTTCCCAGTGTGGCAGGCTACCAGGAGTCATCCCATGCGGAGTGGGTGGACCTGAAGATGAGGACCTCAGTCTTGTCGGAATTCAGTTTTAGGCAGCTGTTCTTCATCCACTTGGCGATGGCCTTCATTCTTTCGTGGAGGTTGGTCTTGGTGGTGTCCTTGGTGAGGGTGAGGATCAGCTGGGTGTCATCTGCGTATGAGATGATGCTAAGGTTGTGAGATCGGGTGATGTTAGCGAGTGGAGCCATGTAGAAGTTGAAGAGGGTCAGGCTGAAGGACAAATCCTGGGGTACGCCGCAGATGATTTTGATGGCTTCAGAGCAGAATGGAGAGAGGCCGACTCTCTGAGTTCTGCCGGTGAGAAAGGAGGCGATCCAGTCCAGGTCTGTGTCCCAGATTCCTGCGTCGGTGAGGCGTGTGCATAGGGTGTGGTGGAAGATGGTGTTGAATGTGGCTGAGAACTCCAGGAGGATGAGGGTCGCAGCTTCGCCGTTGTCCAGTATGGTTCTGATGTTGTCCGTGGCTGCGATGAGGGCGGTTTTGGTGCTGTTGTTGCTGCGGAATATGTATTGGGATGGGTCCAGAGTGGTGTTCTCCTCAAGGAAATGGGTCAGTTGTTTGTTGACAATTTTCTCTGTGACATTTGCCAGGAAGGAGAGCAGAGAGATGGGCTGGAAGTTCTTGAGGTCCCTTGGGTCTGCCTTGGATTTCTTGAGGAGGGCGTTGATCTTGGCGTGTTTCCAGCTCTCCAGGAAGGTGGTGGTCTCAAATGAACTGTTATTGATCTTCTGGAGTTGGGGGTGCGATGACAGAGATTGCTTTGTTGAAGATGTGCTGAGGGCAGGGGTCGGATGGTGAGCTGGAGTGGTGGTGTTCGTGACTTCAATGGTATTGTTGTCATTGACTTGGGTCCAGGAGACCAGGAGGCTGGTGGGTGGTAAGTCAGTGGTTGATGGGGGGGGGGTCTGAATACTGAAGCTGTCATGGATGTCTGTGATCTTGCAGTAGAAGTTGGCTAGGGAGTTGCAGAAGTCTTGTGATGGCAGGATGTCATTGATGTTGGAACCGGGGTTGGAGAACTCCTTCACGATGTTGAAGAGCTCCTTCTGGCTGTGTGAGTTGGTTTGATGCATTCTTTGAAGGCGGTTCTCTTGGCGGCTCAGATGAGTTGGTGGTGTCTGTGGATGGCATTCTTGAAGGCTGTGTGGTTGTCCAGTGTCTGATCTTGGCGCCACTTCTTTTCGAGTCTTCGGCATGTTCGCTTAGATTTTTGGAGAGTGTTGGCAAAATCGTTGATCCATTGCCTGAGGTTGCGGGCTGCTGTCTCAGTGGTGGTGTCGATAGGTGGGCTCCAGGAGAGGGTAGTGATCAGTTGGTGTTCGGTGACCTTGTTCCATCTGCAGTGGGGAATCTGATGCAGGTGATGGTGTGTTGTGGGTTTCTCGAAGGAGAAGTGGATGCAGCGGTGGTCGGTCCAGTGGAGTTCGTGGTGTGGCTGAAGGAGATGTGCTTTCTGGTGGAGAAACTGTGTCGAGCGTGTGTCCTGCAGAGTGGGCGGGTGTCGTGACAAGCTGTTTGAGGCCGAGGTTGGAGATGTTGTCGAGCAGGGTGGTGGAGTTCTTGTCATTGGTGTTCTCAAGGTGGAAGTTCAAGCCCCCAAAGAGTATGTAGTCTGTGACTGCGAGAGCGTGCATTCTGATGATGTTAGTGATGGAGTCGCTGAACTGCTGTTGGAGGCCGGGGGTCTGTAAACGATGATCCTTCTGAGGGTGGTGTTTGGGTCGGTATGGATCTGGAGGTGCAGGTGTTCAGTGGTGCTGAGGGTGATTTTAAAATAGATTTAAAATGACACTAAAATGACAAAAATCCAATAAAGGGTACCGGAGATATTAATTTTTAATGAATAAATGTTTTTAGTGCATAGCCAATCTGAACATCTGGTCGCACTTGACTTGGGCAAAGTAAAAATTTGAGATAGATCACAATGAAGCCCTGCTCAGCCACAGTGAGTGCGAAGCCTCGTCAAAGTTTTACCTTCTGACTTAGCCTTTTTCTTGAAGATTTTCTACACTGGGACGAAGTCGCAAGTTGGATCCTACCTCCCTGGAGCCCTCTGTGAATACATATCACAGGAGACCTTGGTGAAGAATTCTACCTTTACACTTAGATGATTTTTTGGGATGGAAATCTCCGTCGGGGTTGATCTTGAAATTGAAGCCAACCTCCTTGGAGCCCTCTTGAGGTATGCTGTGTGGGAAGCCTTGGTCAACTTTTTACGTTCAGACTTTGTCACTTTTTTGGAGCTTTTTCTCTCCAACGTCAGACGACCCTCCATAGCAAGCTGGTTTTGAGTCAACGTTATTGGGTTGCATTTCCACAAGCCCCTGGTGAAATCCTGGAAGTCTAGGGCTCCAGAGCTTTTCAGCAGGACGAACCTGCAAGTCAGGATGGATTGCGGTCGACGTAAGACAGCTTGACTCACGACATCAGGTCGGTCCATCAATGGGGCTTTTTTTCAAAGTTGCTCCAATCTTCTGGATTTTCTTTCAAAAGGTCTCTGAAGGTCCTTTAGGAGTCCACAACTCACCCCAAGGTGCCAGAAGCTCTGAGTTGCTCCTTGAGCAGTAGGACTCCCAATTCCAGAATGCAGCTTGCTCATATCCAATAATGACCACTGGTCAGCTTGTCAGTGTCTTCAGGGCTTGATGCAGGGGACTCTTGTAACTATTTTCTCCCTATAGCAAACAGGAAGTCCCTTCTTGAAGCAGTTGAAGACAGTGAAAGTATTTTTAGTGGTGATGCCCATGGGTGCAGCTGGTGCAGTGTCCAGGTGCAGGTCAGGGATCCAGCAGGGCAGTCCTTCTTCCTCTTTGTCTCCTTGTAGGGATCTGAAGTGGGGTGCAGCTCTGCCAATTGTATCCTTCTTCCTGGGGATGGAAAGCAGGGGGGGCTCTGTCCAATCACATGCAAGCCACCACCCTCTTGAGTGACCTCTTCCTGGGAAGTGTGGCAAAAATCAATCCCAGGGAGATACATTCTTTAAAAATTCAAGTTGGCAAAAATGTAATCTTAGAGGTTAGATGTGGCTGAGCCCACCCACTGGTGTGACTAAGTTTCCCATTTCCAACCCCCCCCTATTCTAATTAGGGGACACCTGGCTGTCTGGTTGTGCACGAAATGTGAGCTGTCCACTTGCTGGCTCAAATGTCCTTCCTATCTCTGAAGTACAGTTTGACTGTTCCCCCTCCATCTTGTTTCACCATCTGTTGAGGCAGTTCTCCTCCCCCAGGAACTTCCTTTGTGTTCACCCCAGGCCACTTCACACCTCACCAAGGCAGCCTCACCAATCAGAGAAGGGCACTACAGAGCTGAAACTGGTAACTTTTAGAAAGAGTTCTAAAACTCTTTCTAGGTGCAGGTTAAATTAAATTGTGGCAGGTTGTTGGATTTAATATATCTTTTACTTTGATACTAGACAGGCCATTTTTTGCTTCTTCCTATGAAACATAAGACTTGATTATTTTTAAATAAAGTCTCTCCAAGTTAGCCTATGGAGCTCATTCACTACAATGGAAATACATTTAGCTGTTTTCCCTCACTAGGTCTTATAAAACATATTTTATAAGGCCCCTGCTTATAGTTACACTGCAGTCAACCCTGGGTGCACCTAGGGCACACCTTAGGGGTGACCTATATGTAAACATAAGGTAGCTTAAAAGTTTGGAAGTACTTTTAATTCCAAAGTCAAATTTGGGGTTAACTTTAACTTAAAAGTACCAGGAAGGCAGGTCTGCCTTTAACATGACCCTGGGCGCCTCAGCAGTGCACCTATGGGTGCAATATCTCTGCTGGGGTCCCTAAGCCTACATGCCCTACAATATACTAGGGACTCATAGGTAGGTTGATACAGCCAATTATAATTAGCCTAATTTGCATAATCCATTTTATGAAGAACACTGACATTGGAACTGGTTAACAGTACCCAGGGCACAGCCAAGAGTCAGTGACCATCATTATCTGTCCAAAATGTTTAGGGGTGACCAGAGCAACAAGGAGAACTTTCCTACAAGAGTAGAATACCTTTGGGTGTTATTGACATACAGTGTATTGCCATCAAGCAGTATGGCATATAGTAGAATAGTGTAGATTTATGTAGAGTGGAGAATTGTAAATTGGAATAGTGTAGAGTGTAGTACGGTAGAGTGGATTGGCATAGAGTAAAGTGACATAAAGTACAGTGCCGTAGAATAGAGAGATATACAGTGCAATAGCATACAACTGATTGTCATAGAGTAGAGTGGAGTATAGTCGTGTGGTGTACAGTGGAGTGGCGTATAGTGCATTGGCATACAGATAAATAGCTTACATTGCAGAGTCATACAGTAGGGTGGCATAGAGTGGAATAGCATTGAGTGTAGTTGTGAGAAAGGCCCTCTTTTGACATGGTAGCCCCCTACTTTTTGCCTGGAAAATGATGTGGTTTCAAGCCCCTTAAAACAGGTTCCCAGGTTCATATCTCTTTCCCCAAAGCTGTACTATGTTTGACACTTCAACCACCTTTGTAAGTCCCTAGTAAATGGTATCCTTTGTACCTAGGGCGTGGGTGCTGGAGAGCCCCGAGAGGTGCAGCACCAATTTTGCCACTGAGATACCCCACACCAGCCCCATGCAGAATGCCATTTCAAGTGCATTGCAAGGTGTATCCAAAAGTTGCAAATCCGACATCAGACTCACCAAGAGTGCCCTGTTCACTAACACTAAATGCAATATAGGTAGGTCAACCCTCTGACAGGCCTCACAGCCCTAAGGTTGGGTGCACTATAATACATGTGAGGGTGTGTGTGTGCATGAGCAAATATGCCCCTACTGTGTCTTTGCTAAATTCTCAGACATAGTAAGTATGCAGGGAAGCCATTGCAAATTCATGTACTGCACATTGGTCATTATGAGTTCCCCAGCTACAGAATGGCCTCTCTGAACATTGTGTTGTTTGTTATCAAACAACTCAGACTAATAAGCCCCCATGGATGCCAGTATTAGATTTATTATAAAATGTACCCAGAGGGCACCTTAGAGGTGCCACCTGCAAACCTAACAGCCCTGGAAGGGTTGCTTACTGGTCCTAACCACCCTGCCACCACCAAACCAGATTCTGGACTCCTGGGTTGAGAGCCTTTTGCGCTCAAGAACCAGAACACAAAGCCTTTCCTTATTGGAGGTGTTACACCTCCTCTCCCAGGCAAGCACCCTGCACCAGTGGTCAGCTTTAAAGGCTTTATCACCTTTGAAATATGACTTTCACCTCTGCTGCTAGCAGCAAACAGCTGCCCTAATGGTTTTGTCCCCACTTTAGGTGTGAAAACCAGTGAGAACACTGGCAATGGCAGGAGGAGTCCACAGTCTGTACTACCCCTCAGGTGTGGCAGGAAAGGTGATCACTCTATTTTATTTTCTTCCATCTTGGATGGCAGAAACATAGCCAATCAGGGTTAGTTATGTGACCCCTTCCCACAGGAAGTGGTCACTTAGTAGGTTTAGCCAACTAAGGTAGGTGGCCCATTGTCCACTACCAGATACTCCTCCTAACACCTACAAAACAATGTATTTAGTGTGCATCCCTAGACCAACAGATCAGGTTCAATGGACACAAGAAGGCCAGCACCAAAGAAGACCCAAGGCATGAGAACAGAAGCCCTGCTGCTCCAAGGACTCAAGAATCGATATTGAGGTATCGTCTGGAAAACTGAAGGACTCTACAAAACCCCAGAGCACTTCCAACCTTCTGAAAATCACCAAGAACCTCCCTCAGAGTCAATATATCACTCTCCTACACCCTGCAAGCAAGCAACCAGTGATGTCCAGTTCACTGACTTACTGCTGACCAATGGCCTGGACCCAGCAGCCTGACCAAAGTCCACACAATGGCCCCTTGGGATGAAATCTACCAGTGTGGCAAGTTTGGTGGCACTGGGCCTTCCAGGGCCTGCGATGTATCATTACCAGGGTACTGGACCCCCAATGTCGGACCCCAGAAGCAAAGCCCATTATGGACTCTCAAAAGCACCAATCAAGGGACTTAAGGACACCTTAAAACCTCCTCTCTGAGTGGCCCTGCTGACCTGCAATCTACTGTCCAAGTGTCTTGCACCTGGCTTCAGGGACTCCAAGACCTATCTGCATTGCACTCAGCCTCCCTGACCCCTGTATCATCAAACCAGCTGTGCTCTAGGAGTCCCTAACTGCTTGTAATCTCCACCCTCCAAAGGGTCCCACCGGAATTTTCCTCTCAGTTCACCTGTGCAGTGTGTTTCTAAGTCGTTCCCCTCTCCGTTGTGCGCCAGCTCCAAGACTTTCAGTCGCTGCTTTTGTTTGAACTGGAAACCCTCCAAATTTTTCCAACTGGCCCACAGGACATCTCAATGACCTTGACCTAAAAGTGGAAGGTGACACTTGTGAAAGCATCATCTGATTTTATATGAATTTTTAAAGATGTTTCCATTCATTCCTATAGTGTGTACCTGAGCACAAAAAGAAAACATGTTTTAAACTTTGAAAATTCATACCTAAAAAAGTACTTACCTTATATTGGTGATCTTGGTCTTCACAATTGTATAAAAATCAGAAGTTTTTTTTTTTAATTGGTCTCAAGTTTTTCTCCCGAGCGTGTGTCCACATTTATTAATACTGTGAGTACAACATATGCTTAGCAAATTTCCAAGATAAGCCTAACTGCTCGCCCGCACTACCGCAAAAACAGACCATTAGGTTTCGGTGGACTGCTTTTTACCTTTGGGTGCCAAAGTGGAGTTGCTTGAACTCTCTGCACAGTACATGTAATTTCCATACACTATATAGAGAGCCAGTCTCGCACAGTAGTGTCGCAGAGTGGGGTTGTGGACAGTGCACTAGCGTACAGAGGAGTAGCACAGAGAGGAATGAGGTACAGTCTATTGCCATACACAGGAGTGTTGTAAAATGTTTCGGCATGGAGTGTAATACCATGCAGTGTAGTGGGGTATAATAGAATGGCATAGAGTGGAGTGGGTTAGAGTGAAGTGGCATATAGTGGTTTAGTGTAGAGTGAAGTGGCGTATAGTTGAATGACGTAGAGTGGAGTGATATAGAGTATAATAGCATAGAGTGTAGTAGCATAGAGTTTATTGGCATATAGTGGAATGTGGTAATTGAAACAGAAGTAGTGTGAAAGTCTTTTAATGGACGAAGATGTAATGAGACTGGAAATTTTATAATTTGATGTAAATGTTAATTTTTGGTAGTATGTGTGAATAGTGTAAGTTATACATTTTAAGATTTTTAGTTTTATATTGTGTTGCCATATATGATGCAATTGTTTTTAGACTTGTAATGTATACCTGCTAATTTTGTTGTCTTGGTTTTTTTTCATAGCAAGTTATTAATATTCATCCTAGAAACAAATCTTAATATTGTTAGTAGTCTTACCAGTACAGTTGTTTGTCACTGTAGGTCTTTGTTATATATGTGTATTTTGTTGTTATCCCATTTGTCTGCTGTGTAACTTAATATGTTACCTCTTGTGATAATGTTTTATAGGCATCTCTGTAATCCTGAGCATATTCGGTGGCTGAAACACATAAGAAACGATTAGTTTCACAAATAAACAGGCTTATACAACATTGCCCTGTTTTGGCTAGGTTAAAGTGACATAGATTGTATCTCTGAGTATCACATAATACCATTTACCTGTTGTTTGATACAATTTGTAGTTGATGATATATAATATGTAGTAATTGTATATTTTGAAAAGACACTAGAGCAACAGTCACCACAGTGTCTATGATTGAAGCTAATATTTAGTACTACTGGGCTGTGTTTACAGCCCAGCTACTGAGATCATCCAAGATTTAATGTGACTTCTTTCTTTTTATGTATTGTATTTGCTATATATATTTGTTTACTGGTTTGCAGTGTAGTGTATTGTTTTGGCTGACTTGCTACTTTTAGTAGTAGTGTGCTACAAATGAAGCCCAAAATGAATGAAAGCCAATCATTGTTATTGTGAAAGCTAAGAATATATATTTTAATTATAAAAGTAGTAGGAGGTGATAGAGACTGTGTTAGAGGACTTCTTAGAGCAGTATATATATATGATGTTTTTTGTGAGTTTCAGGGAGATGTGGGCAAATGATTGTATGTTTGAATATAGTGAATGAAAAATCGAGGGGGGGAAATAAAATCTTACGTGGCACCACATTAGTGTTGCTGAAAACAGACAGTCCATATAGCAGGTGGTGGGTATATTGTGGAGAGGACAGCCTCCTCAAGTGGGGGTGGGGTGGAGATGATCCTATTGGCCCTCTAGCCAGCTGAATCCAGGATACCTTCTCCTCCATCCTGCCATTTTTGATGTCCCCCACAGTGTGTGCCTCCTACTACAATGCACTAACAGTCAGTCAACTCTTGCCATAACACTGCCTTCTGTGTCCCACTGAGGGTGAATTTGTGAATAGGCATAGCCCATGCAGTTATTTGTGTGTGTGTAAATACATATATATATATGCATATATATATATATATATATATATATATATATATATATATATATATATATATATATATATATATATTACAAAACACATTGTCCCATAACTCCCAGTCACTTCCACCCAAACAGGAGCGGGTGCGAGAAAACGACAGCGGGCTGCTGTATAACTGAAGAAATATTTGATAATCAGTTCTCATTACCAAAAGGAAACTCGCATTCCCAGATGCACCTTGGAAAAAAAGTTTTATCGGTCAACGCTTTTCAACCAACAGGTCTTCGTCATGGCCATAATGCAAATCAGAAGTGCTCAACCACCTTTAGAAAACATTCAGTGAACAATAGAAATGGTGGAAACACCTGACATTTTGTGCTCACATAAAGGGTTTGCTTATACTCTTTTGAAAAAATATCTAAATAGGTTTTTGTTTTTTATGTTCATCCTTCTTCCAAAACATTGTGTAATAAATAACTTTCAAAATATATTTGTACATAATTATTTTGTATCTTTGCAATCCATTGTTGTAAGAGAATATGTGCTCTTACCATGTCCTGATCTGCCTGGACCAACAACATTTCACATAATATTTTCAAAACATAACAAATGCCAAGTGGCTCATAGTGTAAATCAGTCTTATGTTTGCACATAACAAATTCAGGATTATCATAATTATGTCACAAACCAGCCTTTGCGGCCAAGTGGTCTGTCTAACACCCATAACTACCACTTTTATATAGATTAGGTGCAATAATTGTCTCAGCACCCAAAGTGCCACTCCTGACACTAAATTAGCACAATGAAAAACTACACAAAAATAAATATATTAAAAATATGTCCTTATCCCAAAAAAACAGTTACTTACAATTTTCTATATGTATGTTCTTGAACATGAGTACTGACATTCCCAAAAGTGGGTTATTCTAAGACTCAGACTAGTATAACCATATGTGCATGTGAAAAGAAAGAAAAAAACCAAGAAATAAGAAACAGAAAAGCACCAATCATTTTATGGAAACAACAACACCATAAAGGATAAAACAGAAAATGCAGCATTCCCAGAAATCTTTGAGATTGAGAGAAGGAGGAACTACTGCCCAATGTGGACATGTAGATCCTCGTTGCAGTTCAAACCGCCAGGGAAATTGCTGTTAAGCAACACAATATACTCAGATTCCATTCTCCTCATCCTTCTCTCCCAGTCTCCACCTCACTGATTTGCTGGCACCCTGTAAATAACAACAAATTACAGCTTATCATTACCGCCTGCATGATTTTAATGCCAATGTCTAGCAATTGGGTAATTTTGATGTCTATTTTTGATTGCTCTGAGATGTTCTAAAATTATTTTTTTCACTAGAAAAATGGTGTTGCCAACGTATAACAAACAACAGGGATATATTACATATTACCACTTCTGAATCACATTGTGGCTGTGACGAAGACCTGTTAGTTGAAACGTGTTGAAGAATAAAACTTTCTTTCCAAGGTGCCTTGTAGGCCAGACCTAATGATATAATATTTGTTGTGGCTCATAATGAACTAATATCTTCAATTTGTGGTGAATCGTAAAATATATTGTAATTAGTATACTTGATGCATTATAAGAATGTAAATTTGAACATTTATATGTGTTGTCTCATTTTTCAAATACTTGTGGAGGGAAGCTCAACTGGTCTTTTTAGAAATTGGGTCTCTAGTTGGCAGAGGTATGCACCCTGTCCAAGTAGGGACAACAATCCTCGTAAGGGTAAGCCAAGTACACACCCAAAACCACTTGTGATTACCCTCTGGTAGCTCGGCACAGAGCAGTCAGGCTTATCTTCAGTGACAATGTGTAAAGTATTTGTGCAAAACTTAAATTAGAGTAACACAGTGAAAACACCACACCAGTTCAGAAAAATAGAGAATAGTTATTTGAGTAAAACAAGACTAGAAAGTCAGAATCCAATAAGTAGATTCTGAGATATGCAATTAAAAAAATGTAGGCGATAATAGCGCATAAAAGTGCAAAGTGCCATCTGTGGGTATCTTGTCATGCCAGACTGTCAAAACAAAGTCAAGAGTTCAGGCTGACTGTGATGAAGCATCGGTCAGATACAGGGACCCATTTAGATCCGCTGAACACAGTACCTTAAATCCTGGTGTGCTGTCTGTGCGGAGTTTCTTTGCAAGGTGTTGCAGTGGTTCTGATGAGGCCCACAGAGGGCAGGTCATCCTAGGCCCACTTTCAAGGTTTCAGCAGTGGGGTGGTACCAATTGGCAAGGCAGACTCACAGATTGCAGAGTTCAGGTGCAGGAGCAGGTTGATTGGAAGTATTTTGTGTTCCTGAGACTTCAGAAAACAGGAGCCAGTCAGTTGACCCTTGGAGATTCTCTGGATTCTGGGTTGTAGAGGTGCAGGTCCATCTTTCTCACTCACAGGCAAGAGGACAGCAGCAGGCATGGGTCAGCACAGGAAAGCAGGAGTCAAGCAAAGTAGCAGTCGAGCAGAGTGGCAGTCCTTTCAGCAGCACAACTGTCCTTCTTCCTAGCGAAGTATGCCCAGGCCCTGAAGTGTACTGAAAAAGGTGGTGCCTGAGGTCCAGTATTTATACTTTGGTGCCATGGTTCTCAGGTGGGAAAAGCTTCTTGGGCTATGCCCCTGAAGTGCTCAGATGCCCTGTCTCTCCTATCCTAGCTCCAAGCTGGCTAGAGTGGCAATGCAGGGTGATTAACCCCTATTGTGCGTGGACAGGACAAGCTTATTGAGGTGTAAGTGAAGCAGTGCTAAGCTACACCCCATCAATTGAGTTAATGGCCCATTAAGGCTAAACAAGTCACACTTAGACCCTCATTACAACCCAGGCGGTTGGCGGAGAAGTGGCGGTCTTACCGCCAACAGGCTGGCAGTAAAAAAATTGGAATTATGACCATGGCGGCTACCGCCATGGTCATCCGCCACGTCTCAGAACCGACCGCCATGGCAGAGACGACCGCTGGGCTGGAGACTTGGGTCTCAAGCCCGGCGGCCGTCACAAGACCACCGGCGGTATCATGACCCGGCTGACCGCCATGGATTTCATGGGATTGGGCACTGCCATGAAATCCATGGCGGTAAGCACTATCAGTGCCAGGGAATCCCTTCCCTGTCACTGATAGGGGTCTCCACCACCCCCCACCCCCAACCCCGAATCCTTCCCCAACACCCCCCACCCCCCTGCCACCTCCCAAAGGTGGCAGGACCCCCTTCCCACCCCGACCCCCGACATCACTATACAGACACACACCCGACACACATGCAGACACCACCAACACACAGTCTCACACACACACACACACATTCAGACATATACGCACACATCCATACAGACATACATACAGGCAGACATGCACACATTTTCAAACACACTACACCCCTCATGCATACACGCACTCACACACCCCCTCTTCATACTCACACTCACACCCCCATGCACGCACACAACAGCCCCCACCCACCTCCCCTAACGTACGATCAACTTATCTGGTCCATTGATCCTCCGGGAGGGGACGGGATCCATGGGGGCTGCTCCACCGCCAGCACCCCGTCAACAGAACACCGCCATGCCAAATCATGTAACGTGATTCAGTGGGTGGAGTTCTGTTGACGGGCGGTGGAGGTGGAGCAACCTCCACTTCCCCGCTGACCGCCACTATGGCTGCTGGCGGCTCTCCATCTGGAAAAGGACAGAAGGCTGCCAGCAGTCATAATTCGCTGAGCGGAAACCACCAGCATTGGCTGTCTTCAGCACGGCGTTCCCTCTTCAGTCTTGTGAAAAGACCGCCGAGGTTGAAAGGACCTCATTAATCTTCGATTGTGTGTGGTTGTCTAAAGGGAATTCACAAGGCTCAGATGTTACCCACCCCAGACGTGTATTGGAGACAGTCAGCAGGCACACAGGGCTAAAAACAGAAAAATTCCAACTTTCTAAAAGTGTCATTATTAAAATTATAATGTTAAATCCAGCTTTACCATTAAAGGGGATTTATCTTTACAATTCCATAGGTACTAAACATGACAGCTCTCACTCCTTCTGTTCCGGAATCACACTCAATGAATGTATTAAGGAATCCCCAATGTTACCTATGCGCTACCTCAGGCTTACCTTCGGGGTGTCTGATGTGTAATAAAAGGTTGTTTAAGGCTTGGCAAGGGGTTTCAAATTTCAAGTCAACATGGCAGTGAAACTGCACACGCAGGCTCTGCAGTAGCAGGCCAGAGGCATGTTTAATGGGCTATTTAAGTGGGTGACACAATCAGTGCTGTTTGTTCAATAGCAGCATTTAATTTACAGGCCATAGGAATGCATAGTGCACTTTACTAAGGGCTCAAGTAAATTAAATAGGTCAATTGTGGATGCACCAGTATTACCGTATTTTAGGGGAGTGAGCACATGCACTTTATCACTGGTTGGCAGTTTTAAAGTGCCCAGAGTCCTAAGGCCTACAAAAACAGATCAGCAAAAAGTGGAGGAAAAAAGGCAAAGTGTTTGAGGGTGACTGCAAAAAGGGCCATTTACAACAGGTCCTTTCCACTTGTGTGGAACGAATAGAAAAAACACCAGCTAAAACAGCCATTTTCACTGATTATGTTTTTTTTTCACCCCTGTCAATGCCAGCTACACTCAGCTGCCTGTGAAAACAAAGCACAAATAACATGTGCAGTAGTCAATTGGCATGTGTTTTATTGAGAGTAGTAAAGATGTGTAGGTTAAAATGTTCAAATTGTTTTTACACACATTAATATCACGTTTTGCCTTTTTTGTGTGGAAGCGAATGTGCAAAGATCAGACTTTGCGACATTAATGTGCAATAATGTTAAAACAAGAACATTGTTAGTTTCTTTATTTAACTCATATGTATACCCCGGACACATTTTCATTATACCAGTGTAATTTTGAATGTTTTCTGGCATTTTGTGTTATACTTGTAATGTGAAAATCCTGCACTGATGCGATTACGTTAAATTACATTATTACAAATCCAATCAGGTTAAAACAAACAGAACACAAGAGTCTGCTGTTCAGGGCGCTTGTAATTGTTTGTGCTTTTTTCTGCACAAAATGCATCCTCATGCCAAAAATGTACACAAGGCTGCATTTCGCAATAAAGTGTAATCCTGGATTTCACATAAATGCTTTCAAATTTCATTACTTACGCATTAATGAAATTAGGTGAAATTGTTCCTCCCCTACATAAGTTGTGATTTACTCTTGAATCTTGGGGAGAAAGGATGCTCAGTGAAAAAAAAAAAAAAACTAATCACAGATACTTGCTAAACACACCACAGGAAAACCATATATGCTATTGACTTAAAAGCTGACATAGCCATGGAATGCAGGAGACAATTGTCTTAGTCACAACACGCCCTGGAAGCCCTACATATTAGGAATTTGCTTCAAGCATACCGCAGTTAGTTTGAAGCTATTCAGGCTTTCGAAATATGTACAAAGGTTTTCTGCTTTTATTGAATCCTTTGTATTTCTTTTAAAAGCCGTACATCTTTATATCATTTTACGTTTTATATATTGTACTTGATTAAATCAATGCTACCAATCATCCTCTGTGCTAACCTGTTATTGATTTTCATTCTCAGATATTTCGAGAATAATAAGATTGAGAAAAAATGAGATATCTTGCCATTCACTTTAGCTGCAACTGCTACACAGAAATAGTGTTTTTTGTGAAACATGGTCATCTATAAAAAAAAAAAGTTGAAAATACGCCCCCACATAGAAACCTGCTCAAATGTAGTGTGGGGAACAGGGCGAAAAAATCATCTTGTCATACATCAATCGCAATAAAAGGTATTCTAGGAGTCTATTGTGACCCTTAGGGCCATCATTCTCAGACATTGCGTTCAGTTCCACTGAAAACAGCAGCCTGCAGTTGACAGGGAGCTGTCACAAACCAAAATAATGAAATATTTTGATTGCTATGCTTAATATTAACTTTAATTAATATGACACTGAGAGCTGCATCAAGCCTTTAAAAATTCTTAAGTAAGATTCTTGCACAACACAAAATGACTGTCGCGCTAACATACATCTAAAATTACCAAGTAAAAGCAACACAAATTGTGAGTTTCTTCAAAGGATGTTTAAGCCAGGTCCGTAGCATCCATTGATACAGCAGGGACTGTGGCTTCGGGATCACAAGGCCTGAAGGCCTATTGAAGCTTGCTTATTGCTGTATTTTGTTTTTCGAACAACAACGGAGGGGGTGGGGTGTTGATTTCCTGCTTAGTAATAGGGCCAATGGCACACTGGGTACGCTACTGGTTTATACAGACACGAATTTTAAAAAAAACATTTTCTTTTGCTTTCTTTATGAAGGTCACTGTCACAGGACTTATGAAAACACTATCAATGGTGCACTTGGTCACTGACTCATACGTGTAAATTAGACATTTTCCGCTGCTCGATTGTTTCAAAAGTCGATGCATCCGTTGACGTAAAATAACAAAGGTACCAGGATAATCTATTTAATTTTTTAAAGTGCATCCCTGGGCCGTCGAAATGAAAGTGGTTATATGCTCATGATGGCCAACATCACTCTAATCCTCAGACATGCAAGTGAAAAGATTTGTGTGCAGTGCTGCAGGTGAACTCCTGCAGGCATATTTGGTGATGACTGTCATTATCACAGTTGTAATACATCGCTCCAGTGGAGCTGGACAAATGATGTGGAGAATAGTGGTGCTGCATTGTTAGAAATGGGGTCTTTGGTTGGCAGTCAGGTTACCCCCTGTCCAATCAAGGGCCTTCACTCTAGTCAGGGTAAAGGAGAATCACCATCAGTTAACCCCCTCTCACCCTCTTGGTAGCTTGGCACGAGCAGGCAGTCTTTACTTCAGAGATCTAGGTGTAAAGTATTTGACCCAATACACAGTAACCCAATGAAAACACTACAAAATGACACTACACAGGTTAAGATAAATAGAAAATGTTTATCTGAACAAAACAAGACCAAAACAACAAAAATTCAACATAAACAAGTCAAGCTATTAATTTTAAAAGCAAAAGAGTCTTAAATCCTTGAGAAAATAGTAAAAACACTGTTAGCATTGAAAAGTACCTGGGTAGCATCAAAATAACATCCACAGGCGAGTGTGAGTCTAAAACGGTAAGCAGTGTGTCGATTTCTTACCCGCAAGGAAACCGTGCATCGTTTCTCCACTTCCGGTTGGGTCGGCGTGCGTCATTTTTCCTCCCAGCAGGGGAGCGATGCGTTGATCTGGGCAAGCACTCTGGTCCGGGCAGGTGTTGCATAATTTTTCCTTGCCCAGCAAAGTTTGCGTCAAAAATCCTGCTGCACGGTATCTGCAAAACCACGCAATGTGGGTTGCGACGTTAGGAGCCTCTGTCAGTGGGTGTTGCGTGTCATTCTTCCAGCTACGTGCGTCGATTTTCCAGCCGCGATGCCGGCTGAGCATCGATTTCTGTCGCGAAGCCAGCGGCGTGTAATTTTTCAGCCACATCTCAGAAGGAGCGTCAATATTTTTTCTGCACAGCGGTCTCTGTGTGGATTTTCAGTCTTGGTCTGCCAGCTTCACCTTCCAAGGCCGCAGGAACTGGATAGGGCACCACTTGGCAGGGCAGGAGTCTCAGCAGAGAGTCCAGGTGCTGGCAGGAGAAGTCTTTGATGGCCCTGAGACTTCAACAACAGGAGGCAAGCTCAGGACAAGCCCTTGGAGATTTCTTCACAAGCAGGAAGGCACACAAAGTCCAGTCTGTGTCTCCTCGCACAGGTAGAAGCAGCAACTACAGGATAGCTCCACAAAACACAGTCACAGGCAGGGTAGCACTTCCCCTCAGCTCTTCAGTTCTTCTCCAGGCAGAGGTTCCTCTTGATGTCCAGAAGTGATCGAAAGTCTGTGGTTTTGGGTGCTCTTCTGATACCCATTTTGGCCTTTGAAGTAGGTTTACTTCAAATGAAAGTCTCTCTTGTTTGTGAAATCCTGCCTTGCCCAGGCCTTGCCCCAGACACATCCCAGGGGGATGGACACTGCATTGTGTGAGGGCAGGCACAGACCTTTCAGGTGTAAGTGACACCTCCTCCCCTCCCTCCTAGCACAGATGGCTCATCGGGATATGGAGGGTACAGCCCAGCTCCCTTTGTGTCACTGTCCAGAGAGAGGTGCAAACAGCCCATCTGTCAAACTGACCCAGACAGGGAATCCACAAACAGGCAGAGTCACGGAATGGTTTAAGCAAGAAAATGCCCACTTTCTAAAAGTGGCATTTTCAAACACACAATCTTAAAACCAACTTTACTAAAAGATGTATTTTTTAATTGTGAGCTCAGAGACCACAAACTCCACATGTCTATCTGCTGCCAAAGGGAATCTACGCTTTAATAATTTTTAAAGGTAGCCCCAATGTTAACCTATGAGAGAGATAGGCCTTGCAACAGTGAAAACCAAATTTGGCAGCATTTCACTGTCAGGACATATAAAACACATTAGTATATGTCCTACCTAAAACATACACTGCGCCCTGCCCATGGGGCTAACTATGGCCTAACTTAGGGGTGTCTTACATGTAAGAAAAGGGAAGGTTTAGGCCTGGCAAGTGGGTACACTTGCCAAGTCGAACCAGCAGTTAAAACTGCACACACTGACACTGCAGTGGCAGGTCTGAGCCATGTTCTCAGAGTTACTATTGTGGGTGGCACAACCAGTGCTGCAGGCCCACTAGTAGCATTTGATTTACAGGCCTGGGGCACCTCTAGTGCACTGTACTAGGGACTTACCAGTAAATCAAATATGCCAATCATGGAAATCCAATTACATACACATTTTATACAGAGGCACTTGCACTTTAGCACTGGATAGCAGTGGTAAAGTGCCCAGAGTAACAAAAATGGCAAACACAGAGTCCAGCACACATGAACAAGCTGGGAAACAGAGGCAGCAAATGAGGGGAGACCACACCAAGGATGAAAAGTCTAACATGCAGCAACCCCAAAATAAATATACTGTACTTCAGAAGTTGAGCGAGCAATAAGGATGCCTTTAAATTTTACTTTTCTCTTGCCACAGTTGTTAGACTTTCAAAGACAGATGTCAAAAGTCAGGCTCGGTCGTTTGACAAATTGATGAATTATTATTTTAACTTGTACATTTGATATTGACTTTTATTTCTCCAATTGCAAAGCTAGAGGATTCTATAACGTGAACTATCTGACAATCTTGCTGGGAATATGTAAAGATAGACAGTAAGATGTCATTTTTTTTAAACAAAAAGACAACAATTTAATAAACCTGTAAGTGAACTCTTCAAATATTTCAAAACATTTCAGCATTTAGGAAAACACAAATCAAGCACATTTTTCTTGTAATTTTGAAGTGTGATGGAAACAAAACTTTTGACAGGATCAAAGCAAACAATTCAAGACACTTTAGTTGGAGAAGTGCAAATGAAAAATATTTGCTGAAACCCAATTTCCACGCATTATCATGTGTGCTCTATACAGTTTAATGTATATGTTAAACTATGTGTCAATGGGAATTTTGTTGCAATTTCTATAGAAACTGTGCTGTCTGTAAAGGATAGTGTGCTGAAAAAACAAGCTTTCATAATATATTTCTGACAATGTGATACAAAGTGCACTACTGTCTTCCTACTACACACTTACACTGTCCTGATGAATTGGTGTGGCTCATTTGCTGTACTTGTTCTTTGCATGATACTTGGAAAGTTTTCACAGTCCCTACGACTTCAGCAATGTAACACTGATGTCAGACCTCTACTTTGAAAATAGTTGCAGCACCACTGCGTTGCTCTGGACCCATGTCATTTTTGTTCAGGGGCTGCTGTGCTAGCTGAGATTGCTGTGATCCTGTGAGACCAAGCAAGGAGTGTAGATGGCAGCTTGAAGACCTCTTTTACTGGCAAGTCACGTTGACTGGTCTCCACACTGAATACCACCCCTGAAGCACTAAAGTTCCTGCAGGCCTATTTACAAACCCTGTGCTTTTTATGACACATCAGTGGTGCATTGTGCAGACCTGTATCTACGAGGCCACACGAAGCCATTTTGCATGGTTTCTAATCTCCTTGTAGATATGGCGTAAGGCAACACAGTGCAAGTCACTGCGTTACCTTCCACTGCTTGAGGGAGGCATAACATGGGCATTGCGGTGGGTGTTCCTACCCAACACCCATAGGTTTTGATGCATTCCCAGATTTAAGAGAATCTGTAAAGCTGGGAATGCGTGAAAACTGTACACATCACCAGGGCAGGCAAAACAAGGAGAAACATCTTTGTTTCTCCTCATTTTGTCCTCTTTCAAGGTGTGCTGCATTCTGCAGCACACACAGAAAGAGGAAAATGCCTCCCAGAATTGCTTTCATGCAGGAAGGTGTCTCTTCCTTCACAAAAATAATCCTGCTGACAGCGCAGACACCCTTACACCATGGTGCAAGTGTGCCTGCATTGGCACTAGGGAGCAATTTGTGCACCAGCGCAGGAGGAAGGACCGAAATGCACCATATCTTGTAGATACAGTGCATTTCTGCCATTTTCATATGACACAGGGCAGCGCAGCAAGGTCACTTGCAGCCCTGCCCTGTGCCATGGGGCTTGTAAATATGCCCCCGGTGTCTCTGTCATGCTGGAGGTGCAAAATGACCTTGCAAAAATGCAATGGCAGAAGATACAGAGGACATGCTCCTCAAAGAGGTGTGTTGTCCAATGATAATCATTGAAAGATGTACATTTTTCAATTTGTTACTTAACCTGGTTTTAACAGAATATTCTTGACAATGATTGCCATTGAGTTGTTCAGGATTCCATTCAATTATTCAATTATTTAACTACTCCACATTGACCCTGTCATACAACTTTCATCTGTGTAAGAAGTAGTAGAAGCTGAGGCAACTGTGTGCTAGCCTAGTGAGTAAGCACTAGAGAGAAGCTCCATCTTAGTAGTAGCAATACACTAGGGTGACTTTTTGAAAACAAATTTACATAGGAAGACAGTGGGGATGGCTGACTAATGGTGACTTAGGCGACTATTGTGTGCAAAATATGTATTTTTGCTTTATACATTTATTGGTTTATATATTTTTTATTTGTATTTGTTTTGTGTTTTTTTAGTAAAGCTTTATGTACCACTGAATGGACTCTTGAGAGCGTTTGAGAACTAAGTTGATCAACCCCACCCCCATCAAGTCAGCCCCCAACCCAAAGTTCTGGGTGAATATGCTGATACCACAGTCGACTTAAAGCTGCACGCATCACTATTTAATTAAGTGATCTTTAACTCAGGACCTTGTAAAAAGGGGCTGAGTGTGCTGTTACTAAAGTCATAAACTCAAGGCCACTTATGAAGGAAGAGGGATTTTTGATTATAGGTCCAGTGCTAGTTATTGTAAGAAAGGGGAGAAATTCTTATATAAAGAAGCGGATGTGGTATGCAATTGAGAAGTGAGATGAATACAGAATGATCTACATGAGGCTTGATAATCGTTACAATCAGATCAAAGAGATCCTGATTTTCAAAGCTTGAGACATAAAATGAAATCGAGCTGACAGACATATTTAAAATTACACACATTTGTGTGCACACTAACATGTTTTCTAAAAGCATTTAAAATAGTTTGAAAATGCATTTTCTTGACAACTGTTTTGATGTTTTGTTAACATACATTTTAGTGTGGCAGCATACATTACATTTTATATTTAGGTATCTTCAGAAAACGAACATGTCAAAGTTTTACAAGTAAATGTTTAATTGATGCGTGAATTATGACTTAAAATGTATGTCTTTAATTGTTTTTGTACAGAAGTTGCACCATTTTTTTTTTATGTGTTCACTTTTCTACACTCAGATAAATCGGAACTGTCAATGACTCATCTTGTTTTTACTTTAGGCGTTCCCAATTTATGTGTTTTGATTGATGACTGAAGTCAGACACGGCGTGAAACTCAGGACCACATTTACAAAGTTTTCGCATGAGCAGGTGCGAATTACGCTTGTAGAATTCCTGACTTACTCCAGGATTTTATGAATAAACAAGAGAGTACTATGATATTATCAATGATATTTATTGACCTAGACACTTGGAGAGATAGGAAACATAATAATGATCCACTCAAGAGGTAGTGGTCAAATAATGAACCACACAAGAGATAGTTGCGGATTTTTATCTTTGACCTGGCTTAAAAAAGCCCAGTAAAAGTGTCCATAATAGTTGTGAAAACATTATCATTAACCCCTTGGGTGGGTCACGACCAGTGGCCGACACCAGGGAGGATTTTTTTTTAAACCCCGGGAGACACTGAAGCTTTTCCGTGTCTCCCCCCCGCCCCTCACCCACCCCTTTGTGATGTCACTTTGTGGATTTCCCCATCGTAGCAGGAAGCGGCAGCGGCCTTCCCCACGTTCGGTAAGGCCTCATAAGAAAGGGGAGACTCTCCCCTTTCTTACGAGGCCTTCCTGAAAGTGTTTCCTGGCCCCCGATCGCAGCACAGCTGCGATCGGGGGCCAGGAAACACCACTAGACACCAGGCATTTCACTTGGGGGGGTCGGCTCCCTTGGTAAATGGGCCGGCCACCCCCCGGGGGCATATTTTGAAAAAAAAAAAGGTAGGTGTCCCCAGGTGCTAAATTTTATTTACAAAATGTAAAAAAAAAAAAAAAAATTAAAGAATAAAAAGAAATGGACAGGGGGTCGCACATGGGCAGGGCGACCCCCTGTGGGGGCAATCTTTTTTTTCCGTTGTTGTAGGGTTTCCCTGGGGGCCATTTTGGCCCCCAAGGAAACCATACAACTTCTAAAAAAAATTATAGATCTATATATATATATATATATATATATAGATCTATATATATAGATATATCTATGTAGATATATCTATCTACATGGATATATCTATAGATAGATCTATATATATATATATATATATATATATATATATATATATATATATATATACATATATATCACTTTTGTCAATACATGTGTGGTTTCCCTGCGGGCTGCGATCGGCCCCCAGGAAAACCAGACCCACGTATAAAAGTGATATATATATATATATATATATATATATATAAATATATATATATATATATATATTTGCCACCAGTTGTTTTCCAGTTGCAGCTTGCGTCTTCAAAGCAATGCACATACTTCAACTGACGCATTTCAACTGTAGCTTTTAGGCAGCAATAAAAAAGTCAAGTAAGTATTGTGATTATGTTTCTGCTACAAAAGGATCAGACTTTTGTCTAGTGGCAGTTTTAGTGCCATAAAGAAGCGCAGAAGGTTTATATGCCTACTGCAAAGAGCAAATCTGTATTTTATGTAAATAGCTGAGTACATTAGTAAAGTGAGCCATTACCTGCGCTATAATACAAATGAAATGTATATGCGGGGTGGAGGGCGTGTATGGAGAGATGAAGGGCACTTTTGCTGGGTGGTAATGAGGAAATCCGAGGAGGAGGGAGTGGGAGCACCAATAATGATTGTTGGACTGGGCGCAGGAGGTGCTAAAGACTGTGACGAATGGTATGTGACAAGGTGTTTTTTGAGTGTCTTGAAAGAACGTGCTGATTGAGGGAAGAAGCGCAGGTAAGGTAGCCTCTACTGTTGCACGTATCTCACACACACCATCGATTCTGGGACTGTCTACATAGGCTAGTGTTTTAGAGCAACACTTTAGCCAATAGCAGAGATGGCATCTTGATGGATGACTGCTGCCGTCACTCGGGTTATAGAGGACAGCTCTGACATAGGATCAGAGACTGAGACATCAGATACTAAGACAGCATCTGAGGGATAGGACGATGGCGCAGACTCTGGGAGTGATTTTTCAGTCGAAGGAGTCACATTCGATAACTCCTCTTCCAGTAAATTATGAGGGAGGTGATGAGGACAGTCCTGCTGTCCCTTCGCAAGCATAGTCTGTGCAACCGGGTAATAGTGGGTTAGCCCAACCCAGAGAGCAAGTGAATGCGGTGGCAAGCAGAGAGAGAGAGTGCTCTCTTGGGAGCTCCCCAATTTAGTTCAGCCCCAAATTCCACCGCCCAAATCGTATTGTGGAGACATCAAAATTATCTATCACAAAACAAACTGGCCCTGGGTTCGGCGGCCATATAGAGAAACATACTAAACCCAAACATTTCTGGAAACTAGACATTCGGGGGAGTCCACAGATGTGTGACTTGTGAGGATTCCCCAAAGTTTTCTTACCCAGAATACCCTGCAAAACTGAAATGTTGAATAAAAACTCTATTTTTCTTGCATTTCTGTCACACAAACTACAGGAATATGCTGGGATCCACAAAATTCCTACCACCCAGTGATTCCTCACCTGTCCTGATAAAAACACTACCCCACTTGAGTGCCTATACCTAGTGCCTGCGTCAGGAATGGATCACCCCAGGATCAACAGCTGCCTCATGTAAGGACCAACATTGACCATTGTGTGATCTATTCCTGTCGCGGGCACAAGCCCTACCCACACAAGTGAGGTATCAATTTTATCGGGAGACTTGGGGGAAAGCTGGGTGGAAGGAAAGTTGTGGCTCCTCTCAGATTCCAGAACTTTCTGTCACCGAAATGTGAGGAAAATGTGTTTTTTTAGCCAAATTTTGAGGTTTGCAAAGGTTTCTGGGTAACAGAACCTGGTCAGAGCCCCACAACTCACCCCATCTTGGATTCCCCTAGATCTCTAGTTTTCAAAAATGCACAGGTGTGGTAGGTTTCCCTAGGTGCCGGCTGAGCTAGAGGCCAAAATCTGCAGCTAGGCACTTTGCAAAAAAACACGTCAGATTTCTATGTAAAAATTTAATGTGTCCATGTTGCGTTTCCTGTGGCGAGCATTAGGCCTACCCACGCAAGTGAGGTACCATTTTTATTGGGAGACTTGGAGGAACACAGAATAGAAAAACAAGTGTTATTGCCCCTTGTCTTTCTCTACATTTTTTCCTTCCAAATGTCAGATAGTGTGTAAAAAAGACGTCTATCTGAGAAATGGCCTGTAATTCACATGCTAGTATGGGCACCCCGGAATTCAGAGATGTGCAAATAACCACTGCTGCTCAACAACTTATCTTATGCCGAGTTTGGAAATACAAAGGTTTTCTTGATACTTTATATTTCAGCAAATGAATTGCTGTATACCTGGTATAGAAGAAAACCCATTGCAAGGTGCACCTCATTTATTGGCTCTGGATACCTAGGGATCTTGATGAACCTACAAGCCCTATATATCCTTGCAACCGGAAGAGTCCAGCACATGTAACGGTATATTGCTTTAAAAAATCTGAAATTGCAGGAAAAAGTTACAGAGTAAAATGTGGAGAAAAATTGCTATTTTTTCAGCTCACTTTCAATATTTTTTTATTTCAGCTGTTATTTTCTGTAGGAAAACCTTATAGGATCTACACAAATGACCCCTTGCTGAATTCAGAATGTTGTCTACCTTTCAGAAATGTTTATCTGTCTGGGATCCAGCATTGGTTTCACACCCATTCCTGTCAATAACTGGAAGGAGGCTGAAAGCAACCAAAAATAGTAAAAATGGGGTATCTCCCAGTAAAATGCCAACATTGTGTTGAAAAATGTGGTTTTCTGATTCAAGTCTGCCCGTTCCTTAAAGGTGGGAAGATGGTGATTTTAGTACCAGAAACCATTTGTTGATGCCATTTTCAGGGAAAAAACCACAAGCCTTCTTCGGCAGCCCTTTTTTCCCATTTTTTGAAAAAAAAACAAAATATTCACTGTATTTTGGCTAATTTCTTGGTCTCCTCCAGGGGAAACCACAAACTCTGGGTACGATTAGAATCCCTAGGATGTTGGAAAAAAGGATGCAAATTTGGCCTGGATAGCTTATGTGGACAATAAGTTATGAAGGCCTAAGCGCGAACTACCCCAAATAGCCAAAAAAGGGCTCAGCACTGGACGGGGGGGGAAGGCCCAGCAGCTAAGAGGGTAACTATAACCATGTTTGCCTATTTTAGAAGGATCACAAACTGCGGACTAACTAGCACTAGCAGGATTATTTTGACCACTGCTCAGTTCTACATTTTACCTCAGACAGTTTACAGCTGCAGGAGATATTTGGGAAAATGACTGGGGGATGTGTCACAATACAATCTGATAGTCCGGTATTTAAAAAAAAAAAGATTTCAATGTATAGACAGGAAAATATATTTTTAAGTGAGTTGGCAAATATTTTTGTTTTTATCAATTTCAATTCACACATTTTGAAGTAGGATAGTCTTTAAAATAACGTTTACAAAGGCTCATAATGGATGTTGGTGTAATTTTATTTCTGGCCAGTGCTCTGAAAGTAAAAATGACGCAATTTGATGAAATGGTTTGAGTAACTATGACTGTCTTATATTTTCAAGAGGTATAGGAGGCGTCTGAAAAGAATATTCAAAAGGCCAGTTATAGAAGCGATGTTACTTATAGAGAGAAGTGGCATCTCTTCCACCAATGATTCCAGATGGAATACCTTCTGGCTAATAAAAACCCAGGCAACATGGCAAAAGTCTTTTCAGTGAATAATTTACTTCCGGACTAAATTCTAGAACTCTTCACCTCACAGCATATTTCAAATACTGTGGAATTAAGTAACAACAAGTCCTCATTGTAAGGAAATACCTCTTTTTGCATGTTCACCTCCCACATTTTTGGATTGGTGCTGCTGGTTTTACGACTCTAAGAGTGCACTGAGGCCTGCTAACCAGACCTCAGTGTCAATGTTCTAACCCCTTACAACATGCATGTCAAATTGGCTACCCCCACTTGGCAGAGAATGACTTACTTATAAATACCTAGTATAGGATACCCAGGGCACATAAGGCAAAGTCTCTACCCAGGGCTGCAGCACTGATTGTGCCAACCTGTGTGTGACAAGTACAAAATGGGTCCTAGTCTGCAAATGCACAGGAAGGGCAGCAGTAACACTGCTAGTTCAACTTTGACATTCAAACCTATAGCAAAGCTCCCACTTCCATTAACAATATATGTAGGGAAGGCCTATTGAGTCCTAAGGCAGGAAGCTGTCTATTATTAAATAGCGCATGTATTTTATATGTATGCCCTGATAGCAACACTTACTAATTGTAATTTTGCTGGGGGTGAGTTACGTCCCCCATTGGCTAACACAGATGCCTCCGTTTGACTATCTTCTGAATGGAACTACTTAGATAGGTACAGAAGGGTACCAAATTAATACTGGCATTACACCCAACTTGCCCTCCAAGTCGTATTTAATGTCACTATTAAAGAAATGCAATTTTTACAAAGTTGCCAATCTGGGACCTAGCTTGCGCAGTGTCCTCACATGGTCACTGGCCGCCACCCAGCTTTCTGCCCTTTTGGAGAGTAGAGGGAATGACTCCCAGGTTTAGGAACAATATCAGTGTGCTACAGAACTAGTTGTTACCTCCCCTTCACAGGAAACCTCTTGGAGTGTTGGCCCAAAATGCGAGCTTCACAGGTGACACCACCTTTGGTTGGCAAATGGCAATTGCATTCTTGAGGGGCTGCCCTCGGTTCAGGTAGACAGGCTGGTGACAGGAACAGAGGGGAGAGACCAGTGGCTATATCTGTCTTCCATGGGCATGTAGCCCAAGTGTTTCTACACCTCTAGGATGGGCTACCAAATGCCTAACATCTGAGGACAGGTTCGGACATCTTGAGAGTGGGCAGAATAGTGCACTCAGGGATTGCTAGATGCCACACACAGTCAGAAAGTTGTCACCTAGAGAGGGGACTTGGTAGCCCATTGGCTAGTGACCACATCATCCCCCAAGTCACTTTCTATGGATAAAAATGGCAGCCATAGCACCCCGAATCTCAGATTACATCTAAACTGGAAAGAGGACTGAAGATGGACTACCTGAGAGATGCTGCACTGTCTACTGGACTGCACCTGTCACAAATAGGGCTAATGAAGAGAGGATTGTGCCTGTTGTTCCTGGCTCAGGGAAAAGTTGCTCCCCAGCTCCACACCAAAGAAGTGACTCCAAGGGTCCAATCATCAACAGCCAAAATTCTCTTCTTGAGTCAGCTAGACCCGGGAGTGTCATCTGGTCACTCTCCACCCAAGGATATAGCTGGGACTGCTGTGGACAGAGACCGCTAGCCCAGCCACCGCTGGCCTTCTGAAGTCTCAAAGAGGACTTTGAGGGACCCTAACCTCGGTGGTCAATTCATCCACCTGACCTGTGGAACAAGGAGTAATTGTAAATGCACGCTGTCAACTGCACAGCACCCAGAGCATCCTTGAGCAACACTTGTCTATTTATATAAGCCTTGCTGCTCAAAGCCATAGCTACCCAAGGTTAAGCTTAAAAGTTTAAAAATGAACCTGACTGGACCCAAGACAGTTTTTGCAAGTGTTTTACATGGTAAGCTGCATAACCATACCACATAATACTCCCAAATCATCACACTCATGCATTCCCATAATTTGAGAGACAATGATGGTAATGTTAATATGATGATGGCCATGTTACTCTATATGCTAAAAGCCTTCAGAGTCAGAACCCTCTAAACATGTTTGAAATGAAATTGGAATCTATTATAATGAAGAGTCCACAAAGACAATCATAGGCTTTAAACAACATATGAAAATGAGATCTTTAGTGTATGTGGCTACATAACTTGTGCCTTTAAAGAATTAAAGATAACTGTTTCAAACACACATAAAAGCTTTTATCCAAGAACTTTCTGTTTGAAGTGTGACAAAGTATTTAAGTTTCATGGCATTGCTTTTCACTTCAATTTTAAAGGAAGAAAACTAAGGCCCTCATTAAGAGTTTGGCAGTCTTTTTGGAAGATCGCCGTGGTGGTGGCCGGCAAAAGACACATACTGAAGACCGCCCAAAAACAGCCAAAGATGGAGACTGCCAGGCCGACCGAATGTGGGAGAGAGGCAGTCCCACCTCCAGCACTGCCACGCTGACAACATTCCACCTTCCATATTACGAACCACAAATTAGCAGAGCGGTTATTGTACGGCGGAAAACCATTGGCGGTGCGAACTGACAATGTCAAAATCACAACTCAGCCTGAACACCAAACCAGATTGAACAGTACGAATACCCCAGACCTGAGACACTTACACACATTAGACACAAACACACACACCACTATAAAACACCCACCCCCAACCCACAATCCTTTGCATCTACAACCACAGACAGACACAGTGAGGATCCACAAACCAATTACTTAGCAGTGATGCACTCTAGGTACATATACACTTCACACTCAGCACACACCATACAACTGCACACAAACACAATACACACAGCACAACACCAAACACTCCACAATTGCATACAGCACCCCCCAAACCACTTCACTGCCACTATGTCCCCTCAAAAGCATCCATGATTCACAGACGAAAAGTTGAGGGTCATGGTCGATGAAATGATCAGGGTAGAGCCACAACTGTTGGGAGCACAGGTTCTGCAAACATCCATAACCAGGAAAATGGAGTTATGGCGCAGGCTCATCAACAGGGTAAACTCAGTGGGCAACCATCTACGCACAAGGGAGGATATCAGGAAGAGGTGGAACGATCTATGGGAGAAGGTGAGTTCCATGACATCACAACATCAGATTGCCATCAACAAGACTGGCGGTGGGCCCCCACCTCCTTCCCCAGATGTTCACATTGTGGGAGGAGAAGATCTTTGCCATCCTGCATCCGGAGGGCCTGACTTGAATAACTGGAGGACTGGTAAGTCACTAACACTCCCCTGGCACCAATGTCCCCGGCACAGCATGTGTCTCCACCACCCTATCACTCCCCAATTCACGCCATCTTATTCTTACTACCCCCACCCAATCACCTAATGCCCCTCCCCTGCATGCCACACAACCCCACTGCCACTATCCCCACACAGTCCCTCACTAGTGCATGGAGAGCACTCACAATGGCAAGCACTACAACTCCCACAATGCATTACTCCCTGCACCTGAAAAGCTGCAATTTCCACTTCACAGTGGAACATCTGCACGTAAAACCATTGCACCAGCTACACCAACTGGATGCTTCGACTTCACACTACTACATGGCAATGACAGCAATGCTATCCACCATCCACAACCCTCAATGTAACATGGAACCAATGTCAGAATGCTTCAGCCACATACAATGTCTGCAGTGCCACATCTGTCATTACCATCACTGGGAAGCAAGTCAAGCCACTGCATGCATCAGACAATGATATGAACAAGTACACCTCCACAATGTAACTCACTGTCTCTTCATCCACCGGTACCCCTGCCACTGCCACCCTGCAGAGGATGCCAGAGAAAGCCAGCCGTCCCGAGTATGAAGGCCCCAGTGAGGACCACTACTCTGGATGTCTGAACATTGACAACTAACCTGGCCCATCTAGGACAACTGGTCAGTCCACCACCACCAGCCTCACCCTGCCCATATCTGAGTTCCCCACCCCTGTGGCAACAACAACACAGCCATCCCCTCATCCCCAAACCTATATCCCAAGGACTGGTCAATCAACAGTGTGCCCCACGGTACAGGGACCAGAGTCTACCCCTCACACCCAAGGCGATGAAGGTCCTGGTGTAGCGGGGAGTGGGCGCACCATGCCACAGACACAGGGGGCCAGGGGCAGTGGGAGCGTACCTGTGAGCCAAGGGATGGGGGCCCCAAGGGAAACAACTGGGCAAGAGACCATCTCCCAAGTCCTGGGAGCAAACCAGCAATCCAACGACAAGATGGGCCAGATACTTTCCACCTTTCAAGAGAACCAGAGGCTGCAGAGGGAATACCACCAGGAGGCCATGCAGCAGTGGCAGACTCACAATGCCAACATGGCCTCCATTGCAGGGATGCTCAAAGAACTAACAACCATCCTCTGTGAGTCCTCCACCCACCAGCAGGCCACCTCCAATGGCCACATACCAAGTGAGCCATCCACTTCTGGCGCAGCTAGTGGAATGGAGGCCCTGCAAGAGGACCCACAGGCCACTAGTACCCCTCCCTCTGTAGCTGAAGAACACCACTCAAATGAGGTCATCCATCTATATATCCTACAGGACCTGATGCCAAGACCAAAACCACTGCAGGGAAATTAGCCTCTTCTGATTGTTCTCCCTTGTGTGCCACTGACACACCCTGTTGACTATCCCCTGTCATGTCTCCATTTTCCTATGGCCCTAGGATACTGGACCTGTACTACCTACAGGTGGGCCAACTGCTCTGATAATTTCATCCACCATGACCCCACTCTTCACCCATAGCACTTGAGAATGAAATTAAATACCATATAGCACAGCTACTGAGTGCTCGTCTTTATTGTAACAAGTAAGATTTGCTCTAGTACAACATTTCATTTCAGTTAGCCCATTGACCAGCAAACGTCTGTAAGATGGACAGAAGGGGAGCAATGTGCAGCAAGTTTGATAGTACAACAGACATATTCTTAAATCCTGTGTCATGAGAGCCACCAGTCTATCCAGGAACCAGAGTAGCACCACCTAAGTGACCTTCAAATATACCAAGACAGGGACAACCATTACAGTACGAGTCAATGTTGCCCACTCAACACACATGCAGTACGTAGTCGTCCACCCTAGTACAATTTGGCAAGTGGAATGTTAACAAAAATTACCATGGCAGATCCACATTTGCAAAACATGCATTCCCAATGGTCGATCCCTCATAGCTGACATTACACAATTAAAGCCAAGTTCCACTGTCAGTATAAGTTATGTTCCATATTAAGCAGTTGTTTACAGTGAGGATAAGTAGCTATACTGATATCACTACTTTGGTTGGCAGTACTTTTGCAGTTGACATAGCATTACTGGGTACATACAACATGCCCAATCCTTTGCAGATGTAATGCTAGCCAACAGCATGGTAAACATAGCAATGACATTTGACCAGTAACACCTCCCCTGATGGCACACACCAAGAGCAGCAATGTCACAAGGTAGACAGGAGTATAGTTTACATACAATACAGTTAACCTATACCTGAATTTAATTGGAAGTATTGGTAGATTAACTCTTTTTTAGAGTCAGCTGCATCCATCATCTGCCTCCTCATCACATTCTATGTCACCATCATCAGCCACTGGTCCAGCTGCCACCTCCCAGCATCCAGTAATGGTATGTGACATCTCAGGGCCAGATTGTGTAGCATGCAGCAGGCAACAATGATCTGGCAGACCTTTAGTGGTCTGTAGAGCAGGGCACCTCCTGAGATGTGTAGACACCAGAATCTGGCCTTCAGTAGCCCAAAGGTCCTCTTGATGACACTCCTCGTCCTGCCGTGGGCCTCACTGAAACAGGTTTCACCATCTGTTGTCGGGTACCTCACTGGTGTCAGCAGCCACTGAAGGTTAGGATAGCCAGAGTCACCTGTGTGCACAAAGGTTGGACCTATCACAGTACCGATAGGGACGCAGGGTAGAATGTGAAGTGAGGTGATATTACAGTTGAACAGACACTATTGGATACATACCAATGAGCCAAGCCCTCTCTCTATGTAGTTGTGCCATTATGTGTGGGACATTGCTGTTCCTCAGAATGTAGGAGTCATGCACATATCCAAGAAATATAGCCATCATTTGGGAGATATACTGGTCAGCGAGGCACACCACCTGGACATTTATGGAGTAAAAGTTTTTCCTGTTCCTGTACACCTGTTCATTGACCCTGGGAGGAACCAAAGCAATGTGGTTGCCACCTATAGCCCCTATCACATGAGGGACATGTTCCATATCATGGAAGTCAGCTTTAACAGTGGGAAAATCCGCACGTGGGGGGAACCTGATGTAGATGTCCAGGAGTTTGAGTAAAGCACACATTACATTCTTCAACACAAGACTAAACATCAGCTGTGACATCTTTTCTGCCAAGCCCACTGTATTCTCGAATGAGCCTGAGGCAAGGAAGTGTCGCACTGATAGGACCTGTACTGTAGAAGGGATGGCATAGGGATTAAGTATGGCAGACAAGACATCCGGCTCCAACTGGGTACACAATTCCATGATGGTCTGACGGTTCAGAGATAGGTCTGAATGATGTGTCGCTCTTCAAGGGTAGCAAGGTTGACTAGGGGCCAGTTCAACGGTGCATTTCTCTTTCTCACCATTTTACAGTATCCAGGAATAGGAGAGAGGAATTATACTTGTAGCACACAATAGTAATGCGGACATAGCACGGAAGTACACACAATCCATTTGGGCATGTAAAGTGAATGTGTATGCCATCCTAGATTACGGTTGCAGCCCCAGACAAACAGCTTGCCACACACGAAACATGTGACACTTCCATTAAACAACACCCTATTCCCCAGGTAATAAGGTGTATGCAACTTTTTAACATACAGATATGGTTAGTCCGTCAATGAGGTAGCAAGTGACTGCACATGTCCTCTCATTGTCATCAGTTCATCTAACTACACTGTCCATGAATGCCACATGTGTGAACCCATCTTTGATGTGTGAAAATAGTCAGTCTATGCACGTGTCTCTAAAATTCAACCATGATGCACTTATTATTCACCTACAATACACTGACGACATGTAAAATGGAGGCCGCCTATCCTGCATGCACAGGACAGATGGAAGTGACCTCCTTCTGCTGGTGTTAGTCGTCATGGTGGTAGGTGGTCGCAACCGCCGTGCAGCTCCTCATTGGAAAACATTGTTGCCTATGGAAGACTGGGACCAATGAAGATCACCGCCAATGGTTGCATAGCTCACTTGACTCCTGACACTCGTGCAAGCAAGACCCCCACTGCATGAGCCACTGTGTACTTTCTCCGGGAGACAAAATGCCATGTCCTGCAGGAGATAGGGCCCCTGCCTTCACCCTCGAGGAGTCAGAGAGGCTAGTGGACAGGGTCCTACCCCTGTATGGACAGTTGAATGTGGCACCGGAACAGAAACTGAGTCCATTGTTACTGTCCTGTCTGATAGTGGTGTGTGTGAGGCTGAAAGTCATTGTGATGACACACACAGAGTGGATGCATGCAGGTGGCAATGGAGTTGGTGCTTTTGTGATGGTATGGCACGATAGTGTAGGCATGAGATGTGTCTGATGTGTGAAGTTCATTGCTGTTGCTGTAATGATACTCTACATAACTTTCTCCTTCTGTCTGTGGTAGCCATGCAGGTCATCACTCATCAGAAGAAGGGGATTTGGTGTGCCATTGCCAAGCAAGTGCGGACCCTGGGGGTCCATAGCCGGCAGAGCACCCACTGCAGAAAGCGGTGGGAGGACCTGAGAGGCTGGTCCCGTAAGACCGCAGAGGCCCGGCTGGGGACATCCTCCCAATAAGGGAGGGGTGTCCATCAGACCCTGACCCCCCTAATGGCCTGCATTTTTGCAGTGGCCTATGCTAAGGTAGATGGGCGCTTGATGGCAGCACAGCAGTCACAAGGGGGTAAGTACACACTCACACCTCGCTAGTGTTGGGCTCTTATGGGTTTGTGTAGCTTACTAGTGGTAAGATGTAGTGTAGATCATTGGTAGATGCACATGGACTATGGATATCAGCCACCCTGGCAGGATTTGTATTGAGTATGGGTGCCAATACCACACAGACAGTGACTTATGAGTGAACTAATTCCATGTTTAGGTTTGTCTGGACACCCTTCACATATTTTGAGAGACCAGCTACTTCCATCAGCATCAGTATACTTGAGGTGTTAAGGCATTGCCATCAGTATTACTCTGCCAGAATGACAGAGGTAATTTGTTAGTTCTCAATCAACTGCCTTTTACTGAATGTTTAGATGGTTGCAGGGGTCAAAAACCTACTGACCACACCATACAGGGATTTGTGGGCATGCTACCTTACCATGTAGGATTCTGTTGGGTGAAAAGTTCAGGATATGTCAATGTAATCGAACATGGGAATGTGGCAAGTACTATGCAACTGTGCATTGTTAGACCCTTCATCAAGTCAGTGAGTGCCAATGTTCCCACATTAGTAGTTTTTTTCAGCATAGCTTTTGTTTACCCCGTGATTTGCCACAGTTATGCATGTCAGTGTAAAGGCATGCCCTGCCATGGCATGCCAGCAGAATAATGAGTTGTTACTCTGTGTGAATGATAGGTAGGTATTAGCCCATTCCACTCTTTCTTTCTCTCCCACCCTCAGTCCCTCTCCTCCTCTGTATTTGTGTGCATCAGCATTATCAAACAAAGGTGAAGTAGCACTGGTGAGTGGGGAAGCTACAGCCCCCAGTTCCAGGAGGCTGACACTAGCAGAGCAGAGGGGACCAGTGGAATGGAGGGTGAGGGGAGTGCCAAGGGAGAGACCAGATCTTTAACATCCTCTTCGGATTCCTCCTCCGATGGGCACTCCCTGGCAGTGGCGGACCCATCTGGGACAAGCACAGCACCATTCTTGTCCATCACCATCCTTACTAGTATCACCCTCCCTGTATCTCCCCACCCAGATGCCTGTGCCCACTCACACAAGAGGGTCGGTGTCTCCTTCGCCGCAGAAACCTCTGCCCCTGCCCCAGTCAGCCCTCTTGCCCTCAATGAGGAGGCTATTGACCTCCTGAAGTCCATCTCTGTGGAATAGTCAACCATCATGAATGCCATCCAGGGACTGGCATCACAGATGCAACAGACCAATGCCCACCTAGAAGGCATTCAAGGTGCCCTGATTGCCCTGCAGAGATCCTTTCAGGCTCTGGCCTCCTCGTTGATGGGAGCTAGCATCCTTTCATCCACCACCGCCATGCACACAGACAACACACATGTGCAGACACAATAACATCCACTCCCTACAAGGACCCCCACCACCTCCTCCCTCACAGACACTACACCACTTAAGCCTGCTATCACCACATCAACACTCCCAGATCCAGTCACAAGTCCCCTCATACCCACTGTCACTACAATAGCAGATCTGCATACATCCACCCCATAAACCACATGTCCACTCACCACGAATACCAACACCCCCACATGCAGCACATCCACCTTACCTGCAGGCACCACCCAAACGGAAACTCGCACATCCACCCTGGCATACCCCTGCCTTTCTTCCCCCCTCCTCCCAAGACACCTAAACGCCCGCACTCACCCACCCAACAGACACCCAGCTTTCAAATGGCTTCCACCCACGCACCTGCACTCAAGACACCTACACGTAAACACCTCACAAGCACTCCCCCTCCCTCCACTCCCAAATGTTTTTCCCATGACTGCCCTTGTGTTCCGAAAAAAAGATTCCTTTATGAGTTTTCCCTGCTTCCTCCCACTGTCCCAGCCCATGGTTCCCCTAAGCGCCCTGTTACCCTCCCCAAGCCCAGTCCTTCCACCTCCCAGTTCTCCCATGCCCCACCAAACAGAAGGTCAGCCCTCCTAAAGCCAAGGCCAAGAGCCCTCCCCTAAAGCCTAAGACTAAACCCAAACCCCACTAAACCTAAACCCAAGCCAAAGGACCACTTCCCAAATCCAAGCCCCAACCCTCCACCCCCACACTCCTGAGGTGCCTGCCTGCCTGCCCCATTGATGCCCCTGCCATGTGGAGGCCACTTTGCAGTCAGGAGTCAAGTTGATGCCAGAGACATTGCTCAGTGTGCCTGGGGCACTAAAAACTTTTGGACTGGCCAGAAGGCCTATGTTGTATACAGTTTACTTTTTCCTCTGACATTTTACTTTAATATATCTGCACCACAGTGCCGTTGGTGTCGAGGGTAACAAACTTGTCCTGTCTTTGGTTCTACATGTAGGTGTATTTGTGTCATTTGGTGTGTGAGTTCTGTTTATGTGATGTGTTTGTGTAGCTGCATGAGTTGTGTAGGTGACGTGCAATGGACTTTTTGTGATGTGTTGTGATGGCATTGTGTGTTAGTGGTGTGTGCGTCCATGTGTGTAGTGATGCATCTGTGATGTGCTTTGCATGTTGGGTGGATGTGGTGTTTGATCTGACATGTTGTTTGGAAGTGTTTTGGTTTGGATTGGTTGTATGCTGTTGTTATGTGTTGCTACCAGTATGTGTTGTCCTGTGGGGGTGTGTGATGTGCCTCTCTGCCAATGCATTTGTGTGATTGCGATGGTGTTGTCATTGTGTGACTCTGTGGTGTTGTGTATGAATGTGTTTGACAATGGCGGTAGTGTGTGTCTGCGGTGTGGTTTGTGTATGGTACGTATATGTTGGCCGTGGTGTGTGTTGTTTGTGTGTTTTAGTGTGTGTATGTAGGTGTGTGTTGGTACGGGTGTTTGTTTGCGCGCATGTGGCCGTCGATAGCCATGCCGGGTGTGGGTGTTGTGTGTGGATGTGTACTACTTCCCTCTGGTGTATGCTAGGCGGGTGTATTTACAGTTTTCATCACAGTGGCTCGATCTGGTTCTGAAGTTGTATGAAGAGCAGGAGCAGTGGAAAGACTTCCAGTTCGGGTTCCATGGCGGCTGCGGACGTGTCCGTGTTCCTGAGTGGGAGTGTCTCCTTTTATATTGTTCATTTTCGCCAGGCTTTTTGTCGGGTTGCGACCGCCCCAGAAATCCTGGCGTTGTGCAACCTCGTAATATGCTCACCAGAAACATGGTTTCTGCTGGCCTGGTGATTCCTACCACCGGCCGCAACGGTCTGTCCGCACTGGTGGTACTGGCGGTGTATTGCCAGTTTTCCGTTCAGGATCACTGCCATGGTCATGATATGGTGGTCTACTCCGTTGGTCTCGGGCGGTGTGACTGTCATAGCCGGCTTTCCAGTCGAGGAACCACCAGACTCATAATGACCACCTAAATGTTGATTTGCAATAACTTTACAGCTTCTTTGATTTAAGATGTACAAACAAGATAGGCGTAACTTGACATGCTCACCATGAACAGCCTAAAGAACTAAATATTGCAAGATTATTGGTATTTTTCCACAATGAGCATTAAAAGTTGTGGTTTCCAGAAGAGATTGTTTTGCTCATGTTTTTTTAGAGAATACATTAGAACCAAAGAAATATCAATGCATTTATAATGTTGCATTTTAACATAAAAACAGCAAACATTTGCAGAAAATACCCCAATTCACACAGGGGAATGAAACAAGAAGTTCTGTAGAGGCCACCAATAAAGGCAAAGAAGAAAACATTTTGCCCTGAATAAGTGAGAATAATTTTGAAATAGTATGTCAACGGATACAGAGTAAATTTGAACATCGTACTAAAGAAAATAAAAAATATTATAACAATGCTAGACAATGTGGGTCTGATTCACAAACATATTATTCAGTAAATCTGGAAAAAGAAAATATGAAAAATTGTAAATGTTCTCAAATCGTACAAATCTGAGAAGAATGGACTTAGGAAAAAGTATGTGGAGAAATTTAGATTCTTGAAGTAAGAGACATATGGACCTCTGATAACAGGTTACAGAGTTCCAAGATATCTACTATTTTTGGTTGGGAATAGGAAAAGTGCCTGACCCCAACAACAAAATTAGATTGATACCTGTCCCAAATATTTGTCCTTTGGTGAGCCTGACAAGTTGAACATTTGGCAACCACTCAATAGCAGGAAGGGGAAGGGCTGCCAACTTGGTATTCAAAGGACATTTGGAGCAACCCAGCAACACCCTCACATCCTGCAAACCCAGACAATTAGGTGCCCCCTTGATTAGATTAGGAGAGGGCAGGAGAGGGGTGTGTTTAGGATTTTTAGCCACACCAGTGGGTGGGCTCATCCCGATGTAACCTCCAAAAATCACTTTCTGCCATGATGGATTTGTGAGGAATGTTACTCCTTTGGATTGATTTTTGCCACACTTCCCAGGAAGTGGTCACCACAGGGGGAAGGACCCTGCCCCTGACTGGAGAGCCAGGACCCCCCAGTTATTCACTAAGGAGCAAGGATAAAACTGGCAGACCTGCACCCACACCTCAGATCCCCATCAGATTCCAACAAGGAAGAACTACAGGATAAGAAGGACTGATCCCTGGCCTGCACCTGGACCCTGCACTCTGAAGGACTGCACCAGCTGCACACTTGGGCTTCACCACAAGAAGGACTTTGCCTGGCTTCAACTGGTTGAAGGAGGGACTCCCTGTTTGCTACAGGTGAAAACTTGCTACCCAGAGTCCCCTGCACCAACCCCTGAAGAAACCAACCAGCTGACCACTGTGCAGTGGGCAAAAAGGAGTTTGCGCCAGGTGCATTCTGGGAGTTGTAGTCCACAACCCCATGGAGCCTCTCAGAGCTTCTGGAACCTTGGGGTGAGCAATGGACCCCAAAAGAACCTTAAAAGAACATCTGAAGGAAGATCCAGCAGTTTGGAGAACTTTTGGAAAAAAAGCTCCACAGAGGGACCGACCCGCCGCGGCAACTCTAGCCGGCTTGCCTCAACCGCAACCCAGCCTGACTTGCAGGTTCGTCCCGGTGAAGAAAATCTCCAAAAAAGAAACTAAGGGCCGGATGTAGGAAACTGTTTGCATAGTGCAAACTGCGAAAATCGCAGTTTGCGCCATGCAAACGGCCTAACGCGATGCTCCTTCACAAATTGCGAGTCGGTACCGACTTGCAATTTGTGAATGTGACTTGCAAATAGGAAGGGGTGTTCCCTTCCTTTTTGCAACTTGCATCGCAATTCAGAATTGCTTTGTGACCGCGAATGTGGTCGCAAAGCAACTCGCAGTTACCACCAGTGTCACACTGGTGGTAACTCATTCGCAAAAGGGAAGGGGTCCCCATGGGACCCCTTCCCCTTTGTGAATGTTGCCCAGAATGTTTTTTCAGAGCAGGCAGTGGTCCAATGGACCACTGCCTACACTGAAAAAACTAAACCAAATGGTTTCGGTATTTTTTTCATTTTGCAACTTGTTTTCCTTTAAGGAAAATGGGCTGCAAAATGGAAAAAAAAAACTGCTTTATTTAAAAAGCAGTCACAGACATGGAGGTCTGCTGACTTCAGCAGGCCACCATCCCTGTGAGTGCAGGGACTCCCTATGGGGTCGCAAAATGCGACCCACCTCATTAATACTGAGGAGGTGGGTCTTTGCGACCCCATAGTGAGTCGCAGACGGTGTCTGAGACACAGTTCTGCATCCGAGATTGCGACTCGGAAATTGCGAGTCGAACAGTCTCGCAATTTCCGAGTCGCAATCTCGGAGTTTACTACATGTGGCCCCAAGTCCGAACGTAGGAAGTTGACCGGGACATCCCTGCCAGCGTATCTGAGGAGGGCTCCAAGGACGTTGGATCAAGATCCGGGTTTGCCCCAGTTGAAGGATTTTCACCTCGAAAAAATGACTAAGGGGGTCATTCTGACCCTGGCGGTCATGGACCGCCAGGGCCAACGACCGCGGGAGCACTGCCAACAGGCTGGCGGTGCTCCCATGGGCATTCTGACCGCGGCGGTACAGCCGCGGTCAGAAACGGGAAACCGGCGGTGTCCCGCCGGTTTCCCGCTGCCCAAGGGAATCCTCCATGGCGGCGCTGCAGGCAGCGCCGCCATGGGGATTCCGACCCTCTTACCGCCAGCCTGGCTCTGGCGGTTTTGACCGCCAGAACCTGGCTGGCGGTAACGGGTGTCGTGGGGCCCCTGGGGGCCACTGCAGTGCCCATGCCAATGGCATGGGCACTGCAGGGGCCCCCTAACAGGGCCCCACCAAGATTTTCGGTGTCTGCCAAGCAGACACTGAAAATCGCGACGGGTGCAACTGCACCCCTCGCACCCCTTCCACTCCGCCGGCTCCATTCGGAGCCGGCATCCTCATGGAAGGGGGTTTCACGCTGGGCTGGCAGGCGGCCTTCTGGCGGTCGCCCGCCAGCCCAGCGGGAAACTCAGAATGACCGCCGCGGTCTTTCGACCGCGGTACGGTCTTCTGGTGGTTCCCGCCAGGCGGGCGGCTTCTGCCGCCCGCGGAGGTCAGAATGACCCCCTAAGTCTGAAGGTAAAAATTTCCACCGAGGGCTCCCGCTACTCGTATCCGAGGAAGAGTTCCAGGAGGTCGGATTGGACTGGCAGGTTCGTCCAGCTGAAGAAAATCTTCAGAAAAACGACTAAGCCTTAAGGCAAACTTTTGACTGAGGTGTTCCGCGGGCTGTAGCCGAGCCGGGCTCCATCGCGGTTGGAATAAAACTTGGACTTTGCCCCAGTCGAGCTGCGACCAGATGACCAGATTGGCGCTTTTTGTTTTGATGCGCTAGAAAGCAATAATTCTTTAAAAATTCATATCTCCGGTTCCCCTTATCTGATTTTATTCGTTTTGTGTAATTTTAAAGCAACAAATATTTCCTATTTTTATAAATTGATTTTGGATTTTTAAACTGTTTCCTATGTTTTATTTAATTACTGTTTTGGGATATTTGAATGCTTTACACTCTGGTGGTCATTACAACCATGGCGGTCGGTGTTAAAGCGGCGGTAAGACCGCCAACAGGCCGGCGGTAAAAAAAAATGGAATTACGACCGTGGCGGAAACCGCCAACATAGACAGCCACTTTAACACTCCGACCGCCACAGCGATACAAACAAACACCGTGTCGGTAACTGCCAACAGACAGGCAGGAGACAATGTACCGCCCACAGTATTACAACCCACCAATCCGCCACCTTTTCTGGAGCAGATTCACCACAAACAAAAACACGGCGGAAACAGGACTTCGAAGGGAAAACGCTCACCTCTACACACCCCACGAGGAACCAGGACGCCATGGAACCCGAGCTCTACCAGGAGCACGAACGCCAGCGGCAAAGACAATGGTGAGTACTGCACCTACGACACATGGGAGGGGGGACGGAAAAGAGAGTGGCACACACACGCAACACCCCCACCCTCACCCACTACAACACACATGCTAATACATATTGATACATCACAGTTACACCCCTCAACCCCCCCTTGAAGAATGCAAGGATAAAAGGAAAAGAGTCGAAAAATTGTGATATATTCAATTACATACATCAAAAATATTTACAAATATATACATTTAAACTATATACAATTGTATACACCAAGAACACAAGTCCAAGGGAGTCCACCATCATAGTCCGTGGATCACTGGGCCCAAAAGGCATGGGCGAGGCCCACACAAGATACCCCAACAAGACGGAGAGATCACTGCAAGGGCATCAGATAGAAGTAAAACAGGCACTTCAGGGGGAAGGGAAGGGCGGGCACCTCAGCCGGTTGAGTGCAAGACACCAAGGGGGTCATTCTGACCTCGGCGGTAAAAGCCGCTTACCTCCAGTCAGAAGGCCGCCACAACACCGCCGCGGTCGCGGTAAACCGCCACGGTCATTCTGACCCTCAAGAGGCAAACCGCCAAAAACCCGACATCCACAAAAGTCCGCCACACCAACGGCCAGCGTTAAACTGGCGAAGACCAAACCTCCACCGTCACGCCAACAGAAAAACGCCCATGCCATTACGACCCACGAATCCACGCGGCGGTCTTTCAACCGCGGTATTCCATTGGCGGTACACACCGCCGCGCTCAAAATACACACACACTTACAAAACACAGCCACATTGGACAATTTGAAATACACACACCTGAGACACATACACACAACACTCCCACACACCCAATTAACTATAAAACACACACCCACATCACCCACAAACCCCTACGACCACTAATCAGAGAAGAAGCCCAGAGAGACACAGCACAGAATAGAGAACACCATCACACAGAGGCACACTACACCATCACCCACACAACAACCACGCACAAAACACCACACACCACTACACTCACCACACTCATCACCGCAAACACCACCCCACACCTCATCCACACCACCCCATGGCACCCCAAAGACACCCCAGGTTCTCAGACGCAGAACTCAGGGTCATGGTGGAGGAAATAGTTCGGGTAGAGCCCCAGCTTTTTGGGACACAGGTGCAGCACACCACCATTGCCAGGAAGATGGAGCTATGGCAAAGAATAGTGGACAGGGTCAACGCTGTGGGACAGCATCCACAAAATCAGGACGACATCAGGAAGCGGTGGAACGACCTACGGGGGAAGGTGCGTTCCATGGTATCCAGGCACAACATTGCGGTGCAGCGGACTGGCGGCGGACCCCCACCTCAACCCCCAGAATTTACTACATGGGAGGAACAGGTCTTTAACATCCTGCATCCTGAGGGCCTCGCAAGAGTAGGCGGAGGAATGGACTCTGGTAAGTCAAATCTCCACTACTTCATCCCCCCACCCCACCAGCATGCCAACTCATACCCCCACCCGCCCCCCCACCACCATCACACATCCTCTTTGATAATGTCTCTCCATCACAACCCACCCATCCCAACACCAAACCCTGCATGCCACCACAAACCATCGACAGCCATCACCTAAGCATGCCCACTGCACATACCCATCTCCCCCACAAACCGCCGTCCCAACAGCCCCCACAAAGGAATGCCAGCACTGGGGTACACGGGCACCCACCCATTTCACGAAATGGCACACACAGAAGCAATAACCATACTCTTATACCCCTGCAGGACCCAAACGCCACCACACCGCCCAGGAGGGTCCAGAAATGTCCATCCCACCCCCAGAAGAGGCCCCCAGTGATGACAGCAGCTCTGTCTCCCTGGACCCAGATGACCAGCCCGGCCCATCGGGGACCTCGGGACAGTTGGTTCCCCTCACACAGCCACAGGCTACAGCAGACCTACCCCCCTCTGGGAACACCAGCACAGCACCCAGCCAGCGGGCCCATGCCTCTGTCTCCAGGACACGTCAATCAGCGGTGTGTCCACCACTACAGGGCACCCAGGTTAACCCACCACCCCAACAACAACAGGGACCTGGGGGCAGTGGTAGTGGGCACACGGTCCAGGGGACAGAGGCCCAGGGAAACAGGGGAACTGGGAGGGCTGCTGTGCGACAGGGGGAGGGCACCACAAAGGGCCCCTGTCAATAGCATGGACCAGGAACAGCCTACCACCTCCGCCGGCGCTAGTGGACAGGAGGCCCCGACACAGCAAAAACCTGCCACCAGAACCCCACCTCCTGCAGAAGAAGAACCACCCCGCAAGCGGGGCCTGAGATCTAGGAAGAAGACAGAGTAGGATGCCAAGACCCCCGCCAGGAAAGGATACCCCCTGATGTCATCCCACTGTCCCACATTGTCACCCTGTCCAACCTTAAACTGCCCCTGCTCCACCTTCCACAGGCATATGGACAATGCACCTGTGAGACTGAAAATCTGGACCCTGCCATGGACATTCCTCCACCATCACCCATCACCGATTTTCAACCATGTCCCAAAATTGAGCACTTTAATAAACACACTTATTGCACACAAATAATCTGGAGTCTGCCTGTATTTTTGAAAATATGTATTAGACATAAACGTGCAAAAATGACCAGTTACATTGTGATGACAACATACCACTGTCACACAGCTGTAGTCCATGGGCAAACAAAGCAGAGGTCACGCAGTGGGGCCCACAGCTCTGAAATTGAAGGGAAAGTCACAACTCTGTTAGCATACACGGGGTGAAAAGGACAGACAGTAGAGAGGCAGGAGACTGTAAGTAAATGTAAAATGCCGGTGTTGATTCTTATCTGTGTGTTATTGAAAATACTGTTGTATCACTGTGTCCCTGTTGTCTGTGTCGTCCTCTTCGTCTTCCTCCTCTTCACTCTCCGCAGGCTCCACAGCTGCTTCAACACCACCATCTGGACCATCCTCCTGCAGAAAAGGCACCTGGCGTCGCAATGCCAGGTTGTGAAGCATACAGCAAGCCACGATGATATGGCACACCTTCTTTGGTGAGTACATTAGGGATCCACCTGTCATATGCAGGCACCTAAACCTGGCCTTCAGGAGGCCGAAGGTTCTATCTATGATCCTCCTAGTACGCCCATGGGCCTCATTGTAGCGTTCCTCTTCCCTTGTCCTGGGATTCCTCACTGGGGTCAGTAACCACGACAGGTTGGGGTAACCTGAGTCACCAATTAGCCACACACGGTGTCTCCGTAGTTGTTCCATCACATAAGGGATGCTGCTATTTCGCATGATGTACGCGTCATGCACTGACCCAGGGAACTTGGCATTTACATGGGAGATGTACTGGTCAGCCAAACAGACCACCTGGACATTCATGGAATGATAACTTTTTCTGTTCCTGTACACCTGTTCACTTTCACTGGGGGGTACCAAAGCCACATGTGTCCCATCAATAGCACCAATGATGTTGGGAATATGTCCAAGGGCATAGAAATCACCCTTCACTGTAGGCAAATCCCCCACCTCAGGGAAAACGATGTATCTTCGCATGTGTTTGAGCAGGGCAGACAAAACTCTGGACAACACCTTTGAAAACATAGGCTGAGACATCCCTGATGAAATGGCCACTGTTGTTTGAAATGACCCACTTGCTAAGAAATGGAGTACTGACAGAACCTGCACTAGAGGGGGGATCCCTTTGGGTTGGCGGATGGGTGACATCAGGTCTGGCTCCAACTGGGCACACAGTTCCTGTATAGTGGCTCGGTCAAGCCTGTATGTCAGAATGACATGTCGTTCCTCCATTGTCGACAGGTCCACCAGCGGTCTGTACACGGGAACATTCCTCCATCTCCTCGCAAGTCCCAGCGGATGGTGCCTAGGAAGGACAACAGCGAGCACAGAGTCAATCAACCCACAGGTAAGTTCCCACAGCTTGCACAGTACACGATTCTCTATGCATTGAATGGCTTGTATGAGTGTCGATGCAAGGCCTAGGCATGTGTGACGCAGTAGAAATTAAGCCATGTGGGCCCTTGAAATGGCGGCTGCCTGACCTGTGAAGTGCGACAATGGAATGTGAGGTCAATGCGCTGGCGTGGCACACCGTGCAGTAGGCGGACGAAGACCGCGGCGCAAAGCCGCATTGGTTAACATTGAACCCTATGGGTTTCAGAAGCCAATGACGAAGTGCGCCGGCGGTCGCGGGACGCACCGCCGCGGACGTGACCGCCATTTTCTATCTGCTTAATCACTCGAGACCTGATCATCCACAGGAGAGGACCTATACTGCAAGTGCTGCTGTGACCTCGGTCTGGAAGATACAATGGCTGCTGCGACTGGGGAAAGGGCCCCTGCCTTCACTTCTGAAGAATTGGAGAAACTCGTGGATGGGGTCCTCCCCCAGTATGCGCTACTCTACGGTCCTCCAGACCAACAGGTAAGTACACTGTGACCATGCTTTGGGGGCAATGCCTGGGTTGAGTCGGGTGGATGTAAGATGGTGGGGAGGGGAGCGATTGAGGCATGCATCAAAGGACGGATGAGAGTATGTGCCACATGGCAAGGGTGGGGATGGGGGGCCACTCACATCGAGCATGCAGAAAATCCTAATAATGTTATTTCTCCCCCTGTACATGTCACATAGGTCAGCGCCCATCAGAAAATCGACATTTGGCGTGCCATCGCCAAGGACGTCTGGACCCTGGGGGTCCACAGCAGACGGGGCACCCACTGCCGCAAGAGGTGGGAGGACATCCGCCGCGGGAGCAGGAAGACCGCGGAGGCTCTGCTGGGGATGGCCTCACAACGTAGGAGGGGTGTCAAAGCCCAGCTCACCTGAGTTCTTGTTCAGTTCTGATGGAGGTTGAAGACAATCCGACCCCACCCTGAAACTGCTTGTTCCAGCACACTAGTTTTTAAAACAGTGCACTAAGAACAGAAGCTCAAGGGAAGGGGGGAAGTGGATAAAATAAAAAAAGAGAGACAACACCGTTCTTGCGTTTCCACTGTTGAAGTGCTGCACAAATCTGCGGCCCTTTCTGACTTCTGTAGAAACTGGTGCCTAATGAAACATAAACAAAGAATAGATAAGTGCAACCTATTCCTAAATGGGTTCCTGACTATCCCTTTATTTATTAGAAATTCTCTTCTAAAAGTACCTCTTGGATCCTGGTCTCTAGTTTCCAGGTTTGGAATGTGTTACTGCTCTGGGATGTGTTTTCTATTACTGTAAAACTTTTTTCCCATATTTCCAGAATCTTTTATAAAACAAATACTGTACTTTTACATCAAAATACAGCATGTAATTTGTGCAAGTCCTTGATTTACTGTTTGCCTTGCTGTTAATGGTTTCCACTGTTCGATTCTTAAAAGTTCCATGAGAAAAAACAATGTTTGCTTCACAAAGTTCTGCAAAATATTCTTGTAACAAAGAGTTTGAATCACAATGTTCGTGGAAGGTATTTCGTTTCAAATTGTCTATACCTGAATTCTAGAAATTGTTGTCAAAGTTCTTTCAGGTAATAAAAGGTTTTGCACTTACTTGTTGCTGGCAAGAGATACTGATCAGTCTAACCTTGTCTTCTTTCTCTTTTGCAGGTTACTCATAGGAGAGAGGCTGAAGCAAGGAGGAACCGGAAACCGGAAGAAGGAAGAGTCAGAAGCTGCGCCCATTGAAGTCAATGAAAGTCTGTAAAGAGCAGGAGTGCCAGCGCCGAGGGATCTGTTCTCAGGTAAGCGGGAGGTAGACGAGCACAAGCACTGGGTGAGGCTCGGGGGATGCCTTTTATAGACAGGGCTGGGTGTGGTTTGAAGGGCTGGGTGTGGTCCTCACATGCTGCACATGTTCTTGAAAGGTGTGCAGAGTTTCAGTTATTATGCAAATGAGTTGGATTAACACATGGCCTAGGGAGGAGTGTTTTAAAGAAGCCTTGGTAAAAGCAAGGCCCAATGTGTAAACAAAACAGCACATTAAACAACATACACAGAAGCTTGGGGGGGGGGAAGGTGAGATAACAAGAAAGGCTTTCAATAGTAAGTTTAAAAGGGAGCTATTACAGAACCCACTAGTGCAGTGAGAGGGGACATGCTCTTTGCTGTGTACAAACCCTAACAGTTGCCCCCCTCAAAGGCCCTCCTACAGGACGGGGTTTTCCTGGATTTTTTAAATAAAACCGTCTAATCAGCTGTGGGGCATGTACATATGATGCTGGTTCCCATGAATTCTCAGATTCATCATATCCTTTCCATTCTACTAAATAAAACAGACGTCCACTAATTCTTTTTGAGTCTTTTATGCTTTTCACTTCATATTCCAGATTTCCCTTAATTGGTATGGGTGGAGGTGGTGGTTCAGGTCGGGTTTTTGAGTTGTACGGCTTAAGCAAGGACACATGGAATGTAGTATGTACTGGATATTCTTTTGGTAAATCTAATTTTACTGTTACCGGGTTTACTATGGCAGTTATACTAAAGGGTCCAATGAAACGTGGTTGCAGCTTTCGGGATCCCTCTATGTTTAGGTTCTTAAGTATTTGGTTTCTTCGTCAGTCAAAGCATATACTCTGTTATTAGGTAAAGGGGCCCCTGGGATAAGATCTATACGGCAGTCATAAGACCGATGTGGGGGCAGCACACTAGCCTTTACTGGATCAAAGACGTCTTTAAAGTCAGAATATTCAGGAGGGAGACTTGGTTCATCTTGTGTAACACTAGCACAGTGTAATACTGTGCTCTGTTCTGTACCTGCTTCTTGATAGCAATTGGTTCTACAGAAAGAGGAATCCAAAGTAACAGTTCTATTCACCCAATCAATTTTTGGGTTATGAGTTGATAACCAGGGTACCCCGAGAATCAAACCAAAATTAGGAGTATCTATCAGATCAAAGCTAATCACCTCTGTGTGCCCGTTCTGACAGACCATAACAAGTGGACTTGTTTGTTTTGTGATTAATCCAGAGGTCAATTCTGACCCATCCACTGCACATACTGCTTCTGGACAAGGCTTTAGGCACATAGGAAGTCCTAAGATTTCAGCTAACTTATTATCCACAAAATTTCCTGTCGCGTCTGAGTCCAGTAGGACAGGTAGAGAATGCCTCACTTAGGTAGTAACAATTAAAACGACCTGAATTATGAAATGTCTAGGTATGTGCGGTACCCTGAAGGCTGCAGCATTAGAGGTTTGATTAAGATGTTTTCTCGAACAAGTAACCTCTCCCCTTGTCGAGCTTAATCGTTTCCCGATTCAGTTGAGGAGGTGGAGGAAACAGCACCCTTTCGTGGAGTTTTAGGCTTTACTGGACATTCTCTGGCAAAGTGACCTGCCCTGCCACAATATAAACATAATTTAAATTTTCTCCTTCTTTCTTTTTCCTCTGATGTGAGTGGACCTCTGAGTGTCCCTATTTGCATAGGCTCTGGTTCAGGGAGTTTATTATCTGTGTCTTTCTTCTCGTGTCTAATAAAAGTTAACCGTGATTCCAGTTTGTATTTATCTCCCTTTCTTTCTCCTAGTCTATGTTCTAATTTCACAACTAAATCTACAAAGTCTGAATAGTCTTTTGGCAAATCAACGATATGAGCCAGCGCGTCTTTTAACTCGTCTCTCAAACCTTTATAAAAAAGGGAGACACGCTTTTCTTCTGGCCACTGTGTCTCGGTGAGTAAACGATTAAAACTAGTGAGATAGGTCAATAAATCCTTGTTACCTTGTTTAAGATTTAAAAGCTCATTATCACTTGCCTGCATGAAAGTGTGTTTTGCAAAAAGGCTGGTCATGGTACGTTTAAATTGATTCCAATTATGGAGGATGGGATCATCTCTATCCACGAAAGGAATTGACCAATTGGCTGCTGTGCCACCCAAATAAGACAAGACGAATGCCACTTTCGTATCATCAGTAGGGAACTGTTGTGGCTTACAAATGAAGTGTAATTGACATTGATTGATAAAAACATGGAATTTGTTACTATCTCAATGAAAACGTTCAGGTGCTGCTAAGGGCACAACATTAGGAACATTAACAGTAACCTCAACTGGGGAAGGCAAAGTTGTATGTTTTGATGGCACCCCTGTTTCTGAGGAGGTTTTAAACAAAGGCGTAGAAGCTGTGTTCCACTGAGATCCCCTAAATTTATACCTGCTTAAATCCTGTTTTAAAGAGGTATTCTCCATCTTTAATCTCTCTATTTCCTCTTGCATATGTTGCAAGATGCCAGACACTGATTCATTATGAGCCAAGTCCTCATTTAGGGCCTGCGCCATATCCGTGACGACAATGCCCTCTATTTCTTCCCCGGTATTCATCGTCCACCAGAACTGAAATTTTTTAAAGGCTTGTGCTTCTGTCAAAGCCCAGCTCACCTGAGTTCTTGTTCAGTTCTGATGGAGGTTGAAGACAATACGACCCCACCCTGAAACTGCTTGTTCCAGCACACTAGTTTTTAAAACAGTGCACTAAGAACAGAAGCTCAAGGGAAGGGGGGAAGTGGATAAAATAAAAAAAGAGAGACAACACCGTTCTTGCGTTTCCACTGTTGAAGTGCTGCACAAATCTGCGGCCCTTTCTGACTTCTGTAGAAACTGGTGCCTAATGAAACATAAACAAAGAACAGATAAGTGCAACCTATTCCTAAATGGGTTCCTGACTATCCCTTTATTTATTAGAAATTCTCTTCTAAAAGTACCTCTTGGATCCTGGTCTCTAGTTTCCAGGTTTGGAATGTGTTACTGCTCTGGGATGTGTTTTCTATTACTGTAAAACTTTTTTCCCATATTTCCAGAATCTTTTATAAAACAAATACTGTACTTTTACATCAAAATACAGCATGTAATTTGTGCAAGTCCTTGATTTACTGTTTGCCTTGCTGTTAATGGTTTCCACTGTTCGATTCTTAAAAGTTCCATGAGAAAAAACAATGTTTGCTTCACAAAGTTCTGCAAAATATTCTTGTAACAAAGAGTTTGAATCACAATGTTCGTGGAAGGTATTTCGTTTCAAATTGTCTATACACGAATCCAGAAATTGTTGTCAAAGTTCTTTCAGGTAATAAAAGGTTTTGCACTTACTTGTTGCTGGCAAGAGATACTGATCAGTCTAACCTTGTCTTCTTTCTCTTTTGCAGGTTACTCATAGGAGAGAGGCTGAAGCAAGGAGGAACCGGAAACCGGAAGAAGGAAGAGCCAGAAGCTGCGCCCATTGAAGTCAATGAAAGTCTGTAAAGAGCAGGAGTGCCAGCGCCGAGGGATCTGTTCTCAGGTAAGCGGGAGGTAGACGAGCACAAGCACTGGGTGAGGCTCGGGGGATGCCTTTTATAGACAGGGCTGGGTGTGGTTTGAAGGGCTGGGTGTGGTCCTCACATGCTGCACATGTTCTTGGAAGGTGTGCAGAGCTGGGTGTGGTTTGAAGAGCTGGGTGTGGTCCTCACATGCTGCACATGATCTTGTAAGGTGTGCAGAGTTTCAGTTATTATGCAAATGAGTTGGATTAACACATGGCCTAGGGAGGAGTGTTTTAAAGAAGCCTTGGTAAAAGCAAGGCCCAATGTGTAAACAAAACAGCACATTAAACAACATACACAGAAGCCTAGGGGGGGGGGGGGGGGAAGGTGAGATAACAAGAAAGGCTTTCAATAGTAAGTTTAAAAGGGAGCTATTACAGAACCCACTAGTGCAGTGAGAGGGGACATGCTCTTTGCTGTGTACAAACCCTAACAAGGGGTGACACTCGTCAATTGACCCCCCTGATGTCTCGGATCCGGACGGTGGCATACCCAGATTTGGATGGGCGCGTGAGGACATCACAGCAGACACAAGGGGGTGAGTACCAGCACATTCTGCAATCTTAGCGCGCAGTGGAGGTGTCTGGGTGGGGGAGGAGGGCTGTGGGTATCCCTAGGCCAGGGCGATTTCTATAGGCTAGGCCCCTCCGTAAGGCATGGCCCTGTGCCCCCGCCCCCCACATCTGTAGGGTGCGAAGTACAGCTATCCATGGCCCTGTGTCACCTATGTGTGCAGTTGTCGTCCATAGGCTTGTAGGCCAAGTCCCAATGATTGAGTAGTGTACCCCAAGTGCACGGCGTAGTGCAGGGGGCTTCTGTGTCTGTCCTCTCCGCCAACTGTGTTGCCAATGCATGCACTCAACATGTCTTTATTTTCTCCCCCCCCTTTTTTGTGGTCTTCCTGTTCATGTGTGCATTAGCATCATCAGGCGGAGGAGAAGTGGCTTCGGAGCACGAGGGAGCTGCATCTCACATGGCCCTGGAGGGCCATGCAACCGACTCGGAGTTCACCAGTGAGATGGAGGGCGAGGGGAGCTCCACAACGGGGACACGTGGAGACATCAGCGACACAGACACGTCCTCGGAAGGGAGCTCCCTTGTGGTGGCGGCAACATCTGTGCCCACCGCAACAACAGGTACAGCTGTCACCCCGCGCACCAGCTCCGCCCTCCAAGCAGCCCCTCAGCGTTCGCCCCGTGCCCACTCACCCAGGAAGGCGGGCATCTCCTTCACCCCAGGCACCTCAGGCCCTGCCCCAGTTACCCCTGCTGCCCTCAGTGAGGAGGTCATTGACCTCCTCAGGACGCTCATTGTTGGGCAGTCTACCCTTTTGAATGCCATCCAGGGGGTAGAAAGGGAGGTGCACCGGAGCAATGCATACCTGGAGGGCATTCATTCGGGTCAGACTGCCCATCAACGATCGTTCAACGCTCTGGCCTCAGCACTGACGGCAGCAATTGTCCCTGTCTCCTGCCTCCCTCCTCCAACTTCCTCCACCCAGTCCCACTCCCCTGTTCCTCTGCCTATCCCACGCACACCTACAGACCAGCCTGCACACACCTCAACACCCAAGGGCAGCTCATCCAGACATAAGCACCACAAATCACACAAGCATTCACACATGCAACAGCCACATGCAGACATACCAACAGCCACTGCCTCCTCTGTGTCCCCCTCCTCCTCGTCTCCCTCCTCCCTCCCTGTGACGTCTCCACTCACACTTGCATGCACAACATCTTCAGCCACTACGTCCATTACCAGCACACCCACCAGAACACTCCGCACACGTGCAGTCACCACCCCCACTGCCATTTACATGTCCCCTGTGTCCTCTCCCAGTGTGTCTGTCACCCCCTCTTCCAAACGACACAAACGCAGGCAGCCACCCACCCAACAGCCATCCACCTCACGACAGCCTCCGTCACAAGCACCTGCACCCAAAGACACCAGACTTGACTCTCCTACAACCACATCCTCTTCCTCCACTCCCATACCCACTGCACCTACCCTTCCCACTGCTCCTAAAAAGTGTTTCCTGTCCAAAATTAACCTCTTTCCATCACCTGACCCACCCCCTCCATCTCGTAAGAGTCCAATCTGCACCTCAGCCACCACCACCCCTTGACCTACAAGGACCATAGTACAGGGATATTGGAGTCCACCACCTTCAAGGGCAGGTACATCGGCCAGCAGTAAAGGGACAGCCAGCCCACCCCCTGGGAAAAAAAAACAAAAAAGGCAAGGCCCAGCGCGAGAGGCCAGAGACGGCAGCCTCCAAAGGCACTACCCTGGCACCGTCAGGAAGTGGGGTGCCACCTGGCACATCTACAAAGGGAGGCAAGGGCCACAGAGACTCACGGAAGGATGGCAAGGGCAGCACGGCCGACAAGTCCGGCAGAAGGCAAGCTGCCCAGGAGGGCCCTACCAGCCCCATTCCGGGTGTGAAGGAGGACACCCACGGGCCCCGGACTCCAGCACAGGAGGGCCCCGCAAGCGAGAAGTCGGATGGCGAGCGAACTCCAGATATTGGCCGGATATGGTGCCCTGGAGACACATGTGAAGAACCGCTGAACAGGGCCCTTCAAGACAAGCACCGCTGAACAGGCCACCGCCGTGTCAAGAACCGCTGAACAGGGCCCTTCAAGACAAGCACCGCTGAACAGGCCACCGCCGTGTCAAGAACCGCTGAACAGGGCCCTTCAAGACAAGCACCGCTGAACAGGGCCCTTCAAGACAAGCACCGCTGAACAGGGCCCTTCATCTCAAGCACCACTCCGCTGGGCCCTTCATCTCAAGCACCGCTGCGCTGGGCACCGCCGTCTCAAACACCGCTCCGCTGGGCCCTTCATCTCAAGCACCGCTCCGCTGGGCACCGCCGTCTCAAGCACCGCTCCGCTGGGCCCTTCATCTCAAGCACCGCTCCGCTGGGCCCTTCATCTCAAGCACCGCTGCGCTGGGCACCGCCGTCTCAAGCACCGCTCCGCTGGGCCCTTAATCTCAAGCACCGCTCCGCTGGGCACCGCCGTCTGAAGCACCGCTCCGCTGGGCCCTTCATCTCAAGCACCGCTCCACTGGGCCCTTCATCTCAAGCACCGCTGCGCTGGGCACCGCCGTCTCAAGCACCGCTCTGCTGGGCCCTTCATCTCAAGCACCGCTCCGCTGGGCACCGCCGTCTCAAGCACCGCTCCGCTGGGCCCTTAATCTCAAGCACCGCTTCGTTGGGCCCTTTATCTCAAGCACCGCTCAGCTGGGCCCTTCATCTCAAGCACCGCTGGCCCATTGGCAGAATGGGCAAGGCCGGATCTGTGTCGGGCAGGGCTGCATGATGCACTCTGGGCACCATGCCTTCTCCAGTACCAGTGGAGTCTGTAATCCACTTGAGAGACTGTGGCTTTGCACTCCCCAGGATGGCACAGTGGGCAACCCACCCACTGTAGAGACTTGTGAGACTGTGGCTTTGCACTCCCCAGGATGGCACAGTGGGCAATCCACCCACTGTATAGACTTGTGAGACTGTGGCTTTGCACTCCCCAGGATGGCACAGTGGGCAATCCACCCACTGTATAGACTTGTGAGACTGTGGCTTTGCACTGCCTTGCACTCCCCAGGATGGCACAGTGGGCAATCCACCCACTGTATAGACTTGTGAGACAGTGGCTTTGCACTCCCCAGGATGGCACAGTGGGCAACCCACCCACTGTATAGACTTGTGAGACTGTGGCTTTGCACTCCCCAGGATGGCACAGTGGGCAATCCACCCACTGTAGAGACTTGTGAGACTGTGGCTTTGCACTCCCCAGGATGGCACAGTGGGCAATCCACCCACTGTATAGACTTGTGAGACTGTGGCTTTGCACTCCCCAGGATGGCACAGTGGGCAATCCACCCACTGTAGAGACTTATGAGACTGTGGCTTTACACTCCCCAGAATGGCACAGTGGGCAATCCACCCACTCTAGAGACTTGTGAGACTGCCCAGGATGGCACAGTGGGCAATCCACCCACTGTAGAGACTTGTGAGACTGTGGCTTTGCACTCCCCAGGATGGCACAGTGGGCATGGAGGCCCCTCGTGGATCTGGCGTCGTGGACTCATCTGGCTGAGGTGCCTCCCCTTCCCTTCCCCCTGAGGTGTCTGTAGTTTTTCTATCTGATGCCCCTACAGTGTTCTCTCCAATGGATTCGGGTCTCCTGTGTGGGCTTTGCCCATGTGTTGAGGCCCATCGGCCCACGTACAATGACTGAAACCCAATTTGGACCGGACAATTTACATATGTGTACATAGTTATAGATGTATGAAAAAATTTGTTTTACGTAGCCTTACAATATATTTTGAATTTCATGATCATTTTATTTTGTCTTTGCATTCTTCTGGGGGGTTTGGGGGGTGTCACTCTGAGTTGTTGCTCTGCATTGATGTGTAGGTAGTTGTGGGTGAGGGTGGGTGTGTCGCGAATGTGTGTGCCCATAATCTTTTCTCCTCCCCCCTCCCCTGTGTCGTAGGTGCAGTACTCACCGTTGTCTCCTGCGGCGGCGTTCGTGCTCCTGGTAGAGGAGCAGGTAGACAATAGCTGGTAGGATGTGTAATTCAGGTTCCATGCTGTCCAGATTCCTCGTGGAGTGTGTAAAGGTGAGCGTTTTCCTGTTCGTAGTCTGTTTCCGCCGTGTTTTTATCGGCGGGGCTCCCGCCCCGGAAAAGGTGGCAGATTGGTGAGTTGTGATAGGGTGGGCGGTACATTGTCTCCCGCCTGTCTGTTGGCGGTGACCGCCGCACTGTTTGTTTATCCCGCCGTGGCGGTCAGAGTGTTAAAGTGGCGGTCTCTGTTGGCGGTTTCCGCCAGGGTCAGAATTCCATTTTTTTCACCGCCTGCCTGTTGGCGGGTTGGCCGCCGCTTTAACACCGACCGCCAGGGTTGGAATGACCCCCCAAATCCACAAGGGGGCCCCATGCCCACTGTTCAGTCCTGGGGAGTGCAAAGCCACAGTCTCTCAAGTCTCTACAGTGGGTGGTTTGCCCACTGTTCAATCCTGGGGAGTGCAAAGCTGCAGTCTCTCAAGTCTCTACAGTGGGTGGTTTGCCCACTGTTCAATCCTGGGGAGTGCAAAGCCACAGTCTCTCAAGTCTCACAAGTGGGAGGTTTGCCCACTGCTATATCCTAGGGAGTGCTAAGCCACAGTCTCTCAAGTCTCACAAGTGGGTGGTTTGCCCACTGCTATATCCTGGGGAGTGCAAAGCCACAGTCTCTCAAGTCTCTATAGTGGGTGGTTTGCCCACTGCTATATCCTGGGGAGTGCAAAGCCACAGTCTCTCAAGTGGATGTCAATCGCCACTGGTTCTGGAGGGAGCCTTATGCCCGAAGTGCTTCATCCTGCCAAGGACGGAGGTAGTGGATGACAATCTCCACTGGTTTTGGAGGGGGCCTTGTGCCCAGAGTGCTTCATCCTGCCAAGGACTGAGGTAGTGGAGGTCAATCTCCACTGGTTCTGGAGGGGGCCTTGTGCCCAGAGTGCTTCATCCTGCCAAGGACTGAGGTAGTGGAGGTCAATCTCCACTGGTTCTGGAGGGGGCCTTGTGCCCAGAGTGCTTCATTCTGCCAAGGACGGAGGTAGTGGATGACAATCTCCACTGGTTCTGGAGGGGGCCTTGTGCCCAGAGTGCTTCATCCTGCCAAGGGCTGAGGTAGTGGATGTCAATCTCCACTGGTTCTGGAGGGGGCCTTGTGCCCAGAGTGCTTCATCCTGCCAAGGACTGAGGTAGTGGATGTCAATCTCCACTGGTTCTGGAGGGGGCCTTGTGCCCAGAGTGCTTCCTCCTGCAAAGGACTGAGGTAGTGGATGTCAATCTCTACTGGTTCTGGAGGGGGCCTTGTGCCCAGAGTGCTTCATCCTGCTTGTGGCGGCCTAAGTAGCGTCAGAGCTTTTTGCGCTCATGGGCCTGCGGTGCTTGGGGCGGTGGTGTCCTTGGCAGCGGTGCTTATGGCGGCGGTGTTCTTGGCAGCGGTGCTTGTGGTGGGGGTGTTCTTGGCAGTGGTGCCTGTGGCGGCGGTGTCCTTGGCAGAGTTGCTTGTGGCAGCGGTGTCCTTGGCAGCGGTGCTTGTGACGGCGGTGTCCTTGGCAGCTGGTGCTTGTGGCGGTGGTGTCCTTGGCAGCGGTGCCTGTGGCGGCAGCGTCCTTGGCAGCGGTGCTTGTGGCGGCGGTGTCATTGGCAACGGTGCTTGTGGTGGCAGTGTTCTTGGCAGTGGTGCCTGTGGCGGCAGTGTACTTGGCAGCGGTGTCTTTGGCAGCGGTGCTTGTGGCGGCGGTATCCTTGGCAGCGGGGCTGCTGCTGGTGGTCCTGTCTGGGGCAGTGTGGCTGCTGGCAGTCACCTCCTGGGCAGCGGGGCTGCTGCTGGTGGTCCTGTCTGGGACAGTGTGGCTGCTGGCGGTCGCTTCCTGGGCAGCGGGGCTGATGGCTGTCTTGTCCGACGTGCTGATCTTCCAAGACTTGCCGGTTTTCTTGTGCCCTTTCCCCACCTTCAATGGTGTCAAAGCTGTCTCCACAATCTCAACTGTACCTTTGGGAGCAGCTTTGGTGGCTGGTGTCTTTCCCCTCTCCGGCCGGGCACTGTCCAACTTTTGAGGGCCTTGTGCTTGATGCTTGATGCTTGATAGGTGGGGGACTGTCCGTTGCCACACTGCCTGCCCTGCTGCCTGGTGCACTCCATAATCCGGTGACTACTGGCACCACTGGTCCCGCCGATGTTGTGGCTCAGGTGCCAGGTTGGGACCTGGAGAGTCGGGCCCTAGGAGACTGACGGGGTGGGGGAGGTGAGGGAAAGAGGTCAAGGCTGGACAGGAAATGTTTCTTAGGAACACTGGTACGGGTAGCTGGAGGGGGTTTGGGAGTGGAGGAAGAGATTGTGGTCGTAGGAGGTGTACGTTTGCTGACTTTGGGTGAAGGTGCATGGGCTGGAGGCTGTTGTGAGGTGGATGGCCGTTGGGTGGGTTTTTGGCTGCATTTGTGTACCTTGGGAGGTGGCTTCACAGACACACTGGGACAGGACACAGGGGATGTGTGAATGGTAGTGGGGGTGGTGACTGCACGTGAGCGGGGTGTGGTGCTGGGTGTGCTGGTTATGGATGTAGTGGCTGAAGATGTAGTGCATGCAGGTGTGAGTGGAGATGAGACAGGGAGGGAGGAGGGAGATGAGGAGGAGGGGGACACAGTGGAGGCAGTGGATGTTGGTGTGTCTGCATGTGTATGATGCTTGCGTGAGTGCCTGTGGGATGTGTGGTGCTTATGTTTGCCAGAGCTTCCTTTGTGTGTTGAGGTGTGTGCATGCTGGTCTGATGGTGTGCTTGGGGTAGGCTGAGGTAGAGGGGTGTGGGTCTGGGTGGAGGAAGTTGGAGGGGGGAGGCTAGAGACAGGGACAATGGCTGCCATCAGTGCTGAGGCCAGAGTCTGAAAAGCTTGCTGAAGGGCTGCCTTACCAGAATTAATGCCCTCCAGGAATGCATTGGTTTGCTGCAACTGCCTCTCCACACCCTGGATGGCATTCAAAATGGTAGACTGCCCAACAGTGAGGGACCTGAGGAGGTCAATGGCCTCCTTACTGAGGGCAGCAGGGGTGACTGGGGCAGGGGCTGAGGTGCCTGGGGCGAAGGTGATGCCCACCCTCCTGGGTGAGCGGGCACGGGGCAAACGCTGAGGGGCTGCTGGGAGGGCGGTGCTTTTAGGGGGGGTGGCGGCTGTACCTGTAGATGCGGGGGGCACAGATGTGGCCGCCACCAGAAGTAAGCTCCTATCAGAGGAGGAGTCCATATCACTGGTGCCAGCTGCTGTCCCCGCCGTGGAGCTCCCCTTGCCCTCTGTCCCACTGGTGAATTCGGAGTCCGTAGTGTCACCCTCCAGGGCCATGTGGGATGCAGCTCCCTCCTGCTCCGGTGCCACTGCTCCTCCTCCTGATGATGCTAATGCACACAAGTACAGGGAGACCACGAAAAGAGGGGGAAGACAGAAGAAAGACATGTTGAGTGCATGCAATACTGCTACTGTTGGTGGACATGACAGACACAGAAGCCCCCTGCACTAAGCCGTGCACTTGGGGTCCACTATTCAATCCCTGGGACATGGCTTACAAGGCTATGGCCGTTTTTTGCACACATGGATGTCACAGGAGCCTGACTAGGTGTAGCTGACACTGTAAACAGGTGGGGTGGGGTGCCACAGGGACTGCCTGAAAAAGGGGACTTAGCTAGCAAACTCGCCCTGGCCTAGAGGAACCCACAGCCCACCTCCCGCACCCAGACACCTCCAATGCGCGCTGAATCATCTGAATGAGAGTGTACTCACCCCCTTGTTGCTGCTGTGAATCTCTCAAGCGCCCATCCGACTCCGGGTACGCCACCGCCAGGATCCTGAACATCAGGGGGGTCATGGTGCAACAGGCACCCCTCCCACATTGGGAGGCCATCCCCAGCTGGGTCTCCGCCATCTTCTTTCTCCAGCGGCAAATGTACTCCCATCTTTTCTGGCAGTGGGTGCTCCGTCTGTGGTAGACCCCCAGGGTCTGGACTTCCTTGGCGATGGCACGCCAAATATCCTTCTTCTGGTGGGCACTGACCTACAGGAATTGTACAGGGGAAAAAGAGAAGTAATTACCAACTGCACCGTCACAGTCATTGGCTGGCATCCCTACCCTTGCCATGTGGCTCAACGTCGTTTCAAGCACGCCTCATTCTCCCCCCCCTATCTTTCATCCACCCCACTCCACACAGGCATTTCCCATACAGCATGGTAACGGTGTACTTACCTGTTTCTCTGGAGTAGAGTAGCGTGTACTGGGGGAGGACCCCATCCACGAGTTTCTCCAACTCCTCTGTGCTGAAGGCAGGGGCTCTTTACCCAGACGCACAAGCCATTGTTTCTTCCAGACTGAGGTCACAGCAGCACTTGCAGTGTAGGTCCTATCCTGTCTAAGATCAGGTATCGAGTGATTGAACAGTGAGAAAATGGCAGTCACATCCGCGGCGGTGCTTACCGTCACCGCCGGCTTACATCCTAGGGTCCAATGTTAACCAATACAGAATTGCGCCGGGGTCTTCGACCTCCTACCGCGACGGTGTACAACGCCAGCGCAGTTACCGCACATCCCCTTGTCCCACTTTACAGGTCTGGCAGTCGCCATTTCAGAGGCCCACATGGCTTTATTTCTGACTGCGTCACACATACCTAGGCCTTGGCTAAACACTCAGAAAGGCAAAATTCGGTTTATGAATAGTTTTCTGATTAAGCTGTGTTTCCGTACCTCAGACTTGGTTGACTCTGTGCTCGCTGTTCTCCTTCATAGGCACTGTCCGCTGGGGCATGTGAGGAGATGGCGGCATCCTCTGGTGTACAGACCACTGGTGGACCTGTCGACAATGGAGGAAAGGCATGTGATCATCACCTACAGGCTTGATCGTGCCACAATCCAGGGACTGTGTGCCCAGTTGGAGCCAGACCTGATGTCAGCTATCCGCCATCGCACAGGAATCCCCCCTCAAGTGCAAGTGCTGTCAGTACTCCATTTCCTAGCAAGTGGGTCTTTTCAAACAACAGTGGCCATAGCATCAGGGATGTCCCAGCCTATGTTTTCCAACGTGTTGTCCAGAGTGTTGTCTGCCCTGCTGAAACACATGCAGAGCTACATCGTTTTCCCTCAGCTGGAGGATTTGCCTACAGTGAAAGGTGACTTCTATGCCTTGGGACATATCCATAACATCATAGGTGCCACTGATGGGACACATATGGCCTTGGTCCCCCCCGCAGGAGTGAACTGGTGTACAGAAACCGGAAAAGTTACAATTCGATGAATGTGCAGATGGTGTGTTTGGCAGACCAGTACATCTCCCATGTTAATGCCAAATTCCCTGGCTCAGTGCATGACGCTTACATCCTGCTGAATAGCAGCATCGCTTATGTGATGGGACAACTACAGAGGCACCGGGTGTGGCTATTAGCTGAGCACCTGGACCCAAATCAGTAGGAATAGTTGTCTGGTTCTGGGGATGTCCCTACAGGTTAGTGTGTGTCTAACAGTTGTCCCTCGCCATTTGCAGGTGACTCTGGTTACCCCAACCTGTCATGGCTACTGAACCCAGTGAGGAATCCCAGGACAAGGGCAGAGGAACACTACAATGAGGCCCATGGGCGAACTAGGAGGATTATAAAGCGGGACTTCGGCTTCTGAAGGCCAGGTTCCGGTGCCTACATATGACAGGTGGATCCCTATTCTACTCACCAAAGAAGGTGTGCCAGATCACCGTGGCCTGCTGTATGCTGTACAACTTGGCTTTGCGACGACAGGTGCCTTTTCTGCAGGAAGATGGTCCAGATGGAGGTGTTGTGGCAGCTGTTGAGCCTGTGGACAGTGAAGATGAGGAAGCAGAAGAAGAGGACATCAACAACAGGATCTCGGTGATCCTGCAATACGTTCAGAAGACAAACCTACCTGCTACATGTACTTTAAAACTACTACCTCTCTACTGTCTGTCCTTTTCACCCAGTGTATAGTCACTGAGTTGTCACTTTCCCTTACGATTTCACAGATGTGGGTCCCACTGTTTGACATCTGCTTTGTTTCCTCATGGACTAGAGCTGTGTGACATAGGTATGTTGACATAGCATTTGAAAGAGCATTTTGTCACTGTAATTGCTAATACACTAATTCGAAATCACAGACAGACTCCAGATTGTTTTGTGCTTTAAGGGTGTTTATTTAAGTGCTCAATATTGGAGGGGGTTGTAAAATGGTGAGGGGTGATGGTGGAGGAATGTCCATGGCAGAGTCCAGTCTATTAGCCTCACAGGTGCATTGCCCAAAGGGGCATAGGAAGTGGAGCTGGGGCAGTTTGAGGATGGACAGGGTGACAAGGTGGGGCAAAAGGATGACAATCAGGGTGGTCTTATTTCTTGGCGTGGGTCTTGGCATCGTTCTCTGTCTTTGTCCTGGATCTCAGGGACCGTTTGCGGGGTGGTTCTCCCTCTGCAGGGGGTGGGGTGCTGGTGTGGTGGTCCAGTGGCGGTGCCTCCTGTCCACTAGCTCCGGCGGGGGTGGTGGTCAGTTCTTTGTCCAGGCTATTGTCAGGGGCCCCTTGTTGTGCCACAGTGTCCCTCCTGGTGTTGAGGACTTCCTTCAGCACCCCTACAATGGTGCACAGGGTGGAATAAATGGATTTGAGTTCCTCCCTGAAGCCCAAATAATGTTCCTCCTGCAGCCGCTGGGTCTCCTGAAACTTGGCCAGTACCGTTGCCATCGTCATGACAGCAGGTACCCGCTGACATCACACATCGCGTTGGTTCATCCTCTTGATGGTTTGATTTGGTTTCAAGGGATCGACCACATCCCGCAACATCCCAGAGGAGGGAATAGGGAATTACAACTACGCAAAAGGGAGGCAGCTTGGATATGCCGGTTACGAGCAGTAGAATTGGGACACAACACAGATCATGAATTCCATTACTTTTTATAATGCTACGGGATCATATGAGGCCTATTTGCACTTAGTACTCATTTATTTTCTGTACAATAAATTAGTCTTTGCTTGAACTTTATGTATGACATGTTTATGAGGTCTCAGCATAGGCCTCCATAGAAAATTGCTCATTCAGACTGACCAATTCTATATGATACCATTTGATTGTTGAATGGCATTTCTTTGGAGATCCCTTAAGTTATTGTGATGTATTTTTCCATGGCTATACCTCTAAATTGTAATATGTATAACCTTCTGCTTGCCTGTGTTCAAGCTATTGACAATGTGTTTTCCATATAATTTTATCACTCCCTTTCAACATTTAAAATAGTTCTTTCTTATGAACAATTTTGTGTTGTCACCCATTTTCATTGCTTGCTGTGACACATTTTTCCAATAACCGCTCGTTGCATGGGGGTACGAACCACCTTCCACTATAATACACCTCTACTTACTCTGGTTTCCTATACATATCCCTTTCCTTTTCTCTCTCCCTTTCCATTTTGCCCCCACCTTACTCTATCCCTTTCTGTTAACCTTTCATATATATATTATTTTCCTACTGATTTTCTTTTTCCTACTGATCTTCTATTCATTATGTTCTGCTTTTCACTTTTCTTTATTCCTTTTCACCTCTTTTTCTGCCCCTCGGGTATCTGGGATTTCGATTTCCATTTTAATATTTTTTTTTAAATATAAAAAACGGGGTTTTCCGTTGCGTGTTATACATTGTACACGCTTTTCCACCTTCCAAGATGGCCGCTATACATAGTCCTCTTTTTATCCTCACAATGTAGTAAATAGATACGAACACGACGACTGCTAAATGCAGTCCGTCGTTTACTTTTACATCTTCTTGCCGGGCACGGCGGAAGTTCTCAGGACTTGGCATCTGCCTTTCCCCCTTTTTAAACTTCACCGCTTACACGACTAGCGTACACACGAACAGCGGAAAGGGCAGCACACGGCCGGGCCCATCATTCTCTATATTCACTGGCCCCTGACACTTCTTCGACCACTCGCTCAACTACTTTTCGACGTATTGCACAGGTAAGCGCAGCATATTGCCTTGTACCAGCACGGCTACATTTCTTTGAAGGGCGGTACTTTGCTTTTTATGAGCATTACAAGCCTTAGCATTTTTTGTCTTTATCCTCGAGGATGCCGTTCTCCCTCCTCAAGGTTATTTATAATGTTTTGAATGATCAACACTGGGAGATAGTTAACTCATGCCAGTCCCTTTGGATCAATAATTACTGACAAAGTTGTATACAATATCGATTTCTACTCTTTTTGCACTTTTATTTTTCCGTATTCTTTTTTCTTTTTAATTTAAACTGACAGATGGGAAGATATTTTACATTCCCATTATTCTTTTCTTTTTCCTGCGACCAGTGGTTCCTGTTCTTTACCATATATTAAGACAATCATCATTTCGGTTTTTCCATTAGGCTCACCATATGCCTTTGTGTATTTACATTTTGCTAAATTACTTTCGCCACAGCTGGAATACTATCTTGGTTTGTTTTTCGACTTATTCTTTCAAACTTATATTATCTTTTGCACTTATGCAAGTTTTGACTCTTAGCGGAGGAATTCTTTGTTTGAACTTTCAACACCTTATGTGCACTTATTTTCTGAGGAATCTGTTTCATCACGTTGTCTGTATGTTTTTTTCCCTCACCTATACTCAATTCACGTTGCACTTTTGGGATTCTCCTTGGTATTTATCTCCTCTCCTTGCCGGTTCCTTTGACCATGTACGATTTTATTTTGGTCTAGATCAATTTAATATTTAAAACTTCTTTGCACTGTATTTTTGATGTATCATCATAAAATATTTTTGTTTAGTCACCAGTATGTAAAATAGCACTTTATATGTTAATATGATGTTTTATGGTGATATATTGATATTATTATATTATCCCCCATTTTTTCATGGTTGTATGTTATTTTGCAGCCCTGAGGAAGCCCATCTCTATGGGGCGAAATGCGTTGGCTGCTTTTTCCGTATGAACCTCATGTCACTACAAGCTCTTTACGCCAATAAAAAATCTTCAGAAGGCAACTGAGAGAAGTCTTGCATCATGTTCATTTCAACAGCATTGGACTCTTCCTGCTCACTGTTGTTGCTGGATGCTCTGGAGTGGTGCACCCCCTAAATGTTTTTGTATTGCTGGGGCCTCATTTGCCCTTGGGCTCTTCTTTGCAGAAGGGGCCTGGGTGGAGTTGCACACCATAATTTCTAAACAGCTATTGTATTTCACTGGGTACCTATAGGGATTGATGCGTGTTCTTTAGGCCTGCTGCATCCTGTCCTTACAAACCGTTGCAATCATCTCCTGGGAATGATGGTAGGCTCCCATGATGTTGGAGAGGGCCTCGAGTAGAGTGGGTTCCCTGGGTCTGTCCTCCCCCTGTGGCACAGCAGCCCTCCCAGTTCCCCTGTTTCCCAGGGCCTCTGTCCCCTGAACGTTGTGCCCACTGCCACTGCCCCCAGGTCCCTGTTGTTGTTGGGGTGGTAGGTTAGCCTGGGTTCCCTGTAGTGGTGGACACACTACTGATTGACGTGTCCTGGGGACAGAGGTATGGGCCCACTGCGTGGGTGCTGTGCTGGTGTTTCCAGAGGGGGGAAGCTCTGTGGTGGCCTGTGACCTTGTGAGGGGAACCTACTGTCCCAAGGTCCCAGATGGGCCGGGCTGGTCGTCTAGATCTAGTTCGAAAGAGCTGCTGTCATCACTGTGGGCCTCTTCTGTGGGTGGTGTGGACATGCCTGGACCCTCCTGTCCGGTGACGTTGGGTAGAGGTCCTGCAGGGGTGTAAAAGCATGATTATTGCATCTGTGTGTGCCATGGTGTGCAATGGGTGGTTGACCGTGTACCCCAGTGCTTGCATTCCTGTGTGGGACCTTGTGTGATGATGGTTTAGGGGGGTGTATGTGTATTTGTAGTGGAGATGCTTTGGTGATGGGTGTCCATGCTTTGGTGTTGCATGCAGGGCTTGGTGTTGGGATGGGTGGTTTGTGATATTGGGACATGTGTGAGGAGTAGGAGTGATGGGGGTGAAGGCGAGGGTTGGGGTATATGATGGCATGCAGGTAGGGTGGGGGATATAGTAGTGAAGATTTGACTTACCAGAGTCCATTCCTCCAGCTACTCCTGCGAGGCCCTGAGGATGCAGATTAGCCAAGACCTGCTCCTCCCATGTTGTTAGTTGTGGGGGAGGAGGTGGGGGTCCGCCGCCAGTCCTCTGTACCGCGATGTGGTGTCTTGAGACCACAGAAAGCACCTTCCCCCATAGGTCGTTCCACCTCCACCTGATGTCATCCCTATTTCTTGGGTGCTGTCCCACTGCGTTGACCCTGTCCACGATTCTTCGCCATAGCTCCATCTTCTTAGCTATGGAGGTGTGCTACACCGGATGATTTCCTCCACCATGACCCTGAGCTCCTCCTCAGAGAAACTGGGGTGTCTTTGCCGTGCCATGGGGTGGTGTGGGTGATGTGTGGGGTGGTGTGTGTTGTGATGTGTGGGGTGATATTTAGTGGTGTGTTGTGTGAGGTGCGTGGATGTTATGTGGGTGATGGTGTTGAGTGCCTGTGGATGCCCGTTTGTAGATGGTGGTGTCTCTCTCTGGCCTTTAGTCACAGTTGTTGTCGTAGGGCTTTGTGGGTGATGTGGGTGTGTGTCTTATATTGTATTGGGTGTGTGGGAGTGGTGTGTGTATGTGTATCAGGTGTGTGTATTTTGAATTGTCAATGTGGATGTGTTTTGTAAGAGTGTGTTTATTTTGAGCACGGCGGTGTGTACCGCCAATTGAATACCGCGGTTGAAAGACCGCGCATGGATTCGTGGGTCATGATAGTGTGGGCGTATTCATGTTGGGGTGACGGTGGAGGTTTTGTTTTCGCCAGTTTATCACTGACCTTTGGTGTGGCGGGCTTGTGGGGGTGTCTAAATATTGGCGGATTCCGTGCTGTGGGTCATAATGACCGTGGCGGAATTCCGCGGGCGCGGCAGTGTGTTGGCGGCCTTCTGCACGGCGGTAAGCAGCTTTTACCATCAATGTTGTAATGACCCCCTCTGTCTCCTAAGTTAAGCCTTGTCGCTCGCTGCCAAGCTACCAAGGGTTGAGCTGGGTTTAATTTACTGAGATCTAACTGGACCTAAGTCTAGGTTAGTGGCCTATTGCTAACTTTAGGTACTTACCTGCCCTTACTAATAACCCATTTTCCAACATTTTTGGTGCGCAGTGGTGGGATCCTGTACTTGCGTTCAGTATCATATTACAGTTTTAAGTAGAACAAATAACAAATCCATTAAATTGTACTAGTGCAAAAATTGTTTTTAATTTTTAATTTGGATTGCATTTTTGTGATTTTTCTAAATTCTTGTTTCCAATTTTTTCAAACAGCTTTTGTTGACATAAAACTAGGGAACCATGCAGCTTGATCTGGCTATCCTACCCACACTGACAGTAGTCCAGCTTAGGGGGTTGTGTACTGCCAGGGGTTTTCCTGCAACCACTGACCTCAGGAAGCATGTCCTGATTAAATCCCTGATAGCATGGGCTGAGGCCCAAAAAGTAGGCTCAGAGGAAGCTCTAGAGGGGGAAGAAGCAGGGGAGGATGCTAGCTCCAACCACTCAGGGGAGGGAGGGCATCTGAGCCTAAGGGAGGAGGAGGAAGACAGGTCCTCACTGCACACAGTCACTAGGGGCATACCCAAAGCTAGTTGGGGAAAGGGGGTCCCTTCAGGAGTAGAGAATCTATCCCTCAGGGAAAGAGAGCTGGAGGCCCAGCTAGCAGTTATAGCTTCGGAAGCACAGAAGCTGGCCCTAGAAGAAAAAAAGTGGGCAAGGAAAGAGAAAAGAGATGGTGGCAGCGACAGAGAAGCTGAGGTGTCCTTGGGTGGGGGTTTTTACCCCAAATTACCCAAGGGGGTGGTTCCTGCCTATGTAGAGTGGGATGACATAGATAAGTGGCTGAGGGCCTTTGAGAGGGCCCTCCAGATGAGGAGAGTTAAGCCTCAGTACTGGGGTTTACTTCTTTGGGAGTTGGTCCCCAACTCTGGGAGGGATAGGCTCCTAACTTTGAGGGAGGAGGAGACAGATTCATACCCCAGTATGAAGAGATGCTTGACTAAAAAGTTTGGTCTGACCCCAGAGCAGTATAGGCTCAAGTTTAGGGAAACCCAAAAGACAAGTACCCAGTCCTGGGTGGACTTTGTGGACATCCCAGTTAAAGCACTAGAGGGCTACAAGATAAGTACCTTTGAGGGGCTGTACAACTTGATTATGATGGAGCACCTTCTAACCAATTGTGTCCAAGAGAAGTTCCGCCCGTATCTAGTTGATTCTAAGTTGACCAACCCCAGAGAGCTGGGGGAGGCAGCCGATGACTGATTAAGAATTAGGGTTAACCAGAAACCCCTAGGGGGTGATCAGAAAAAGGGAGGACATGGTTCTTCTCAGGGGAAGAACCAAGAAAAAGATGATAAAAAGCCCAAGGAGTCCTCACAAGAGTCCATAAAAACTTCTCAGGGTGGAGGAGCCCCGTGCCATTCCACTTCTAAGGGGAAATGGTATTAGGGAAAGCATTATGATCCTGTTAAAGCAGAAAAGTTTCAGGAGCTTGCTAAGGCCGGCAAGTGCTTTGAGTATCATCAACCTGGACACAAAAGAGGAGATGTTGTCTGCTCCAAGAAGCCCTCCACTGGTGGGCAATCCCAGGGGATTGCTAGTGTGGGGAGGGGATTGAGGTTGGCCCAGGGCTGGGATCAGGGTACACAGAGGTCACCTTAGTATCCGTGGGAGGGGGGGACATTGCAACTATGGCCACCTTACCTCCCAGCATGGAGAGGTATAGGCAGAGGCCTAAAGTCAATGGGACTGAGGTGGAAACTCGGAGAGATACAGGAGCCAGTGTGACAATGGGCACAGAGAAGCTGGTTTCTCCAGAACAGGTCTTACCTGGTGTCTTCCACCAAGTGACGTATGCAGATAGCAGAACCAAACTCCATCCCATGGCCATTGTGAGCCTGGAATGGGGAGGTGTGACTGGCCCTAAGAAGGTAGCTGTAGCCCCTGCCCTCCCAGTAGAGTGTCTGCTGGGAAATAATCTTGAAGTGTCTGAATGGTCAGAGGTGGAGAGAAGGGTCCATGCACAAATGCTGGACCTCCCTGAATGGGTGTGTGCTGTGACCAGGTCACAGGCAGTACAACAGGGAAGTGCTGGACACTTGGATCCTGGAACAATGGGCCAAGCCTCCAAGAAGAAGAGAAAGGGCACTGGGATGGCTTGCCACCCGCCACAAGTACAGAGGATCAGGTGGAATCCAAACCTGAAGGGGGGGATCTGACCTCTGAGGGAGGGCCACTTCCCCTGTAAGCTCTGCCTGACTTGGCAGAACTGCAAGGGGCCCACCAGAGAAGGGTTGTGCTAGGGACAAAGAGAGAGTCCCACTCTTGAGGGCCTAAGGCAGACTGCTGCCAGGCAAGAACAAGGGGATACCAGTGGGACCCACAAGGTTTACTGGGAGGATGGAGTTCTCTACACTGAGGCAAGGGACCCTAAACCAGGGGCAAACAGGAGAGTGGTGGTCCCCCAGAAGTATAGAGAATTCCTCCTCATTTTAAGCCATGATATTCCCTTAGCTGGACATTTGGGACAAATCAAGACCTGGAACAGGCTGGCCAACCATTTCTATTGGCCCCAAATGTTAGAAAAAGTCAGGGAGTTTTGCAGCTCCTGTGTTACCTGCCAAGCCAGTGGCAAGGCAGGGGGCAAGCCAAAGACTCCCTTGATACCACTGCCAGTGGCTAGGAGTCCCTTTGTGAGGGTGGGGATTGACATTGTTGGTCCCCTAGACCCACCAACTGCCTCAGGCAACAGGTACATTCTGGTGGTTGTGGACCATGCCACCAGGTACCCTAAGGCAATACCCCTCCGGACAGTCATTGCTCCCACAGTGGCTAGGGCCCTATTTGGTATGTTTACCACAGTGGGATTCCCAAAGGAGGTGGTCTCAGATAGGGGCACAAATGTTATGTCTGCCTATCTGAAAGCCAGGTGGGATGAATGTGGTGTTACATATAAGTTCACCAACCCCTATCATCCACAGACCAATGGTCTGGTGGAAAGATTGAATAAGACCCTAAAGAGCATGATCATGGGTTTGTCTGACAAACTCAAGAGGAGATGGGATGTTCTCCTCCCATGCCTGCTGTTTGCCTACAGAGAGGTGCCACAGAAGGGGGTTGGATTCAGCCCCTTTGAATTACTGTTTGGGCACCCTGTAAGAGGCCCATTGTGCTTGGTGAGAGAGTCTTGGGAGAAGCCTCTCAAAGAGTCCAAGAAGAATGAGCTGGAATATGTGCTGGGCCAGCGGTCACGCACGGCTGAGTACATGAAGAAGGCAAGCAGAAACCTGGAGGCCAGTCAAGAGCTCATGAAGATCTGGCATGACCAGAAGGCTACCATGCCTGAGTGTCACCCAGGACAGCTGGTGTGGGTTTTGGAACCCATGGCTCCTAGGGCACTTCAGGCCAAATAGACTGGGCCCTATCCAACTGTGGAGAAAAAGGGTGAGGTCACCTACTTGGTGGATCTTGGCACCCCCAGGAATCCTCATTGGATCCTGCATGTCAACAGACTGAAACCCCACCAGGACAGGGCAGACATGACCATGCTGATGGTCACTGATGAAGGGAAGGAGGAGGAGCGTGAACCTCTGCCAGACCTCCTGTCCTCAAATGAACAATATGGGTCAGTGAAGGGAGCAGTACTTTCTCCCAAGTTGACAGACCAGCAACAAAAAGACTGCAGAAACGTTTTGGAGCAGTTTGCTAGTCTGTTCTCCTTTACCCCTGGACTCACCAATTGGTGTGTCCATGACATTGACACTGGTGATAGCTTACCTGTCAAAAACAAGCTGTACAGGCTGTCTGATCAGGTCAAGGCCAACATCAAAGCTGAAGTGGCTAAGATGTTGGAGCTCAAGGTAATTGAGCTCTCTGACAGTCCTTGGTCCAGTCCAGTGGTACTGGTGCCCAAACCTAATCCCCAAGGTGGGAAGAAGGAATTGAGATTCTGTGTGGACTACGGACATCTAAATGCAGTCACTAGGACTGATGCCCATCCCATACCTAGAGCTGATGAGCTCATTGATAGGTTGGGGGCTGCCAAATTCCTAAGCACATTTGATCTGACCTCAGGATACTGGCAGATTGCCTTATGTACAGGAGCTAAGGAGAGGTCAGCATTTTCCACACCAGAGGGCCACTTTCAGTTCAAGGTGCTGCCCTTTGGCCTGCAAAATGCTCCTTCCACCTTCCAATGGTTGGTGAATAGAGTCCTGTCTGGGTTGGAATCCTTCAGTGCAGCTTATCTGGATGATATACCTGTATTCAGTTCCACCTGGAAGGACCACCTGGTACACCTGAAGGAAGTGCTTCAGTCCCTGCTTCAAGCAGGCCTGACTATCAAGGCAAGCAAGTGCCAGATAGGGCAAAGCTCAGTTGTGTACCTGGGCCACCTTGTTGGTGGAGGCCATGTACAACCTCTCCAGCCCAAGATCCAGACCATCCTGGATTGGGAGGCTCCTAAAACCCAGACTCAGGTCAGGGCCTTTCTTGGCCTGACTGGGTACTACAGGAGGTTTGTTCAGAATTATGGGGCCATAGTGGCCCCCCGTCTGAGCTTACCTCCAAGAAACAGCCCAAGAAGGTAATTTGGACCCCAGAATGTCAGAAAGCTTTTGACACCCTAAAACAGGCTATGTGTTCAGCACCAATGTTACTGGCCCCTGACTATAGCAAGGAGTTTATAGTGCAAACAGATGCTTCAGAGGAAGGGACTGGGGCAATGTAGCACAAGTTAATGAAGAGGGCCAAGATCAGCCAGTTGCCTTCATCAGCAGGTGACTACTCCCCAGAGAGAAAAGATGGAGTACCATTGAGAGGGAGGCCTTTGCTGTGGTCTGGTCCCTGAAGAAGTTGAGGCCATACCTGTTTGGCACTTCTGTGCACAAACTGACCACAGACCTCTCAGATGGTTGATGCAAGTGAGGGGGGAGAACCCAAAACTGTTAAGGTGGTCCATTTCCCTACAGGGGATGGACTTCACAGTGGAGCACAGACCTGGGACTGCCCATGCCAATGCAGATGACCTTTCCGGGTTTTTCCACTTAGCTGATGAGGACTACCAGGGTGTAGGTTAGTACCCATCACCTTTCATCTGGGGAGGGGGGGCAGTGTAGGAAAGTCCACCTTTTTGCCTTGGTCACCCCCAAACTTTTTTGACAGGTACTGGTGGTTACTGACCATTGGCTGTGCCCTGGGTACTGCTTACCAGTCCCAGGGCCAGTGCTCTGTGTAAAGTAGGTATGCAAATTTGGCTAATTATAATTGGCAAAGTTAACCTACCTATAAGTCCCTAGTATATGGTAGGGCATGGAGGTTTAGGGACCACAGCATAGGTAGTGCCCCCATAGGTGCACTGCTGAGGTGCCCAGTGTCATTTTAAAGGCAGGCCTGCCTTGTTGGCTGCTTTTAAATTAAAGGTAGATGCACAATTGACTTTGGAATTAAAAGTAGTTCCACAGTCTTAAACCACCTTATTTTTACATATAAGTCACCCCTAATGTGTGCTGTTTGTGCCGCTAGGGCTGGGTGCCATGTAACCATAAGTATGGACCTTATAAAAATAGTTTTATAAGCCCTGGTGAGGTAAAACAGCCAAATTTGTTTTTCCCCTCATTGTAGTGAATAGCCTCCATAGGCTAGAATGGGGAGACTTTATTTTCATTTTAAAAGTCGCCCCCTTAAGTAACAGATACCAGATGTTTGGTATTAAATTAATTGTTATAATAAATCCTACAACTTCCAGTTGTTGGATTTAATATAACTTGTTCAGGTAAAGAGTTTTAAACTTTACCTGAAACGATGCCAACTTCAGCCCTGCAGTGTTTTTGCTGCTGTGCTCTGATTGGCCAGCCTCTGGCAGCCTGGCCAGGCTGCTTGATGAGGTGTGAAGTGGCTTGGCTCCACACAAAGAGATGTGCCTCTGGGAGGAGAGCTCCCCTCAGCAGATGGTGAAGCAGGAAGGGGAAGGGCTGCCAAACTGGTCTTCAAAGGTAGAGATGGACATTTGGAGCAACCCAGCAACACCCTCACATCCTGCAAACCCAGACAATTAGGTGCCCCCTTGATTAGATTAGGAGAGGGCAGGAGAGGGGTGTGTTTAGGATTTTTAGCCATACGAGGGTGGGCTCAGCCAGATGTAACCTCCAAAAATGTCATTCTGCCATGATAGATTTGTGAGGAATGTTGCTCCCTGGGACTGATTTTTGCCACACTTCACAGGAAGTGGTCATCACAGGGAGAAGGACCATGCCCCTGATTGGAGAACCAGGACCCCCTGTTTTTCGCCCAGGAGCAAGGATAAATTGGCAGACCTGCACCCACACCTCAGATCCCCATCAGATTCCAACAAGGAAGAACCAAAGGAGAAGAAGGACTGCCCTGCTGGACCCCTGGCCTTCACCTGGACCCTGCACTCTGAAGGAATGCACCAGCTGCACACTTGGGCTTCACCACAAGAAGGACCTTGCCTGGCTTCAACTGTTTCAAGGAGGGACTCCCTGTTTGCTACAGGTGATAACTTGCTAACCAGAGTACCCTGCACCAACTCCTGAAGAAACCAACCAGCTGACCACTGTCCAGTAGCCAAAAAGGTGTTTGCGCCAGGTGCATTCTGGGAGTTGTAGTCCACACCCCCCAGAAAGCCTCTAAGAGCTTCTGGAACCTTGGGGTGAGCTGTGGACCCCAAAAGAACCTTAAAAAAACGTATGGAAGAAGATCTAGAAGTTTGGAGAACTTAGGAGAACTTTTGGAAAAAAGCTCGATAGAGGGACCGACCCGCAGCGGCAACTCTAGACGGCTTGCCTCAACCGCGACCCGGCCTGACTTGCAGGTTCGTCCCGGTGAAGAAAATCTCCAAAAAAGAGACTATGTCCAAACGTAGGAAGTTGACCGGGACCTCCCAGCCAGTGTATCCGAGGAAGGCTCCAAGGACGTCGGATCAAGATTCAGGTTTGCCCCGGTCGAAGCATTTTCACCTCTAAAAAAAGACTAAGTCCAAAGGTAAAAATCTCCACCGAGGGCTCCCTCGACGCGTATCCGAGGAAGAGTTCCAGGAGGTCGGATTCGACTGGCAGGTTCGTCCCGCTGTAGAAAATCTTCAAAAAACAACTAAGTCCTAACATAAATTTTTGACCGAAGCCTCCCGCGGGCTGTAGCCGAGCCGGACTCCATCGCGGTCGACCTTAAACTTTGACTTTGCCCCAGTCGAGGTGCGACCAAATGACCAGATTGGCGCTATTTGTTTCTTTGCACTAGAAAGCAATAATTCTTTAAAAATTCATATCTCTGTTTCCCCTTTTCCGATTTTATTCAGTTTTGTGTCATTGTATAGCTAAACATATTTCCTATTTTTGTAAATTGATTTTGGACTTTTAAACTGTTTCCTGTGTTTTATTGAATTACTGTTTTGGGATATTTGAATGCTTTACACTCTGGGGGTCATTCCAACCGACCACGGAAGCACCGCCAACAGGCTGGCGGTGCTTCATTTGGGATTAGCCGCGGTCGTCCAGCCGGGTCCGGCGGTTTCCCGCCGGATTTCCCCCGGCTGGGAGAATCCTCCATGGCGGCGCTGCAAGCAGCGCCGCCATGGGGATTCCGACCCCCTTCCCGCCAGCCTGTTTCTGGCGGTTTTTACCGCCAGGAACAGGATGGCGGGAACGGGTGTCGTGGGGCCCCTGGGGGCCCCTGCACTGCCCATGCCACTGGCATTGGCAGTGCAGGGGCCCCCTAACAGGGCCCCAGCATGATTTTCACTGTCTGCATAGCAGACAGTGAAAATCGCGACGGGTGCAACTGCACCCGTCGCACCCCTGCAACACCGCCGGCTCCATTTGGAGCCGGCTTCTGTGTTGCAGGGCCTTTCCTGCTGGGCCGGCGGGCGCTCCCTTGGCGGGCGCCCGCCGGCCCAGCGGGAAAGTCTGAATGGCCCCCGCGGTCTTCTGACCGCAGAGCGGTCATTTGACGCGGTAAGTTTGGCGGCGGCAACCGCCGCCTGCCAAACTTGGAATGACCCCCTCTGTCTCCTAAGTTAAGCCTTGTCGCTCGTTGCCAAGCTACCAAGGGTTGAGCTGGGTTTAATTTACTGAGACCTAACTGGACCTAAGTGGAGGTTAGTGGCCTATTGCTAAGTGTAGGTACTTACCTGCCCTTACCAATAACCCATTTTCCAACAGGGTGAAAACTCATCTTTTTGCCCATTCTACCCCGGTCTTTGACTGGACATGACTGGACAACACCTGCCATCACTGCTACCACCAACCCACAGAGAAAACAACCCCCCCCCATTACCAGAGGTAAGGGTGCTGCTTTGTCACAGTACTTTGGGTGAGCTCTGCACTGGAGGTCGAGACTACTGCAGTCATATACATGTCACAGTAATTTTTTAAATCACTGTAAGATGCATATGTCAGGGCCACGTGTACGTCACACATGTACACATCGGCACACAACATTTATCGCACACATACACAACTGTCATTATGGTGCCAGTATTTTTTGGCAAATGAATGCTGGCACCACAATGACATTGCCTTCACGCCTGTGAACTGTGTCCATGTGCGCACATTGCCTTGGGTCCTATATCCGTCATTTTTTGCTGCAAGCTGTGTGTGTGACTCAGTACATGTATGTGTGTATGTGATGCAATTGACTGGTCGAAGTGGAGGGAGCTGGAGTGGGTGATGTGGTTGTGTCTATTTGTTTCACATTTGAGAATGATGTTATGTTGTTGTGTTGCCTAGTGACACATTCAGGTGAGTGTGGTTGTTGTGTGGTAGATATTGTCATGATGTTGTAGTTGTGCATATGTGAGTGTGCTTGTGTAGCAAAGTGAGGAGTTGTGTTGTTTTTTGTGGTTTTGTCAAGTGTGAGTGCAGGTTCAATGTTGTGTGTATGTTGTGTCATGGATGTATGTCAATGTGTGTTTTTGCATGTACGGGTTGTGTTGTGTCAGAATGGCAATGAATTATTATGTGAATGTGGTGTGTGTTGTGCAGTGTTTAGTGCGGGATATACAAGTGGCTAAAGTAGAATATGTGTATGTCACTTACCTCTGTTCCTTAGCCCTTGCCATTTCGCGAAGTCCATTGGGTCCTGCACAGTCTCCCTCTGTCAGGAATCCTGGCGGGCAGTTAATTCGCTTGCAGAGCTGTAACATCTAAAAACCAGGGGCAGAAGGCCATCAACCATCTTATCGGGTCCACGGCCAATGTGGCTTGGCGGTGTGACCACAATGATTTAAATCAGGCCCTTAATGTTATATTATGTTACAATATGTTATTCATTGTTTTGTTATGTTATGTTATGTTATGTTATGTTATGTTATGTTATGTTATGTTATGTTATGGTATGTTATGTTATGTGGGACTTCTCAAAAAGTGAGGCTCTTGCAGAATTCAAGGAGTGAGCAGGAGGCTCTTATGTGTACCAGCAGGTCATGTCATGCTTTAGAAGTGATGTAGAAGAAGGCTCAACAACTATATCTGGTTCTCTGTATGCGTAAGATTTGTGCAAGTAGGAGTCTGGAGGAGCGGAGGTGTCCGGAAGGTTTCCCGGCCGTGAATTTTGCTCGGGAGTGTAAATACGGCGCACATGCCTCGGAGTCAATTTTTTAGATGGGAACGCCTACCTTGCATATCATTAACGCAAAGTAGGTGTCCACGCAAAAAAATGACGCAAACTCCATGGACTTTGGCGCTAGACGCGTCTAACGCCAAAGTATAAATATGGAGTTAGTTTTGCGTCAGGATTGCGTAAAAAAAAACTACGCAATTCCGGCGCAAACAGAGTATAAATATGCCCCTATGTACATAATGGTGTTTACTGCAATGACTCCAGTGCGCAAAATGTGCCGTTAGTATGTAATCACAGCAGTGTTCACAAGATATACCGAGACCCGCAAGGACCTACGTACTTTGTGCCAATGCAACATATCTTGTTGTGTCCTGTTATACGAAACCAATATTCAGATAATCATTAGATACGTTTCCAGTGTCTCAAGAGAGTCAGCAGACCTTTAGGGCCTTATTTATAGTTTTTGAGGCAAAACTGCCCTAACGCAGTTTTCCGTAAACATTTTTTGTGCTGGCTAGTGCCATTTCTTAACGGAACCCATACGTCAAATTTATACTTTGACGCTGGGTGGCATTAAGAATATGTTAGAGTCATTTTTCCTGATGCTAACCATTGCGCCTTGTCATGAGGCAAAATTACGCTAACGCAGGAAAAATGACTCTAATCCAGTTTACGACAAGGAAAAACATTGCAAAACTGATATGTGCCGTTTTTCGCCACAATAGCATAAAAAAGCGACGCAAACGGAGCAAAAAGTGCTAAGGAGCCCCAAAATGGATCCCAGAAGCCAGTAGAGACCCCAGGGAGACCCAAGACAGCAAGGAACCAGCCAGGAGGACACAGACAAGACCTAGGGGAAAGACAAGAAGAAGAGGAAGTGTTGCTTCAGCTCAGAGGAGCATGCTATTCTGGTGAGAGAGGTGAGGGAGCACCAGCAACAACTCTTCATCACCTCTAAAATGCCAATTGGGAGGAAGAGGCAATTTGGCAACAGATTGTGGACAAGATTAACAGTGTGGCAGAGGTCAGGAGAACTGTCACTGAGTGCAAGAAACGCTGGCATGACTGCAAGCATAGTACAAAGGAAAAAATGGCAACAAACAGAAAGGCAGTGCTGCATACTGGAGGTGGGAGTCCAGCACCGCAGAGAGGCCTTGGACAAGATGGAGGAGATGGTTGCAGCCGTCATCCCGGAGGAAATCATCACTGGTATTGCAGAACAGGACAGCGCAGACTACCAGGAAACAACACCTATGCAGGGTAATTTGCATGGGGGACCAAAATGCCTAAATGTCAAGTGCAGGAGGGGGGAGGCACATACCTACTACACAATGCATGTCAGCCCTGCAAATCACGCAGTGGAAAGGGCAAAGGGCCACGGCACAGGACTCCCTGCACTGCCCATGCCAGGTACATGGGCTGTGCATGGGTATCCAAGGGCACAGCACAACACAACACCAACAACCTTTGCATGGGGATACACCGCCATGCCAAGGCTGCTGGAAATGCTGAAGCAGACCAGAAGGGTAGGGTAGAATGTAAAACTGGTCTGGTGTTACAGGACAGCTGGTATTGTCAGGATGTAAACTAGAGGACGATGTCCAGTTTCAGGCCAGTGGCTCCAGTGGCATTTACCATTGACAACAGTTGCCACTACTACCTGTGCTGTGTGCGCTGGTCAATTAGGAAATGGCAGTTAGGTGCCCATGGCACAAATGCACTCAAAATGAGGGTTCAGTGTGACTACATGATCAATCCCCATCAATCCCTATCAAAGTGCAACTCCTGTCAACTGCTCACGTCCATAGACTTAATAACCATCAGGCACTGTCACATACATAATGATGTACACAACAGTAATCTCATACCCATGCTGCCCATTCCTGGGTTTACCCCTGTGCCTGTGTCGCAATAGCTGCAATGCCACCATGCAACAGCTCAGGTGTCATAGTGCTAAGACAACTACAGTTGAGAGGGAGGACATATGTGTGTAGGAAGGCAAACACACCCGCACAGTCACTAGAGGAAATGGAACTCTGCCAGGCCCATCAGTGCAATGCAATGTAGCACACATACGCAAAGATCAACATGAGAAACTACCAATGGTAACACCTGTATTGTCTCATGGAAATGCCATACATGGTGTGGTGCTAGGTCTCAGCACTGCATAGGTGTATATGAAAAATTATAGAATGGGACAGGGCCATATTGTTATGTGTGGTGCTGTGGCATCAGCACACCAACAATCATTACAAGGCCTCACCATGCTAATGGAAGCAGAGGGAGGATTGATGAGGACAAGAAGTTGGCAAGCCATAATTTGGACAGAACCCACACCTAGAAGATGTGACACAGGCAATTGCCCAAACTGCCTACATTACATGTGACATGCAGGTGGGGCATAGGGCTGAGAGACTGCCAACATTAATGACAGGAACAGTGCATGAGAACCAACATGACAATGTACCACTAATAGGAAGTCAGTGACGTCACATTACAACTGCCACAACACAGACACACTAATTGTACAATATCTCATTACAGATGACAATGGCTCTCCTGTGGATCTGTCTGTCCTGGACTACCCTGATGACCTGGATGACCAGCTGACAACCATCAGCCAAGACACCCTCCAAGATCTCATGGGAACCCCTCCAGACACCACCTCCTGTTGCAAGGAGGAGCATACCATCCCAGAGGACCACCCACCACCCCAATAGTACGACCTGCCAGCTCAAACACAGCTGAGGACTCTGATGACACAGGGCCCACCTTTGAGAGGACAGTAGTGGGAGTACAGCGGTAGCTGGCCAAGGAGGTGCGGGTGGGAATGCAAACTATGGCAGCCAGCCTTGAGGGGATGCACATGTAAATGATGACGTCCCCAGAACCGACAGCAGCCATAGAAGTCACACAATCCCTACTGCAAGGAGCCCAACAGTCTGTAAGGGACCTGACCACTGCTGTGAGGGAGTTGCCACAACACCTGCCCTCCAAATCTTGCTGCTGCATGCATGACAACAAGCTGGACTCCATGCACCAGGAACTGGGCTCCCCCAGGGCAGACATGGCTGCCTACTACAGGGATTTTGCTGACATACTCAATAATCAGCAGCACCTCCTTGCTGCAGTTATGCCATTTGTAGTTCCACAGATGGCAGCTGCTGGGAATTTGGTGTCCACTTCTCCAACCACTGAAGTGACTGTTGCCCACTCAAACCCACCAGCACCACCATCCCGGGCAGAGGAGACGACACACACATCAGAGGATGAAGATCTGGAACAGATCATTCTCACCCATAGGAGTACCCGGTAGCACCAGCCCATACCACATGGGCAGGGCACTGATTTTCCTTTGTCCTGTGCTTGATAACAGGCCAGTGTTGCTACAGTTGGTAACAAGCACTCTTTACTGACACACTGTTAACCTTTCCACTATGGACTGCAATTGTCTCTCACTACTCCATTGGCAAGTCATGTTCCTCTGCACTGAACAACACTTCATCTCAGCATGTCCAATGACATGTCCCTAAACCTTGCACTTGTGGTGCGTCACAACAGAATGCATTACACTAATGGTGTCACAGACCTTGACTATGTAAATATTGCACTACAGCACTTTTAAATACACAGCAACTACACACCCACTTTGTCTCTGTGTAATGTGACACATCTACTTTGCTGGTGATTTGTGATGCATGTAACATATCTATGGTCGCTGTGTGCCAATACCGGAGTGCAGAAATAATGTGGGCAGATATCTACGCACAAAGGCCCTGATTTATACTTATTTTGCACTGCATTAGCGTCATTTGTGACACAAAAGTGGCGCAAACTTACAAAATATAATTGTATTTTGAAAGTTTGTGCTGCTTTTGCGTCAAAAAATGACAAAAATCAAGCCAAAATAAGTATAAATCAGGGCCAAGCAAGTCATTGTGTATGTGACATTTGCTTTAAAACATACATTCCTCACCCACAACATACAGCAGGAATGGCTGTGTAAGAGTGTTTGGCCAATAACATCAGCTGGGAGTACAAGTAAAACACATTGGCGTAAAATTTGTATACTTGACCTCTTCTGAAATTGGCCCTACTCAGTTTAGCAGTGTTAACTTGAACTTCGGACTGCAGGCAGACATCCCACTGTGCCCAACATCACAACACAGGATCAAAACAATTACAGTTTAAAAAGCACACCTACCTGTCCAATGTATGGGAGCCATAGTCACGGTAAGTGGTGGATAGAATGGATGGCAGATGCATTGAGATTTATATTTGTTGTAGCTGCCAATGTGATAGATCAGTTTGAAGTGGGAATTAACATGTCAAGAGAGGGATGTGGATGCAGGATGGAATTCACAGGCCAACAGACCATTGGCACTGTACACTCATGCAAAGACCCTGAGCCACAAGCATATGACACATGCAGTAAGGGAGTACCTAAATCTTTAATAACTATGTACGAAACAGAACTTAAAACTATGTAAAACACCTATACTAACCTAATCTATCCCAACTGTACATTACCCACAACTGGCCCTAACTACCCAATACTAAGCTTACTTTCCAAATTTATAAAAACACTATAAACATTTGCCCCCCACTCTCCCTTATATGATGAGACACATGTAGGACAACATATACTAACCTAAACATATACCACCTAATACTAAACAATTATATTTAAAAAAAAAGTAATATTTTTTTTTAAATACACAACAGTCCCAACATTAACCCCCACCCACCAAACCACTAACATGTAATAATATTAACCCCCACAAACCTACTTATCCTATCTAAACAACTAACCTACTCTAACCTATCACTAAGCCCCTTAATCCCACTACAAAACAGGATGAGGAATGAGGAGGGAGGGAACTGAATTAGGGGCAAGGGGAGGCAAGCGCTCACAGTCTTGCCCTCTGCAGTGTTTTTTTAATTGCCTTTAGCCTCGGCGTACTTTTGTCCAGATACTTCTGTATTGTGTCTAGTTTTTTTAACACTTTCCTCATGTCCCTCTGGAGCTCAGCAATTGCAGCCATGTCCATAGCAGCAGGTGTGGTCGTCTGTGTTGCAGACGATGGTGCAGCAGGTGTGGTGGTCGGTGTTGCAGACATTGGTGATGCAGCAGGTGTGGTGGTCGGTGGAGCAGAGGTCGACGGTGCAGCAGGAAGGAAAGATGTGGAAGGGTGGCCGCTGTGGTACTGGGTGCAGGTGTGGTGGTGGCTACAACCATTGTGGCCAATGCCGGTTTCCCTTGGCTGAAAGCCCGCCATTCTTCTGTGGCTCGCTCTCTCTGATAGCATCTTGCCATCCTTTGGTACCCAGACTCGACATCCAAAATGTGTCTGTATCTCACTGCCTGCTTCTGGAAAGCCCTGATCTCCACCACATCCATAGTGGCAGCTGCCTCAATTTGCGCATGCAGTCCAAATCACAGTCCGGATGATACACTCTCCCTGATGAATGTAATGCTGCCTACCCATCATGTCTTTTGCACCACAGCAAAGCACAAGAGTTGGACCAAATAAAGTGATCTATGCATTGATGTAGTGCAATGTGTCAAAATACAAAGGCAGCAACTACTTCACATGGGGCAGGCCGACTAATCTATATCATCTGAGTCAACTTCAAGGCACCCAAGACCAGTGATTTGTAGATGTAATTGGCAGGATGGTATGCAGCTGCTGATCATAAGCGGTCAGTGTTGTTTGGGACACATTCATGCTTGAATGAGATGACTGTCATCTACACTGTGACCATCACATCTACCTACATATAAGTTGTTCCCCTACCCCTGTGCCTCCGGGGGATGGGCATTCAATATATCATCACAACTGTCGATGACAACCACGAAGGCATGTCCACTTTACAAGGATTTCGAATAAGGTATCCATAGGTGATTCACATCTACATTCATGTGTCCAGTTGTGGACATCCATTAATACCTGATCCGCCAACACAATTCACAAAACACCCACATTGATGCCAGCACACGTCTGGCCTTAACCTGCATGCACACCTATTGCATACCACATAAGTGTCACATAAATGGAGTACAACTTATGGGGCTAAATGCTTGGGGACAGTTACCTATACTGTCCAACATGTACATTACAATACAGGGATGCACAATTTTGTGCGGAAAACATGCATCACTCTGGTGTGAGAATGAGGGTATGACCCAGTGACAACATACTGACCCTGGAGCACTTCCAAGTCACAAGTGGTCCTACATGTAGCTAGTAATCACCTTGTTCACACGCTGCTTCCTATTGACCAGCACAAGACTCCAAAGATATGACTCTCTGCCTGTAAATGTCTAACCTCTGCACAGAACACTATGTCAACATCCAGTCAAGTAATATATCAGATCACGCGCCAGCTCATCATATCTTGCAATGAGTGCAACACACAAGAGTGACTCACACAACAGCTGCAATCACTACACAGGACAGACAGTATCACACTTATTGGATACGTCTGGGTCCTGAATTCAAGCCGCTTCCCCAATGGTATAGGGGGCAGGGCCACCTGAAAGACATGGAAAGGAAATATAGGTGGTCATTACAACCCTGGCGGACGGTGATAAAGCGGCAGATTTTTTTTTGCTATTATGACCGTGGGGGAAACCGCCAACAAAGACAGCCACTTTAACACTCCGACCGCCACGGCGGTAGAAACAAACAGTGCGCCAGTCACCGCCAGCAGACAGGCGGAGGACAATGTACCGCCCACACTATTATGACAGGCCAATCTGCCACCTTTTCCGGGGTTGATTCACCATGGATAAAAACACAGCTGAAATAGGAATTCCGAAGGAAAAATGCTCACCTCTACACACCCCAAGAGGAACGAGGACACCATGGACCCGGAACTCCAAATTCTACCTGCGATAGTCTTCCTGCTCCTCTACCAGGAGCACGAACGCCGGCGGCGAAGACCACAGTGAGTACTGCACCTACGACACAGGGGAGGCAAAAAACAGGGACACACACATGCAACAGGCAACACCCCCACCCACTACAACACACACACTAATGCATAATAATACATCACAGTTACACCTCCCAAACCCCCGGAAGAATGCAAAGACAATAGAAAATGAGTATAACCATTGTAATATATTAAAATCAAGTAGGCCGAAATATATATATACACCATTGACAAAATATATACCAAGCATAATAGTCCAGGTGGTGCTCCAATTAAGTCCGTGGAACACTGAGACCACGCGGTATGGGCGAGGGCCACACAAGATCCCCGACCATGAAGTAGAGAACACTGCAGGGGCATCAGAGAGCAACTAAACAGGCACCTCAGGGGGAGGGAAAGGGAGGGCACCTCAGCCGGTTGAGTGCACAACGCCAAATCCACGAGGGGGCCACATGCCCACTGTTCCATCCTGGGGAGTGCAAAGCCACAGTCTCAAAGTCTCTACAGTGGGTTGGTTGCCCACTGTTCCATCCTGGGGAGTGCAAAGCCACAGTCTCACAAGTCTCACAAGTGGGTGGTTTGCCCACTGTTCCATCCTGAGGAGTGCAAAGCCACAGTCTCTCAAGTGGATGACAGTCTATACTGGTTCTGGAGGGGGCCTTGTGCCCAGAGTGCTTCATCCTGCTAAGGACAGAGGTAGTGGATGACAGTCTCCACTGGCTCTGGAGGGGGCATGGTGCCCAGAGTGCTTCATCCTGCTAAGGACAGAGGTAGTGGATGGATCTCTCCACTGGTTCTGGAGGGGGCTTTGTTCCCAGAGTGCTTCATTCACCCCGTGTCGGACTCAGTAGCGTCAGTGCCCTTGCCGCTCCTGGGCCAGCGGTTCTTGAGGCGGCGGTGCCCTGTTCAGCGGTGCTTCAGGCGGCAGTGCCCTGTTCAGGTGCCCTGTTCAGCGGTGCTTGAGGCGGCGGTGCCCTGTTCAGCGGTGCTTGAGGCGGCGGTGCCCTGTTCAGCTGTGCTTGAGATGGCAGTGCCCTCTTCAGCGGTGCTTGAGGCAGCGGTGCCTTGTTCAGCGGTGCTTCAGACGGCGGTGCCCTGTTCAGCTGTGCTTGAGGCGGCGGTCTCCATTGCAGTGACTCAGCTGCTGGCGGTCCTTCATGGCCCCGCGGGGCTTTTGATGGCGGTCTTTCATGGTCCAGCGGGCCTTGTGCTGGCGGTCCTTCATGGCTCAGCGGGGCTTGTGCTGGCGGTCCTTCATGGCCCAGCGGGACTTTTGCTGGCGGTCCTTCATGGACCAGCAGGGCTTTTGCTAGTGGTGGCCTCCTGGGCAGCTGGGCTGGTGCTGGCGGTGGCCTCCTGGGCAGCTGGGCTTGTGGTGGCGGTGGCCTCCTGGGCAGCTGGGATTGTGCTGGTGGTGGCCTCCTGGGCAGCTGGGCTTCTGCTGGCGGTGGCCTCCTGGGCAGCTGGGCTTGTTCTGGCAGTGGCCTCCTGGGCAGCTGGGCTTGTGCTGGTGGTGCCCTCCTGGGCAGCTGGGCTTGTGCTGTCAGTGGCCTCCTGGGCAGCTGGGCTGGTATTGGCGGTGGCCTCTTGGGCAGCTGGGCTTGTGCTGGCGGTGGCCTCCTGGGCAGCTGGGCTTGTGCTGGAGGTGGCCTCCTGGGCAGCGGGGATGATGGCGGTCTTCTCCGCTGTGCTGCTCTTCCCAGACTTGCCGGGTTTCTTGTGACCCTTCCCCACGTTGGAAGGTGTCACAGCTGACTCCACACTCCCACCGGGACCCCTGGGAGCGGCTTTGGTGGCTGGAGTCTTCCCCCTCTCCCGCCGGGCACTGGCCAACTTCTGATGCTTCACAGGTGGGGACTGTCTGTGCTGTGGCTCCGTGCCACACTGGCTGCCCTGGTGGCCGGTGCACTCCAGATTCTGGTGACTACAGGCACCACTGGTTCCGGAGATGTTTTGGCTGAGGTGGTAGTTCGGGACCTAGGAGACGGACGGGGTGGGGGAGGTGTGGGAAACAGGTCAAGGTTGGACAGGAAAAGGTTTTGGGACACACTGGGATGGGCAGCTGGAGGGGGTTTGAGAGTGGAGGAAGAGGTGGTGGTTGTACGAGGTGTTCGTTTGCTGACTTTGGGTGAAGGTGCATGCGCTGGAGGTTGTCGTAAGGTGGATGGCTGTTGAGTGGGTGTGTGCCTGCGTTTGTGTATCTTGGGAGGGGGCGTCACAGACACAGTGGTAGAGGACACAGGGGACGTGTGAATGGTACTGGGGGTGGTGACTGCACGTGAGCGGGGTGTGGTGATGGGTGCGCTGGAGAGGGACGTAGTGGCTGTAGAGGTAGTGCATGCAGGTGTGAGTGTAGACGAGACAGGGAGGGAGGAGGGAACGAGGAGGAGGGGGACACAGTGGAGGTAGTGGATGTTGGTGTGTCTGCATGTGTGTGATGCTTGCGTGAGTGCCTGTGGGATGTGTGGTGCTTATGTTTGCCTGAGCTTCCCTTGTGTGTTGACGTGTGTGCATGCTGGTTTGTAGGTGTGCTTGGGATAGGCTGAGGTAGAGGGGATTGGGTCTGGGTGGAGGAAGTTGGAGGGGGAGGCTAGAGACAGGGACTATGCCTGATCCAGGGCTTCTGTGAGGTTTTTTCTGCAGTGGCTTTTTTGACTTGACAACTTGTGTTTGAGTCATTGACCTGGGATCTAAAATTTTGTTTCCCAAACTGCTGATCAGTATGTATGTGCCATGCGTTGTGTAGTGTCCAACATGTTTTAGTGTGCTTTAACTGGAGGGGCCACAATATTTCCACACAAACAATAGATTCCAATGTGGTGGTAAAATGGTTGCACTACGCGGCCTGGAAATCCCATCCAATTAGACATGTGTCATTGCAGATGAAATGTAACAGTGAGGCCCTTTGATTTGGCTTGGTGACAATGCACAACACATCTCCATATGTTGGTAGCAGTGAGGTGTTCAGCACTGACAATGCACACTTGTCCCATGTGTGACTTGCTTCTAGGCAAACCTTTGTTGTTCCCTCTGCCAGTGGCTCATGTGCAACCGTGCACCTACACTACCAAATGTGCTCCAGGTAACCTAGCTAACTGCCTTGTGGAGGTGGATGTATCTGTGCAGGAAGGGAAATCTCCCTGTACATATGGTCTTTTGATGGACAATTGGCTCTTTCAGTGTGTGCAGCAGTGTGCACTTTGCATTAGTGGCACATCAATATGTGTTCATAGCACAGGGCTGCTCCTTATTGCTCCCTGGCAACGGTACCCAAGGAGTGATGTATGACGTTGGTACTGCCTCAGTATTTCCGTGTCACCTACATATGAGTCAGCATCATCATCATGTGTCTCATGGTGTTAGACCTGCAGAAACACACATTGCACATCCCTTCCACGCGACATACTTCTTGGGAGGGTGTAGGATTGACTATGTGGCCTAATGTAATTGTAAATGGTTCAGCGTCCAAGTTGTACTTCCAGTGCAGGCCATGTCATTGTCACGGTGTGCTTTGACATTGGTCCCTAGTAGCTCTACAGTGGCAGCTAATGTTTGTGGCAGCCATTATTTGTCTATAGGTGTGTATCCCATTGTGTCAGGGTACACAACATAACTACCTGTGTCACACCTCAGTGTCATCCTGCCTACGTGTTAATGTAGTGGTGTATGTTTTGTGTTTCCTATGGGGTTTCTAAGCTGTGTGTCTATTACTAGATTTATGGACTTGCCGACAAAAAGGCCATTTCCATATTGTCCATCCTGGAAGTGCTGATTGATCGTGCTGTGGTGGAATATGAAGGAATCATGTACACTCCCAGGATACTTGGCCAAGATGTTGGGGAACAATCCCTGGTGGTCAACTATGGCTTGCACATTGATGGAGTGTGTGTGCTTTCTGTTCCGGAATAGATGCTCTGTTGCTGCAGGTCGTATGATCCGGACATGGGTGGAGTCAATTGCACCAAGCAGATGCAGGAAGCCATGGATTTGATAAAAACCCTGTTTTATATCCTGCTGCTTCTGCTGGGTGTTGGGGAAGCTGATGTGGTGGGTGTGAGGGAGATTATGGCATCTAAGCCCTTGGGCAGGAAGGCGGAGAATGAGGACTCTGATACCCCAGCGACCAGGGCACCGTTTGTTTGGAAGGAGCCACTTGCTAACATATGCAGGACAGCTAGCAGCTTGGTCACCAGTGGTATATTGGTTGGTGTCTGCAGATTGGCTGTTATTTGTGGCTCAATTTGGCGCTGCAGCTGCTGCATGGCTTCCCAGCTGAGTCTATACCTCCGGATGATGTTCTGTTCCCTGAGGCCATGGAGGGTTGTCATGTTCCTGAAGACCCTCTCCTGCCTTCTGCTTTGCCTTTGGGGGCCACGTTTGGGTGGTGGTGGTTGCTGCTGTTGGTCCTGTGCTCGGTGTCGTCTTGCAAGCTGCATCAGTAGCACCTCCATGTTGTCCTCTTGGTCTGTGATGTTGCTTGTGTGTTTTCCTTAAGTAGTGGTGTGTTTGCCTCATTTTAACACCTGCCCAGACCCAGGCGTTAAATTTTGGCACAAATCAGGTTTAGTGTAATTTTTGGGTCGGCCTCCCACCAGTGCGTAATTTTTGCACTATTGGATAAATATTGCGCTAATGTGTTTGTCTGTTTTTAGATAGGAATGCCTACCTTGCATCTTATTGATGCAAAGCAGCTTCACGCATACTTAATATGGTGCTGACTCCATATTTTTGACGTTAGATGGGTCTAGCGTCAAAATATAAATATGGAGTCAAGTTTGCGTTCAATTTGCGTAAAACAAATGATGCAGATCCGGCACAAACAGAGTAGAAATATGGGCCTTTTCTCTTGTAAATTTACTTTCTTTAATTATGGAAAGAAAGAGACAATTCGTTTATATACCTTCATAATAATCCATTGGTGATACAAATCACACTTGTAATAAAATTCATCATTATTGTAGACCACAGTTTGATAATAAATCTTGAAATTATATTTCCAGTTTTGATAATATAACCAATGTTTTCATAGGTTCCCAAATGTTATACAATTTCATGTGCTGCAATATGCCTGTAGTGCAGCAGGTAATAACTTCTAATTCATAGCAGTATCATAGCCACCCTTACCAGTCTATGTTAGGAGGAGATATTTCTTTACAATCCCTGACAATGTACAAGCTAGCAATGACTATTGCAACAAACACAAATGAGCAATACTTCTTAAGTATGAGTATTTGTTCCAAACATAATACATCAGCTAGTAAACATAACTTTGTATTAAAGCATTTAATGAGCCCTGCCATTATAGGACCAAAAATATGTGGGCAGTTGACAAACATTTAGATCATTTGCTGGTTTTGTTATCCATCTAGGGTATTCAGGATATGTTAAAAGATTATAGTATAACAACTTGTCCATGGTATAATACTACCTATTATTAACTTTAAAGTGCTGCCATTTTAATTTACAATTAATTGTGGGATGACCCAGATTAATTGCCATATAAAATATCCTGATCACTTACAGAGTTGCCTAATGTCTTTGATCATTTTTATCTTATTTAATCCACCATCTAGCAATTCACTCAATAAACATAAAATCTCTTTTCTCATTCACACGACCCAAGTAAGCCCTTGTAATAAGTTCAATAATGATATTACCTTTGTGCAAATAATAGGGATATTGATGTTAATAAAATAATTCTAATTTGCATATACTTGACCAAAGTGTGCTTTGGTAATGAGTTATCTTCTTGTAAATCAAAACATGACCAATAGAGCTCATTCTTTTATAAGCTGTCTGCTTGAAATGGGATCTTTGGTTGGCAGTCAGATTACCACCCTGTCTAAGCAGGGACCCTCACTCTAGTCAGGGTAAAGGAGAATCATACTCAGTTAAACCCCGCTCACCCCCTTGGTAGCTTGGCACAAGCAGGCAGGCTTAACTTCAGAAGCAATTTGGAAAGTATTTCTACCAACACACACAGTAATACCGTGAAAACACTACAAAATGGACACCACACTAGTTTTGAAAAACAGGCAATATTAATCTCATTCAAAGAGACCAAAACAACAAAAATCCAACCTACACAAGTTAAAATATGAATTTTCAAAAGAATAAGAATTTTACTCTTTAGAAAACAATGGAAACATTGATTTTGCACACAGTACCTGGTTAGCCTAAAAAATAAAGCTGCACGGGCGAGCATGCATCAGAAAGGGCAGTGATGTGTTAATTTCTTCCTCGCAAGGGAGGCCGTGCATAATTTCTTCTCTGGTTGGTGATGTGTCATTTTCCTCCCTTGCAAGAAAGTGATGCGTTGATTTCCTGATGGGGCACCTCGGATCCGCACAGAGTCAGGTTGACTTGGACGCCCAGGGATGATGCATGGAAAATCCTGTTACACAGTGTTAGAAAACCCAGTGTGTGGGGGTTGCGTCATTATCAGCAGCTGCAAGTGGGTGGTGCGTGGTTTCTCCAGCAGTGATGCATTGATCTCCCAGCCGTGAGGCTGGTGGAGCATCGTTTTTAGCCACAAAGCCGGTGACACGTTGTCTATCAGCTGCATTGCAGATGGTGCATCGAAAATGTCCACATTCTGTGAGTGTATTTTCAGCTCTTGTTCTGCCAACATCACCTTTCAAGGGCCCAGGGACTGGATAGCGAACCACTTGGCAGGGCAGGAGTCACAGAAGAGACTCCAGGTGCTGGCAGAGGAAAACTTTGATGGCCCTGAGACTTCAAAATAAGAGGCAAGCTCAGTACAAGCCCCTAGAGATTCTTCACAAGCAGGAATATACCACAAAGTTCAGTGTTTGTCCCCTTTCACAGCAGAAGCAGCAACTGAAGGATAGCCCAATAATGCACAGTCACAGGCAGGGGCAGCACTCCTCCTCAGTTCTTCAGCTCTTCTCCTTGACAGAGGTTTCTCTTGGTTCCAGAAGTGATCTTGAAGATATCTAATTTTTAGGGGTTTTGGGTCCAATACTTATACCCCTTTCTGCCTTTGAAGTAGGCATACTTCAAATTAAAGCCTCTGTTGTTCACAAGTTCCTGCCTTGCCCAGGCCAGGCCCCAGACACACACCAGGGGGCTGGAGACTGCATTGTGAGAGGGTAGACACAGCCCATTCAGGTGTAAGTGACCACTCATCCCTCCACTCAAGCACAGATGGCTCATTAGGATATGCAGACTACACCCCAGCTCCCTTTGTCTCACTGTCTAGACAAGATTCACAAACAGCCCAAATGTCAAACTGACCCAGACAGGCAATCCACCAATAGGCAGAGTGACAGAATGGTTTAAGCAAGAAAATGCCTACTTTTTTTTAAAAAAGTGGCATTTTCAAACTAACAGTCTAAAAAACAACTTCACTAAGAGATGTATTTTTAAATTGTGAGTTCAGTGACGCCAAACTCCACATCTTTATCTGCTCTCAAAGGAAATCTACACTTTAAAGTTATTTAAAGGCTGCCCCCATGTTAACCTATGAGAGAGGCAGCCCTTGCAACCGTGAAGACTGAATTTAGCAACATTCCACTGTCAGGACATGTAACACACATCAGTACATATCCCACCTTAAACATACCTTAAACATACACTGCACCCTCCCTATGGGGCTACCTAGAGCACACCTTAGGGGTGCCTTACATGTATGAAAAGGGAGGGTTTGGGCCTAGCAATACTGCACACAGACACAGCAGTGGCAGATCTGAGACACGTTTGCAGGGCTACTAATGAGGGTGGCACATCCAATGCTGCAGGCCCACTAATAACATTTGATTTACAGGCCCAAGACACCTCTATTGCACTTTACTAGGGACTTACTAGTAAATCATATATGCCAATCATGGATAAACCAATCAACAGAACAATTTACACAGAGAACATATGCACTTTAGCACTGTTCAGCAGTGGTAAAGTGCCCAGAGTCCTAAATCCAACAAAAACAGGTCAGAAAAAATAGGAGGAAGGAGGCAATAAGCTTAGGGATGAGCCTGCAAAATGGGCCATTTCCAAAACTGCCATATATTGGTTACACCATACAGTGCCCAGTTTAAAACACAGAACTATTAAAAACACCTGAAAATAAAGAATACTCCCATATTCGAGTGTAGATATTGACCCTGAAAATTTTGAACCTATGGCATCAGGCTTTTCATATCTTGTAAGTCATTCTGACTAATTTAAATCATACCCTTTTTTAATGACTGGGACCAGACTATTTAAGGAGCACACAAACTGCAAATGGTCCTAGATCCATCTGTTACATTTTAAATAACTGGTAGTTTGAGTCACCAATTATTAGGTAACACATTCTGGGCACCATGGACGGTCATAGCTATATTGCGAAGATCATTTTGGGCATCGCGGATGGTGGTTGTTGGAGATTCATACTGGTCGTCACTTTGGGCTGTAGCAGGAAGTGCGGATCTCTTGTTGTCACTTGTCACTGTAGCACGAAGAGTCAGGTTCATCAGAGATTTGCATTGGTGATTGGTGTAGACAGCAAGATCATGGTGCGAACTGGCCCATTTGTGGTCATGAAGAACCCAAACTTCAGGATGTTGCCTTTTCTTTTATGAGGAGCTCAATTGATGTCACACCAAGAGTCCAGGATCTGAGGGGCACCTCTTGGGGATCAGAAACTCATCTCCAGCAGTCCTTAGGCATGTCCAGTTGATGGTACAGGCACGTTCAAGGCTGCAGGTCAGCTGGACAGTTGCAGGGACACCTCTAGAGCTTGTTGTGTCTCTGTAACTCTGGAGAAAAGATCAGTCAGCTGATCCTTAAAACCCCTTCAGCCTGGTAGGAAGAGTACAGATTCAGTCTTCTTTCTCAGACTGCAGAACAGGCCTCAAGCAGCTGGGTAGTTCTCTGGTAGCATGGCAGTCCTTCTTCTGCAGTATCCACAGGTCTAGAAGTGTACTGTAGAGTTGGTATGAGGATCCCCTTTTATACCTGGTGCCCACTTTGAAATAGAAGAAACTTTGTGAGCCTTCCCCCTACAGAAGTGTTGGGAATTTCCCACCTCCCTGTCCTGGTGCCATTCTGTCTGCAGGCACAATAGGCTAGTGTGAAGTCCTTTGTGTGTGAGACGAGTAAGTGTCTTTACACTGCAAGTGTGAGAGGTGACAGCTCCATACCACCCCTGCATGAAGTCAAGATGGCCCATGCTGCCCACACTGAGACCATCTTTTGCGGGGCTGTCTGAGAGGAATTCACAAAAAGCCAACTGCCAGCTACATCTAGTCATGTGACCAAGGAATAGGCTGCAGGCACCAAATGGTCAGGACAAGAAAATGCCAGCTTTCCAAAAGTGGCATTTTTCCAAGTTGTGACTTAAAATCTGACTTTACCCTTGAAGAGGATTTCAAAATACTAATCCTTGGGGTGTGGCCAAGATGGTGATGGAGTAAGTGCACCTCCCTTCCCAGGCTTTCCGATTTCAGCATTGCCCTCCCACCACCTGCATCAGCTCGGATGGGGGGCAAGTGCCAGTGCTTACCCCACCACGAGGAGCATGGCCCCTCATGGCCCCTTGGAGGCATTGACATGATCAGCCAGTGGAGACCAGGCTAGGCAGGCCCACCATGGGAGCAGTAGTGCTGTGTGACTTAGCTGCCAGGGTCATGACATGTGGCTGCCGCCCTCTATGGCTTTATCCTGCACAAAATGTACCAGGATGCAGAGATGGGGCAGAGAAAGGTTCTGACCTTTGCCCATCTGGACTGGGCCTACCTGCAGGCCTGCACGCCGCGTTCTCCCTGGCCACAAGCTGAGGAGTGTATGGCCTGGATTATGTGGTGTCTGGGCTAGTCCCTGTGGTTGAGGATTGACCATTGAACTGGCCTCATTGATGGTTTGAGGACACTGAGGACACTCCCAGGGATAAGAGGCCATCCTCACGGCCCTAAACTGTTCTCATCCTGATTGGGCGTTCATGGTTGGAGCCCTGTTTGCCCTTGGACACCCCCTGACCTCATGAGCAGCACTGTCAGGGGTAATGGACCCTAACGGAGTCCTTTCAGCACCCTGGCATATGTGGCTGAGGGATTTGGGCCTAACAGACATCTTGTACACACTGCACCCCACTAGTAGGGACTACACCTTCTTCTCTTCATCACTTCAACCCTATGCCAGACTAGACTACTATCTGGGCACTGAACAACTCTTGACATGAGCCCAATGGGTGGATATAGGGGTCACAGCTCTGTCTGACCACATCTCGGTCCTACTCACCTTTCTTGAGAGGTTGGTCTCTCCATGTCAGTCACTAGAGGTTGAACGATAATCTTATAAAATGGACAGGGGTTCTTGTATCCATCTGCACTCAGACCATGAACTTCCTGGCAAAGAATGAGGGTTAGCTCACCAGAACTGAAGTGCTATGGAACACCCTTAAAGTGGTTTTATGGGGGAAATTATAGCTGACTCCACAACCCTCAATGTCTATAGGAGGACCAACTGAAGGGAGCTGAAAGAGAGGGTAAGTGACCTGGAGGGCTGTCACAAACACTCAGGGTCTCAGAAAGTCTGGCATCAGTTGATGGCCATGAGACACCAACTTAAATTGCTTGATTGAGATGCCATAGAATATGCTCCAGACACAGACATTACACAGGAGGAGGCAAATAAGGCAAATTCCTTGCCTGCAAGCTTCGAGGACAATATCAAAGGGAGACGATAAATTACGTCAACTCAAAAGTTTGTGGGAAAGCCTATACCCCCTGAGGATATTGCAGGCACCTTTCAACAGTACTACTCTACCCCATATACCCCAGACGTGCCCCTCCTGTGAACTGATCATTCTTCCCTAGACACAATCCCCCTACCGGTCCTCACTGCAAACCAGTCTGAAATGTTGGAAAAGGACATTGTAGCAGCATCTCTAGGCTACATTTAGGGAAGGCCCTGGGCCCAGATGGCTTACTACTGCCTTCTACAAGATGTTTAGCCCACAACAGGCCCCCCTCCTGACTAGAGTATATAACACATTTGCAGGTAATGCAACACTCGCTCCCATGATGCAAACAGCCATCACCATAGTTATCCCTCAAACCAGGGAATGATCCCACTGTATGTGCCTTTCTACATCCCATATTCACTCCTTAACATAGGCATGAAGATTTTAATAAGCATTCTCACCTGTCGGTTGGCCTTTTATATGCAGGATTGTGTTGATCCAGATCGGACGGGATTTATCGACGAATAGGTTCACAAATTGCATTTTACAGATCATAGAGAAGACCTCATGTATGGGAGTCTGACCTTCCTACTGTCCATAGATGATGAAAAATCATTTGATCAACTGCAGTGGCCCTTCCACCAGGAGGTCCTTAGCAAATCTATGATGGGCCCCAAGTTCTGCAACTGGGTGTTAAGTAGTTACACAAACCCGGAGGTGTGGGTAAGGCTGAGTAGCTTGACATCAGACCCTATTAAAATACAGAAGGGGATATTCCAGGGGTGCCCTGTGTCCCCACTCCTGTTCACTCTCTACATCGAGCCCCTGGTGTAGGTGATGTGGTCGAAATCTGAAGATTCCAAGGGTCACCTTTGGTAGGCAGAACATAAAATAGTTTTAAATGCAGATGACATCCTGCTGATGCTCATGAATCTGCAGACCTCTCTCCCTGCCCTTCTCCATGAACTAGATATCTTTGACTCTGCATAAGGGTTTAAGGTCAACATGTAAAAATCTCACACCTTAGAACTTAACATGCCAAGGGACCTGCAGTCTTCCCTACACAAGTGCTATCCCTTCTCCTGGGCAGAGAAATACATTTCTTACCTTGGTGTTTTCTCTACACCTTTCAGTGGAATATTACAGGGAACTGACATGACAAGTAGAGACCTACAGAACTGGCAGATGAGGGTATCTTTTGTACTTAGACCCTATATCATCTGTTAAATTGACTCTCCTAATAAAAATATTATACCTAATGCAGGTACTCCTGATCCAACCACCATGTACATACTTTTGGATATACAGAGCCTGAGAAAAGGTTTCATCCCATGGAGGGAGAAAGACCAAATCCCAAAGCAAAATCAATATTCCTCTGCAAAGAAGTGAGGTTTGGGAGTCCCCTAGCTCAAATAGGCTGCACAACTACATTATTTGGTAGAATTGCACTGTTTGGCATTGGAGAAGCACTGGTCCTTTTGGACTAATCAATCACAAGCATTCATGTGTGGAAACTCCCTTGGCTCTCTAAGAGACACAAACCCTGAATGGGTGTATTGCTCTCTGGTTCTGTAGGCAACTTGTGGCTGCGTGGGATGCTGTAGCTTCACTGCTGGGGTTAACTACTATACCCTCCCCAATCACCCTTGTAATAGGTGTCACTTTTTGTGCTGCAACAATGGCACAAACCTTGAACTCCATGAAGCCATGCAAAGCCACTTTCCATGGCTTTAAATCACAGATATGGAGTAAGGCAAGGCAGCACACATCTCTGTGTTGCCTTGCTCTGTGTAAGGGAGGCATTCCATGGGCGTTGTGGTAGGTGTTCCCATGCAACACCCATTGAGTTTGACGCATCCACAGGTTTACAAGAGCTTGTAAACCTGGGCATGCGTTAAAACCTTGTACCTCCACAGGGGAGGCAAAACAAGAGGAAACGTCTTTATTTCTTCTTGTTTTTTCCTCTTTCTATGTGTGCTACATTATGCAGCACCCATAGAAAGAGGAAAACACCTCCCAGGAATGTTTCTGTGCATGACGGTCCACCTTCCTGCACAAAAATCAATCCTGCCTACAACTCTGACAACCTTGCACCATGGGGCAAGGGTCCCAGGTTGGCGCTAGGAGGGTAAAACAGGACCAGTGCAGTGGGAAAGGACAGGAATGTGCTGTAATGCTTAAGAATGGAGCATTCCTGCTTTTTCCCTTTGATGCAGGGCAGCGCAGCAAGGTAACTTGCTGCACTGCCTTGAGACAAAAGACCATAAATATGGGCCTTAGTCTCTGACCTCTGCAAACTTCTCCTGAAGGCTCTTCCCCAGCCCTGCACAGCAGGACAAAAGCAATGGAAACAGGAGCTTGGCCACACACTTTGCATATAATGAGTGGGAAGAGAGTTTCCAGTGCATCCACACAATGGCGAGCAGCATGACCAGTAGAGAATCAATGGCCAAAATTGCATTTTATTGGTATTACACATCAACCAAATTCCACTTGTGGGCACTGACTAGATCCTCTGATGGCTGGAAGGGCTGCAGCTCGCCAGGTACCATGTTGCATCTATTATGCTACTGTCCTAAATTGAAACTCAATTGGGGAAGAGTATTGGGCAATTTCAACAGCATGGTTTCCACTTATATCCCCTCCTTTCCAGCCTGCACTATTATAAGCCTACCCAACACACTTACATTTGGATTGCATACAGTCCAGAGGAGGGCTATGGCTCTGGCCCTGTATGCAGCCAAGCAAGCTATACTGGTACTATGGGTTAGGGAGGCACCCCCGGATTATGAAATGTTGCTGCATCGCCTCTGGGCCCTACTGGGGATGGAACACATCTCAGTGATGCTTAAGGTGAGGGAAGCAACCTTTGAGAAAACTTGGGACCATACCTTATGTTTCGTGGATGAGAGTATCAGAAATTAACCTTCCGTAAGTACCTGTGAGTACTCCAACTTATGGCCATGCCCTCAAAATATTAGAAGCATATGGCACTTACTTTGCATGGCAGTGGGACAATGGACTATCTATGAAGCATTTGGTTGAATTCCCTTTGAAGTAAGTGTGATTAGCTCAGATGAGTAGGGTGATACATGGATGAAGTAAGTAGGTTCTCCAGGGGGATAGAGGAGGGTAGGGACATGTAGTTGGGAGGTAGGGTTGTTAAACCTGTTATGTTCCTAATCATAGTATGCTATATCATGACCACCAGCCAATGGATGTAGGTGGTTTATTTTGTAAAACTATAAACAGATGTAAACCTAAATTACAATTTCTCAGACATGAAACATGATATTTCTACCTGTTCCCAACAAACGTTATCACTTATTAAATATAATAGGGTAGCCCAATGTTATCATATAGGAAAGTTATGCCTCACAGCAGTGACAAATTAATTTAGGAGCTTTTCACTATCAGGGCATGTAAAACTTATAAGTACACATCAAACTTTTTAAATACACTGCAGTCTGCTTTATAGGCTTTTTAGGGCCTACCCAGGGGGGAGATATGTGTTAGAAAGGGAAGTTCATTTTGCCAGGTTGAAATGGCAGTTTAGAACTGCACATACAGGCTGAAAAGGCAGGCCTGAGACATGTTTTGAAGTAGCTATTACGTGGGTGGCATAACTAGTGCTGCAGAGCCACTAGTAACATTAACTTTCTCAGCACTGGGTATGGGGTAGGCCACTTTACTAGGGACTTACAAATGAATTAAATATGCTAATTGGTCAGGCCCTTCTCAAAGGTGAGACAGCATAAGCACTTTAGCACTGGTTAGCAATGGTAAAGTGTGCAGGGTCCTAGAGCCAACAAAAATGAGTTCTGCAAAAAGAGAGGGGTGAAGGCAAATAGTCTGGGAGACTACCACCCAGGGGTGTCAGGTCTACCAGTATTTAAATCCATAAACATTTTCCAATCACCAAATCATGTTTTAATGAAAGTGTTTAGCACAAGCAGTGAGATTGATTGAACTAGATAAAGAAATGGTGAAAATGTAGTCATCTTAATTATGGTACACCAGTCAAAGCAATGATATAGGTAACCAATGCCAGTTTCTAAACTAAAGAATACAGCCCTTCAATACAAGTTTGTAATTAAGATGTATGATTTGATCAACTTGGCTACTGATCCTAACACTTAACTTTCCTACAAAATGACAATCAGGTTTGAAATTAACATGATATATAATACTTTGTGTTTTGTGTGAAATGAGTTTATACCTGCAGACACTACAAGGTCTATATTAGTTAGGTCCGCAACATGGAGGACTTCGAGTATTAGACTGCCACATCATCTGCATATGATGACTCCTTACACCATTAAAGTGAACTTGCCCTTTGCCTGAATTTGGGAGAACGTGCTTAAATTAAGGCTCTAGATGAACAACAAAGAGCAGAGGGGTAATGGGATGTGTTAAGTACCTGAAGTGATGTTTATATAATAACATCTGTGACCAAAAGCTATTGTTTCTGGTCTAGAATATGTATAAAGGACCAGGGTATAATCTATATACTTTTTAGGAACTTCGAATAATTCATAACAACCCACAAAATGCCTTTTCTGCATTCAGTAAAATCATATTTGTCTGTTAGCCCAAATTATTGTTGACATCAAGGGCCATATTTATACTCCGTTTGCGCCGAAATTGCGTCGTTTTTTTTGACGCAATTTCGACGCAAAACTAACGCCAACTAACGCCATATTTATACTATGGCGTTAGAGGCGAATAGCGCCAAAGTTCCCGGAATGTGCGTCATTTTTTAGCGTGAACCCCTTCCTTGCGTTAATGATATGCAAGGGAGGCGTTCCCGTCTAAAAAATGACTCCCAGGCCTTTACGTGGTATTTATACTCCCGGGCAAAAGAGACGCCCGGGAGTTGGCGTGGCTAAAAACGGCGCATTTGCGCCACTTTTTAACGCCTGCTCAGGGCAGGCGTTAAGGGGCCTGTGGGCTCAAAATGAGCCCACAGGTGCCCTCCCATGCCCCCAGGGACCCCCCCTGCCACCCTTGCCCACCCCAGGAGGACCCCCAAGGATGGAGGGACCCACCCCAGGGACATTCAGGTAAGTTCAGGTAAGTATATTTTTTTTTTTTTTTTTTTTTTTTTGGTGGCATAGGGGGGCCTTATTTGTGCCCCCCTACATGCCACTATGCCCAATGACCATGCCCAGGGGACAGAAGTCCCCTGGGCATGGCCATTGGGCAAGGGGGCATGACTCCTATCTTTACAATGATAGGAGTCATGTTGATGGGGGATGGGCGTCGAAAATAAATGTCGCAAGTCGGGTTAAGACGATTTTTTCGACGTAACCTGACTTGCCCCATTTTAAGACGCCCATGCGCCATTTTCCCCCTACGCCGGCGCTGTCTGGTCTACGTGGTTTTTTCCCACGCAAACCAGGCAGCGCCGGTCTGATTGCGCCGTCTAACGCCATTCCATAAATACGGCGCCCGCATGGCGCTTCAGAATGGCGTTAGACGGCGCAAAACTTTTTGACGCTAAACTGCGTTAGCGCAGTTTAGCGTCAAAAAGTATAAATATGGGCCCAAACATGGCAAAGCACTAATATTATGTTCAATAGTGTTACAACCAGGGACAGGGCCATGAATTATGGAACTAAGTAGTCTAGTTATCACTTTGGATAACCAACCCACTGGTAATTAGGCGTATGTTATGGCATCCACATTAGGATATGGGCAGGTATGCACTGCACTTATTTGCAGGTTGTTTTAGAGAAACAACAGCAATATTGACGAAATTCCATGATAATGCTATCCCATGCCCATAATGCATCCCTTCAACAATCCTCATCAATATGTGGGCTACAATGTGGGAAAGGTCTCAGAAAATCCAACATGAATACTGTCCTCATCTGCTGCTTTGCCAGATTCCGAGAAATAATTTGTCAATAGAATTTCTTCTATTCTCCTGATTCTAGGTTAATCACCATGTAGGCATCAAACTTAGGCAAATTACCGTTTTGCATGTATAAATATACTTTATCCTGATTGCTAACATCATCTTCAGGGTATAATTTCTCACACAACCACCTAAATATGTTGCCTGAATCTCTTATCACAATACCTTATTCATCTTTAATTTCCAAAATTATTGCTGCTTTGTTTTTTGCATTAGTATTATTTTTGAGAAGCCTACCTACTGATCCTTCCTAATCAAGTTTCTTCCCTTTATAAGCAAAAAGTGAGGACGCAGCTTTCTCCCTTCTTTTACATCCAATTTCCTCCTTAAAAGAAATACATTAGCTAAAAATATTCTCATTGTATGCTGAATACTAAATAGATAGGTTGCATTATTTTTCATGAGACCTCAGTGTAGAAAGTCTCTATTCTGTTTCCATTTATCAGTGAATTATTGAGGAGTAGTGCCTCTTCTATATGCCTTCACAGGAGTCCAGATGATGTTCACATTAGCTGCTTCAAGATTAATATCTAAATATTTCCTTAAGGATCTTGGCATATGCTCCTGAAACATCACACCCGACAGTAAAGTCAGATCATATGTCTATATTGTTTATTTTTATATTACATCTCTGTTCCCTAAGCTGACATTATTCAAACGCAAGTTAAGTTCAGAGTTAATTATTGGGTCTAACTTATTTCTGCTTTTGGATATCAATATTCTTGATATAAATGCCATGTCTATGTGGAAGTATTGTTTATGTGCTGCCAAATACAATGTGTAGCTAGGATCTTTTGGATTTGTTATTCTCCACACATTTCCCATGTCAAACACCTTACACATCTTGCAAATAGTGTTTCTAGTTATTTATCATAAGCTGCTATTAGTAATATCTATTTTTGGATCCAAAATGCAATTAAAATACACCAACAAAATAGTGTCTCCTGACCATGCGGTCAACATCAGAGTCAGGTGACCACATCTATTATGGTCATCAGTAGTTGGACTATAAACACTATACACAGTTAATAAATTAATGATTACATTGATTTATAAATTGCCCACCATCTTTGGGAAATCAGCTTTCGTCTTGAGTACTTTAAATGTGCAGCCACCTGCCCACAAGTTAAGACCTCCCTTTTCCTATTTGAATGCAATATCAAAAGCTCTTTCTACTACAGACATATTTTTAGGGTTACCCAAAAGCGCTTGTCAGTAGAAAACATGTTGGTTATCATTACCCTGGGGCATAGAGTAGCCTTGCTCATATCAGTTCAAAAGCATCTTATTGTAAGTTGTTTTCTCATTAAGACCTGGGGACATATTTACACCTTTTGGTGCAAAACTGCACTAATGCAGTTTTTCACCAAAAGGTTTAGCACCGGCTTGAACTATTCATGAGCACCAGCCAGGCACCATATTTATGGAATGGGCCAGGCCGGTGCAAAGGGTGGGCTAGCGTAAAAAAAAATACATTAGTCGGGTGGGGCTGGCAGTATGGGAGAAGGGAGTTTTGCACCAAAAAATGACGTTAGACTGGTTGGAGTAAAAAAGATGACTCTAACCGGCCTAGCATCATTTTCTGATGCAAAACCTTCCAATACCTCATGACTCCTGTCTTAGAAAAGACAGAAGCTATGCCCACCACCGCAATGGTCAGCACAGGGGACCAGTGTCCCCTGGGCATGACCATTGCACCTGTGCCATGCAGGGGGCCCCAAGTTGGAACAGCGATGACACTTTAATTAAAAAAAAATAATACTTACCTATACTTATCCTGCTTGCCTGGGGTGGGATCCCCCATTCTTCGGTGTCCCTCTGGTGTGGGTGGGGGTGTTCCTGGGGCTTGAGGAGGGCACCTGTGGACCCATTCCATGGTATTTAACCATGGAAATGAGACCACAGGTCCCTTAACGCCTGGTCTGACCCAGGCTTTGAATAATGGTGCAAAGCAAGCTTTGCACCATTATTTAGCCCCTCCTCCCACCTGAGTCATTTTAGCACGGGGATAAAATTAGGGCTATGGGGTTAGCACCATTTTTTTGGATGGGAATGCCTACCGTGCATCTCATTTGCGCAAGGTAGGCTCACGCATCTAAAAAATGGTGCAAACTCCAATATTTTGACGTTTGACTTGTATAACGTCAAAATATAAATATGGAGTTAATTTTGCGGTGAATGTGCGTCAAAAAAAAGTACGCAAATTTGGCGCAAACGGGGTATAAATATGCCACAGTCCTTTAAGTTTGGTATTGGTAAAACATGCACTCTGCAGCATACAACTTACTTTTAAAGGAAAAATACAACTGTTTCTAACAATCTAACCACAGAAATTGTCTAGTTTGTTATTTAGATACAAAAATAACAAAACAACTTCAGTTGAAGGGCAGTCTTGGTAGCGCTCCAAAGCCTAAAAATCAAAGAAATATGCAGATTAGAGCAAACTAATGAACCAAAACCATAAAGTCATCATGCAGAAATGATGACCTTGACAGGAGACATCTCAAATGATATCATAGAGGTCCATCATATCTGACACAATATGTGCCATCCCTCATTGTGCAATAACTAACTAATTGTATGCAAGACTTCACAGTGACTTGCATCAATAATCTTTGAACAAATTAGAATATTGGCTGTGTTCTTTGCTGCGACCATATGACCCAGAAACCCTTTTGTAAGACTTTGGGGCAAGATGTGGACTTCACCCGTACTCTTTGTCATGCTGGTTCTCAAGATTGGAAGGAGGCCCAAGCTAAATTTTCATTACGCTACCATGATCTCACATAAGCTCCAGGTTTCCTTTCCAGTTATGCTTTTTACAGAAAATCCGAAACATTACACTATTACTTTGCGTTGCATAATTTCAAGTCCGCTCAGGTAAAAGTTGTGAAAGAACATAACCCGAGTCGTAGTGTGTGTTACTTCTGTTTCTTGAACCTTTTTTGCGCAAAATGCGTCTTCCCATTCAAAATGGGCTTGAGGATCCACTACACACTAAAATATAGTGTTCATTCGTGGGCTTAAATTTCACATAACTGTGCATAATGACACAAAACAAATTAAGTGGATTTCGAAAACCTGTAGTTTGAAGGGACACAAGAAAAACTTAGCAATTGTTAAAAAAAAATTGAAAATATGCAACATTTTCCTCTTTGAAGGCTCAAACATCTTTAAACTACCAGAAACACACAAGTAGTGTGTCATTGTGTAAAGACAGCAATTTTATTCAAAAATGAATTTTGAATGAGTGTAAATATGCCGCGGGTGTGGCCAACAACATGCCTGGGTAGCTGCACTTTTTGTGAGCTCTGGCGACCAGCAACTGATCCCAGGCTAATCCTGCCCAAAAAGGAGCCATCTAAACCTGCTGTGGGGATGCTTTCGATACTTAGCCCCCCTCGCACCGCCGAGAGCTGATGTATTGCCCTAATACGGCACACATCTGCACATTTCTGCCCATGAACACAGCAACACCATAGACATACCAACATGGTGGTAGCTGCCCCCATAGTGACCTGACTCACTCTATCGACTTGAAGGAGGATGCCTTGACCACCCCCACCCCCCAAGTCTTCACCTTGTGATGTGGCTTCTCCGGGCCTGAGAGCAGAAATGCTCCCTCCAGGGAGAGCCCAACTCGCAGTCTGGGAGCAGGAAAGACTATAGTTGATTTTATGAGGCCCACCTGTTAATTGATTGCATAGCCATCATTCTTTACGTAGATGGCTTTCTGGCCCCAATGTTAGGGCCTGCAGAGGTCAAAGCTCTAGAGAGTGACTTTACCCTTGCTGAGATCAAGGAAGCAGTCTTCAGGCTTAGGATGGGTAAAATCCCAGCACCCAACAGCATTCCCACTGAGTTCTATAAACACTATCTTGAAATTCATGGTAACCATCTGTTAAACCTTTTTTTAGAAATAAATGAGAGAGGTATATTTTACCCAGAACTCTGAACAGCCACCTTCACAGTCATCCATAAAGAGGGCAAATTGCATGACAGGTGTGCCTCATATCACCAATATCACTCTTAAATATGGAGGGCAAAATTCCGGCCACTGTTCTGGCAACACGGTTGCTCCAGATCATAACACCTTTCATTCATACGGACCAGTCGGGGTTCAGGCCAGGGCGTTCCACCCGGTTGAACCTACTCCATGCCCATAACTGGATGTCGAAGATTAAAAACTGACTGTCCCTCATATCTTTTTGTCCCTAGACACAGAGAAAGCATTTGACGCAGTCCATTGGCCATTCTTAGAATGCACACTGGTCAAATTTGGATTTGGGCCTACATTTAGATGCTGGGTATCAACCCTCTACCAAGATCCTAAGGCTGCAGTCCATGTCAATGTAATCTTCTGAGTTTCCCATTTGCCAGGGGACCCGACAGGGATGCCCCCTCCCCTCTCTTATTTGCCCTTACAGTAAAATCCTTGGAGTTTCCGGTCCAAACGCACACTGATATCCAAGTCTTCAGGGTCACAGCTACAGACAATACTGAGGAGAAGATTTCTCTCTATGCAGATGATATTTATTTGTATATCACTGATACCCTGACCACTGTCCCTACCCTATTTCACATTTTGGAAGACTAAGAGCGACATTCAGGGTACAAAATAAACTGGGACAAGTCCACCATATTCTCACGAGAATTACGCACAACTGGCCCCCCGGGCAATCTAAATGTGGCGCTCGAAGGCTTTAAATACCTTGCCATCTTTATTACTCCCCATAAAGAATCCTGTTATTGCCACAATCTTGGGAGGGTGGTGTCCAACTTTCAAAGATGCAGAACGGCGGAGGGATCTCCCCCTGTCGCTATTGGGGTGGGCGCCTCTCTTCAAGGTGATTACTCTGCCACAATTACTTACGCCCTTCAAAATACATACTTCTCACTCCTGAAGAACACATTCACTAACATTATTTGGGATGTGCAGACCCTTTTGTGGCAGGGTGGGCACCCAAGAATAGTTCTGAAAGACCTTGCCGTGAAAGCCCTTTAATGGAGGGATTGTTCTCCCAGATATGGAGGCCTGTAGCTGGGTGGCACATTTGTTCTCAGTTAATGACTGGGTACATCCATCACAGGGTCAACCTACATATAGACTAGAAAGGGGCACCCTGGCATGCTGTTCTCACCTACACTATCTCTATGGTGGCAAAGGCAAACAATGCTTGCTCCTTGCAAACTAGGTGATCTTGGAAGTATGGGAAAGGGCAGATGGACCCGGGAGATTACGAAGGAAACACTACTCTGGAAGGGGTCATGGCTGCCTGAGATCAACAAATGACAAGGCTTTGGGGTAATGGACCTAATTGGAATTTCTACTGTTTGAGACATATTTGAAAATGAGAAGCTGAAACCCTTGACGACTTTTTGTTCTGACTATAAACTGCACAAGTCCTAGTTTTTTAAATATGTGCAATTAAAACATGCCTGTATTTCCAAGGGTCTAACAGGCACTGAGATCCTGGAATACACTTCACTGGAGGGGGGACTGTTGCAAGAGGAACTCACGGAAGGGGCTATCTCACTCACTTATCGCACACTGAACAACAATATACGAGACAATTTACACAGCCTCAGGGACCGCTGGATGAGGGCTGTGGGTAAATTTGAGGACACTGATTGGGAGGCAGCGCTGATGCATCCTAAGGAGGTTGCTATCAAATCCCAGTTGTGCCAAATTCAATACAAAATCCTGTGCAGGGCGTACTATGACAGTGCTAAATTACATACAATAGAAAGAGAGCACATCGCCTGCATGCCAGAGGTGTTACGATGACAGAGGGGACTTCATGCACACATCATGGCATTGCCCCCTCATTCTGGGATACTGGAATGTGATTCTGGTAGAACTCGGCGGGATCTTGGAGGTGCAGTCCCAACTGACCGCAAATATGTCATTTTGGGTATCCCAATGTAGATATTCCAAGACACCACCTTCTCTTTAGCTCTCTGGGACTTGTAGTTCCAAAACATGATCTGGCACAGAAGTGGAGGATGGCCGAAGCCCTGACCCTTCAAGAAAGGAAGAGAGGAGTGGACCTCTATATGGCAGCAGAGAAAGTTAGATATGCCAGTAGGGACTATCCCTGAAAGTTTTTCAACTTGTGGCGCCGGTGGGTCAGATATAATGGGTCTGATCTGTTGGGCGAGGGTCAGAGCAGCGCACCAGACCCAGGAGTACACAAACAACACAGAGGGCCCAGAGACTGCATGGCCAATGCTCACGACTCTGGCATTAAAGAGGGGTAGGAGAGATTATACTTGTATCTATTGTAATGCTCTGACTCCCATGTACTGCCAATTGCAAGTGAATACACTAAACTATGTTATACTGCACTCTTTATATATGTCCTCCGCACCACTGTTTTTGATGTTGGTTTTTCAATGTGGTTACAGGGAAAATAGCAAAATAAAAAAGATATTTAAAAAAATATGCCAGTTAAAAGGTATGTGCATGATTGAAAAAGCGGAGGGTGGGTTGCATTCCTAAATAGGAAAGCAAAGTATGTGCATGAAACGGAGTGTAACTGCCGCAAAACAGATGTGACAGAATGAAGATGTATCATCCTATTGAAAAAAAAACATGCAGACATATGACAAGAATAGAAAGCTTAATAGTTCACTACGATTTCTTGTATTGTAAGACGAAAGAACTCGGTCAAATGTGCTCTGAGTGCTCAAAATAAACATACCAAGATTAGCTATTCCAATTTTGCTCAAGAGAAAGGGCAATGAGTTGTATAAGTGTGCCACACCACATGAAAATAATAATCGATTTAGGCACCTAAACATGTTCATTGCTCGGTCATGCGTGTCATTTTGGATGGTTTAATGTCATATTTACATTTTGCTTTAAGAATAAATCACTATATCCAATTTTCTTTAGTGATTTTTGCTTTATGATGATGTACATTTGTCTTGGCCAGTGAAAGAACCTGCTGTCATTCGTTCATGCAAAACTGATATTTTTCCCCAACCTGTCGTTCATTTGTTCTTTGAGCTTCTCTACATAGCCTGAATCTGTGTGCAGCGTATTCTGAAAAGATAATATGATCTCCAGCCATACTCTTCATAAGTTCACTGTTCGTCTGTACCTGGGCCGAGGAAAACAAAAAGTGATGGGCGGCACATTTGAATTAGTCTCAGCTATTGGCAATCACTTAGGGCTGCATTCCAGTTCAACATGTATTGCCGACCATGCAACCTCAGACAGGAACCACCAATATAACAGGAAAAGCCCAACCCTCTGAATAGATTTGCCTTTATAATGGATGATGATTTTCTGCTACAAGATTTTTTTTCCAATTATATGACTGGCTAAATAATTTCTGTCTCCTTCCTATGATTATTCTTGGTAAGAAACATGATCGTTATGCTATGGCCTTGATGTTCTTCTTACTGCAAAACAACCTTACTTTTTGACATTTTTAATAGGCATATTAACTTTAAAAGCACAAAAAACAAATACAAAATTAGAAGGATGCTCTTGCCTGCTCATTTGCAAGTATAATATAGTTTTCTATCCCATTCTAGGACCAGCACCTGTTCCATAATTTGTTAGGGTTTTCTGTGTATTTTATTATCCTTGATTTCCTGCTATACGCCTTCTTCTTACATTTCCCTTTACACTCTGGGTCATCAAATTAGGCACTTGAGGCAAAGACATTCCATTGATTTTTTACACTGATTCCAGTGCCTCTTCCTCTAGTTCTAACCGTTATCTCATCATTTTTTGAACAGCAGAATTAGTGCTCCACCCATATATTCGAGTACATTTGCAAATGACCATGGCTAGAAACTTACACAGGGTTTTGCATAGAATTTAAAGGCACATGTGTGCTATTTTTGTTTTTGCTGGGTAATGGGACCTTGCATACATACTTCCTAACTCTGAACTGGTTCTGCTGAATGTAAATCTACATTTGTCTTTCCATTGAATTTCTTGCTGAGGTTATGTGATTGTGAGGAGAAACCTTCGGTTGAGATTCTGAATCACTATGGCATACATACTAAATATGGAAGTCAGAATAATGAGGGTACTAACTTTTGAGGACGAAATAGCGAAAGCAATATTGACAAGTAATTAAGTCTAGATTTTCTTTACCTAACTCCATATTTGTGTACTAACATGGTGCATATATCTACAGGATGCATTGATGTGGCGTTAGGAATTATAAATCCTTTTGATATTTTGTCCTTCGATAGTCAGTCCTCGATATTCTTGTATGCTATTCGTCATGTCAATATTCAGTAGAACAATCTGAATCTATTCTGTATTGGTGCATCAGCCCACCATACAACTGTTATGCCTCCCTGAAATCTGTTTTATTTATCTATACCTTTTCATCCCTGTGGTGCCTTTCAGTGACACCTAAATATCTACCACTTCTTGTGATATTTCCTACATGAATTGTTGCATTCTTTAACAACATTCCAGCCTCCACTACGTCCAAAAAGCCACATCATTGCAAGGTAATCTCCATGATTTCCATAAAAAAGGATACAGGTGGATATCCTTTTTACAATCATTGTTCACTGGGTTTAAATGTAATTCAATATATGTGAATGGCTGTGAGTAAGCTGTACATTTCTCTCATGGTTTCTACCATGTGATGTGCTAGTCATTCTCTCCAATCCTTTGCGTTTTGCTGATATAGTGATTTTATTCTTAATGTAGGTTTATTTGCCTCACCGTTATGGGTAGAAATGCCTTCTGGTGTCATTAATTTGATTATCCACCATGCAGGTCCCTGAAAGACCGTCATGATATGTGTTTCTTGAAATGCAGCGCGTCCTGAAAACGCTGTGCTGGTGATCAATGCTGGATGATTTATCTGTTTTTTGCCTCACAATATAAAAACTATTCCCAGTTATTTTGTTTTGTCTTCCACCCCCTCCACTCATGCAATTTGTTGAAAATATGTTTAGCCCCTGTAGGTTCGTGCTATTGTGCTTTCTTTATATTTCATAAAGGCAACCCATGGGACAATATAAGAATATGCACTTCTCGGGAAAAACTGAATTTATTCCATTAGTTTGTGACGTATGGCAGGGCCAATATTTTAAAACAAATGTTTCAGTGGTTTATGCTGAATTGGGAGAGCCTGATCATTTAATTAGAAAGAAATTAACAAAATAAAGAAACAGAACACCTGGAACTCATTTTTCTTCTTTGACTGCTTACACACAGTGAATGTGATATAGGTCGTAAATTCCATGGAATTACTATATTACAAATATTGGACAGTATATATAAGGTAGTGATGTAGTGATGTTTAATATGTGTTTCTTTCAATATCCAAACAATCTTAGCCTAAGGTGATAGCTGCAGGTATCCAGGCGTGTTTCTGGAAACCTTTGTGAAATCGTAAGTTCAGCTGTACAGAGTCATTTAGACATGCGCAATGTGTTTTGGTAAATGCATTTCTGCATTGGCATTTGCTTTTGTTACTTTCCATAAGTGGAAAATATATTTCTCGTGAAGAAATCCCTTCACCTGCAGCCCTGCTGCCAGAATTGAAGTTCTTGGTAGGAGGTATGCACATAACAACTAAATAAATGCACACTTATTAGGTAAAAACACAGTTTTGATAGAATCGCTGCTAATTCCATAATAGCTATAGCACATGAAGCAGGCAATCCTCATAGAGTTCAAGCAGTACCAATAATTTCAAAGTAAACAAGACAACACAATAAAATTCCTAAACTAACTTAGAAAAACAGGAAAAAATAGCAAGCAAATAGACACCACGATCATCAAAATAGCTAAGGGGGAATCGGAAATATATGTTTTAAAGTTTTAGGACCACTGTCAGTGTCATTTGTTGTTCAAAAACGAACTCCCACTTAGGGAGCTTGTTTTTAAAAAACAAAAGAGTTTTCTGAGTATCTACTCAGCAAATGTTCAGTGCCTTCAGATGAGCTGCTGTGACGGTGGTGCTTTAAAATGCATAGAAATATCTGCAGGGCTAGCGGTGTCTCAAAATATGTCAGGCAGTAGTTCAGCCATGATGACAAACAGAGTGTCATCTACAATGTTCAAAATCAGGCCTTTAGTCTTTTCTATAGAAGTCAGAATCTTGCAGTAAGGCAAGGTTCAGAGCCACAGATGTGAGAGCCCCTTGAAGTTGGATATGTCATAGTCGAGCTCCGTCTGGTTTTGGCACCATAAGTTCAGTGAGGAACAAAATGTATTTCAAAGCCTGCAAAGGCTCACCGTAGATTGGACTGATTTGCCACCTTGCTGCAGTCCAAACTTTTACCTTCAGACTTGGGGCTTCATTCAGAATTTGGCAGAGGGGTTACTCTGTCACAACGCTGACTGGTGTCCTTCCACCGAAATTTAAAACCCATAGGATATAATTGGATTTATATTTTGGCGGAAAAGATTTCTGTCACAGTTGTGATGGAGTAATCTCTCTGACAAACTCTAAATCAGGCCCTTAGTCACTTAGGGGGTCATTCTAAGTCTGGCGGGCGGCGGAGGCCGCCCGCCAGACTTCCCCCCTCCAAAATACCGCTCCGCGGTCGCAAGACCGCTGAGGGTATTTTGGCTTTTGCACTGGGCTGGCGGGCGACCGCCAAAAGGCCGCCCGCCAGCCCAGTGCAAAAACCCTTCCCACGAGGACGCCGGCTCAGAATTGAGCCAGCGGAGTGGGAAGGTGCGACGGGTGCAGTTGCACCCGTCACGAATTTCACTGTCTGCAATGCAGACAGTGAAATTCAAAGTGGGGCCCCCAGGGGCCCCACGACACCCCATACCGCCATCCTGTTCCTGGCGGGCGAACCGCCAGGAACAGGATGGCGGTATGGGGTGTCTGAATCCCCATGGCGGCGCAGCGAGCTTCAGGAGGGCAGCGGAAAACCGGCGGGAGACCGCCGGTTTTCCTCTTCTGACCGCGGCTGAACTGCCACGGTCAGAATGCCCTGCGGGGCACCGCCAGCCTGTTGGCGGTGCTCCCGCCGACCCTGGCTCCGGCGGTCTAGTACCGCCGGGGTCAGAATCACCCCCTTAGTGCCTAATTTAAAGAGGGGTTATTCTGTCACAACGGTGACAAATATCTCATCTGTCAAAACCTAAATCCTATAGGAAATAATGGGGTTTAGATTTTGGCAGGCGGAACATCCTTCGCCATTGTGACAACGTAACCCCTCCACCGAAATCTAAATCAGGCCTTTAGTCTAAATTCTCAGGTGGGGCAAAGCTAGAAACCACGAAGGGCAGGGTATCAAGAAGCTGGATCACTTCACAGAGAGGTTCTGAGGAACCAGTTTTCAGTGTAACAAAAAGCTCCAAATGGGACAAGCCTGGATTTCCGACCCGCGGTGAGTGCAAACTCCCTGGGCACTCTTCAGCACTCTTTCTCAATCCTCCAGAGGTCTGAAAAATGACTAAGGCCCAACTTTTACAATGTTCTGGGAAAGTTCCTTCTGGACAGTCTTGCATCCTCCAGCTCCTCAGGGTAAGCTACTAGGCAGCAGTGTCTCCGGAACTAGGTCTCCAGTTCTCAGTGTTCCCCTGGACATTCTTGGCATCAAAAGTTCTCAATTTGTGTCCCTGAAGCAGGAAAACAGGGTGCCAACCATTCGACCCTTGGAGAGCATTTCACATACTTGGGTGCAAACACATGTTAGGAGTCCCTGAGTCATTGTGTAACCTCTTCCAGCAGAAATTAGAAATCTTCTCCTGGAGGGCCTTCTTCAGGAGGAGTCTTCTCACGTGCAGGAATGTTCTGGGAAGGTGATGGTATAGGTGCCAGATTTATACTGTGCTCTAGCTTGTGATTGGAGAAATTCTGCTACCCAATCCTAACTATTTTCTCAAAGTCCCTAGTATTCTTAAGCAGAATTTTCTCTTTGCATTAATGTAAAATTACCCAGGAGCTCCTGTTTCAAGATGGCAACACCCAGCTGCCATTAAGGAAGCCTGTCTTCAGCTCCTAAGTCATTCGTCTATTTAGATGAGCTCTCCTCCAACCTGACAGCTTTAAAACTGGATTCCCCTCCTTCTCGGCCTCACTATCTGCAAGGTTTTGTGAATGAAAGTGAGAATCTTTCCGGGGCATCTCCAAGCCAAAAGGTGTAGTGCTAAATATGTCCTTTGTTATGCCAACCATTCCTGTCTGCTCCCAGATAGCTAATATCCATGCTAAGTGAACAGCAGTTAACACCCATTACCTTTTCGGAGTCTCCAAGGAAGGATTCTGAGCCTTGGCATTTTAATATCTCTCCCAAGGGTGTGTATTTTAGCTCTGGAGGTGTGATTTCTGGCAGAACAGGTGTTGAATCAGTTCTGGATCAAGGAGTCAAAGATACATTTTTATGAAGTTACTTTTTGGCTTAATTTATCAAATAATGTATTTCACTAATAAGTCAAAAGCTAATCAGGATATAACTTTGAAGCATTTTTCTGTCCCTTTCCTAATTGGAGATAGGAATTTTGAACCTATCTTATCTTACTTTAGGGAACACTTTACAAGGCTTACACTGTGATATAGCTGTTCACATTATTTGACTGTGCGAACACACTATTCTCAACATATAGTGTGCCCTACTTTTATATATTAGCATCCTGACCTATGGGTTTAGACAGCACATTTTATGTGTGACTTACGAATATATAAAAGTAGGTGTTTCATATATGGCAAAGGAATTTTTCCCTACTATGTGTCACTGCAGTGCATTTATTAAGAATTGCAGCCAGAGCACAGTGTGGATCCAGCCAGACCCACATTTTGTCATATATGTGGATAGCATAAATGCACACTGCCCAAATAAGCCATTTAACTTTCCATGCTGTAAGTGCACTTTAAGCAGCATTTACAATAACCTGACAAGAAAAATAAAGGCCAAATATGGAGTTTCCAATTTACAGCACGTTTCAGAGGGGAGCACAGGCACTTTACTACTGTTTAGCAGTGATAAAGTAGGTAAAGTGCACAGATTTACAAAGGCAGCAAAAACATGGTCCAGAAAAATCGGCTATGCAGAAAAGGCCACTTAGAATGTGCTTCTCTTCACATTACTACATCCCTTACGATGTCCGATGTGTAAATAGTTAGGTACAGATACACACATGCTATTAAAGGTTTGGATAGCTGTGGTAGTTCAAAGAGTAAATTGAAGGAAAACATTTCTCAGTTGACATTCTGCATAAGATATGATGATGAGAACAGAAAATAAAAAGAGAAAACAAATCTATATTCTGATTGGAGAAAAGAGGTGCTTTATCACAAACAATGAGAGGGGCCGTCAAATAACACAATCTCTGGAATGAAGTAATTGGCTTAACATGTGTGGAATTAACAAAACAATAATACAGTACACCCAATCTTTCAAAAAGCCTCCATCACTTGATTTAAAATTAGTAACGATTATAAAATTTCCAAAACTGTCCCTTGTTCCTCCATTTAGCAGTTTAGTCACTCTTTAAGTTTCCATCTGAAAAGCTTGGTGTCGGTGCAGGAAACAACAAGGACAATACAAACCACTAAAGTGATAAAGAACGTAACAGATATAAACAAGCAACATCCTTTAGCTCAATTCTAGAAAATTGTCAAGCATGCATTTAAGAATTACCAGGATAAATGTAAAGTTAATCTTACAATACGGTATAAAGTCCTACAAACAGATTATATTTTCATGACCGTTGCTATAATATATATGTTATAATATATCATAGTTAATAAATGTTATAGTTATCTTTTGAGCCCATTAGAGACAGATATACATGGTTCAAAAACTTCTGAATAATTCTACAGGAAAAATAATAAAATATGCGATAAAGCCTCAATGGCTCCATTTTGGCAAGTGATCATGTTTTAACTGGACAAGAGAAAGTGCCTGTGGACATACATTAAATTATTCAACCTCAGTTCTCCCAAGAAGAAAAGGGTCAAAGATGATGACAGAAGTAGATTCAATGGCTGTGCATAAACTCTCCTGATCAACCAGTATTTAGGGCACAATATATCTCCAGGCCAGAAAAGGTGGTGTACGGGCTGAAGCAGCATGCAGAATATTTTAATTGCAAAGGTCTTTTAACAAAGGTTGCAATGTTATTTGTTGTATCCAACATGTTACTCATTGTATGATTTTTGTGTGTATCGAGCCCACAATTGAAAATTTACTTCACAGTACTTGTCGTGGAAGAATCACAATTAGTCTTCAATGTATACAAGCTCTTTCGAGTCCAAGTAAGACAGGTGCTCCAAGAACAAGTCAGAGGAACCACAACAATTCTGGGAATTAGAAACATAATAAGCAGTCTATAACTTGGTGCATTCATTACATCTAAAGAAATGGAAGACATGCACACAACACAGTAGGAAAGACCTCCTTTTTTTGCTGTGGTCACCCCTAAATTTTTGGGACAGACACTGGTGGTTACTGACTCTTGGCTGTGCCTTGGGTACTGCTTACCAGTCCCAGGGCCAGTGCTCTGTGTAAAGTGGATATGCTAAGTAGGCTAATTATAATTGGAAATATTAACCTACCTATATGTCCCTAGTATATGGTAGGGCATGTAGGTTTAGGGACCCAAACATAGGTAGTGCACCCATAGGTACACTGCTGAGGTGCACAGTGTCATTTTAAAGGGAGGCCTGCCTTGCTTGCTGCTTTTAAACTAAAGTTATATGCAGATTCAACTTGAAGGTCCACCTGAAGGAAGTGCTTCAGGCCCTGGTTCAAGCAGGCCTGACTATCAAGGCAAGCAAGTGCCAGATAGGGCAAAGTTCAGTTGTGTACCTAGGACATCTTGTTGGTGGAGGCCATGAACAGCATCTCCAGACTATCCTGGATTAGTAGGCTTCTAAAACCCAGACTCATGTCAGGGCCTTTCTTGGCCTGACTAGGTACTACAGGAGGATTGTTCATAATTATGGGACAATAGTTGCCCCTCTGACAGAGCTTACCTCAAAGAATCAGCCCAAGAAAGTCATTTGGATCCCAGGGTGTCAAAAAGCCTTTGACACTCTGAAACAAGCTATGTGTTCAGCACCAGTGTTACTAGCCCCTGACTGTAGCAAAGAGTTTATAGTGCTAACAAATGCTTCAAAAGAAGGGATTGGGTAGTGTCAGCACAAGTTAATGAAGAGGGCCAAGATCAGCCATTTGCCTTCATCAGCAGGTGAATGCTCCCCAGAGAGAAAAGATGGAGTGCCATTGAGAGGGAGGCCTTTGCTTTGGTCTGGTCCCTGAAGAAGTTGAGGGCATACCTGTTTCGCACTCACTTCATGTACAAACTGACCACAGACCTCTCAGATCGTTGATGCAAATGAGGGGGTGGGAACCCAAAACTGTTAAGGTGGTCTGTTTCCCTACAGGGGATGGACATCACAGTGGAACATGGACCTGGGCGGGCCTATGCCAATTCAGATGGCCTTCCCAGATTTTTCCACTTAGCTAATGAGGACTACCAGGGTGTAGGTTAGTAACTATCATTTTTCATCTGTGGGTGGCAGTGTAGGAAAGATCTTCTTTTTGCCCTGGTCTTCCCCAACCTTTTGGACAGATACTGGTGGTTACTCACTCCTGGCTGTGCCCTGGGTACTGCTTACCAGTCCCATGGCCAGTGCTCTCTGTAAAGTGGATATGCACATTAGGCTAATTATAATTAGCAATATTAACCTACCTAGAAGTCCCTACTATATGGTAGGGCATGTAGATTTAGGCCCCCCAGCATAGGTGGTGCACCCATAGGTACACTGCTGAGGTGCACAGTGTCATTTTAAAGGGATGCCTGCCCTGCTTGCTGCTTTTAAACTAAAGTTATATGCAGATTCGACTTTGGAATTAAAAGTACTGCCAAAGTCTTAAACCACCTTATTATTACGTATAAGGCACCCCTAAGGCGTGCCCTGTGTGCCCCTAGGGTTGGGTGCCATGTAACTATAAGCAGGGACCTTATAAAAATGATTTTATAAGCCTTGTGTGAAGTAAAATAGCCAAATTAGTTTTTCCCTCACTGTAGTGACTGGTTTCCATAGGCTAAAATGGGGAGACTATATTTTAATTATCAGAGTTCCCCTAAGAGTCAGATACATCAAGTTTGGTATCAAATTTATTGTTATAATTAATCCCAAAACTTACAATTGTTTGATTTAATATAACTATTTCAGGTAAAATGTTTTAAACTCTACCTGAAAAGTTGCCGACTTCAGCTCTGTAGTGCCCTTATCTGATTGGCCAGCCTCTGGCAACATGGCTAGGCTGCCTTGATGAGGTGTGAAGTGGCCTGGGCTGAAACCAAAGAGATGTGCTGGGGGAGGAGACCTACCCCAGCAGATTGGAAGCAAGAAAGGGTGGAGGGCTGCCAAACTAGTCTTCAAAGGCAGGGAGGGACAACCCCAGATAATTAGGTGCCCTCTTGATTAGAGTAGTAGAGGGCAGGGGAGGGGTGTGTTAAGGATTTTTAGCCACACCAGTGGGTGGGCTCAGCCAGCTGTAACTTCCAAAAATCAATTTCAGCCATTATGGATTTTTGAGGAATGTTGCTCTCTGGGATTGATTTGTACCACACTTCCCAGGAAGTGGTCACCACAGGGGAAGGACCCTGCATCTGATCAGAGAACCAGGACCCCCCTGTTTTTCACCCTGGAGCAAGGATAAAACTGGCAGAGCTGCACCCATATCTCAGATCCCTACAGGGAAGAACATCAGAAGTAGAAGGACTGCCCTGCTGGACCCCTGACCTGTACCTGGACACTGCACTCAGCAAAACTGCACCAGCTGCACACTTGGGCTTCACCACAAGAAGGACTTTGCCTGGCTTCAACTGGTTCAAGGAGCGACTTCCTGTATGCTTTAGGTGAAAATTGCTAACCAGAGTCCCCTGCATCAACTCCTGAGGAAACTGACCAGCTGACCACTGTCCAGTGCCCAATTGGAGTTTGCGCCAGATGCATTCTGGGAGTTGTAGTCCGCACTCTCAAGGAACAACTCAGAGCTTCTGGAACCTTGGGGTAAGCTGTGGACTCTAAAAGACCTGAAAAGACCTTCTGGAAGAAGATCCAGAAGTTTGGAGAAGTTTGGAGAACTTTTTGGAAAAAGCTCCATAAAGGGACCAACCCGCTGCAGCAACTCTAGCCAGCTTGCCTCAACTGCGACTCGGCCTGACTTGCAGATTCATCCCGGTGACGAAAATCTCAGGAAAAGTTACTAAGTCTGAACTTAGAAAGTTGACCAGGACCTCCCGCACAGGGTATTTGAAGAGGGCTCCAGGGACGTCGGATCAAGATTCAGGTGTGCCCCCGTCGAAGGATTTCCATCTCTAAAAATAGTTTAAGTCCGAACATACAAACCTTCACCGAGGGCTCCCGTGACTCGTATCCGAGAAAGGGCTCCAGGAGGTCAGATCGGACTGCCGACTTCGTCCCACTGAAGAAAATCTTCAAGAAAACGACTAAGTCCGAAGGTAACCTTTTGACTCAGGTCTCCTGCTTGCTGTAGCTGAGCAGGGCTCCATCACGGTCGGCCTTAAACTTTGACTTTGCCCCAGTCCAGGTGCGACCAGATACCAGATTGACGCTATTCGTTTCTAGGTGCTAAAAACACGAATTCTTTAAAAATTCATATCTCCGGTTCCCTTTATTCGATTTTATTCAGTTTGGTGTCATTTTAAAGATAATAATATTTCCTATTTTCATTAATTGGTTTTGGATTTTTAAATTGTTTCCTATGTTTTATTTAATTACTGTTTTGTGATACTTGAATGCTTTACGCTTTGTCTCCTAAGCTAAGCATGTCGCTCTTTGCCAAGCTACCAAGGGTTGAGCCGGGGTTAATTTATTGAGACCTAACTGAGCCTAGTGGGGGTTAGTGGCCTATTGCTAAGTGTAGATACTTACCTTCCCTTTCCAACAATCCATTTTCCAACAAACACAATTTTGAGGTAAGGGAGGAATACGCAAAAATATTCATTGATGTGTGTTAATGTATGACACAGAAATGGAATTCTCTAAAACTAGTTAATGGTGTTTGTATCCATTATTATAACTAGTAGAATAGTTCACTGTAATAAACAGTGATTCCACTGACTGAGTGAGGTGAGGCAAATCCATCAAGGTTCATTTTTTTATACACATGCAACACTTTCTGATTAAAAAGATGTCGTCTACCTGAAAGGCATGCTTGAAAAATAATTTACCAGTTTTTGCTCTTCCTTTTTTGAAAGCAAAGGGGCATATTTATGAGATGCTTGTTCCACTGAGCATTGCATTTTTTGATACTGCAGCGGCGCAAGCCTCTCAACCATATCTAAGTGACTTTGCATGTGTCAGAAATGGGGTCTCTAGTTGGCAGGGGTATACACCCTTGCAAAAACAACAAGTGATGGACGGAATGCTGAACATTGTCAAACACTCACCCCCAGTCATAGATCTGGGTTTAATCCATCGTTCTTTTGCTCACCATGCCACCCCAGTTTGGACCCAGCCATATGCAAATCAGTCTTGACCCTGTTCCTCATGGGAACAGTCCAGACCGAACTGCCAAGCCAGGTCCTCACTGGACCGGAAACAAGCATCCTGGGACCGGTTTCAGGGTTTCACCCCTCATCAGCCAGGCTAGCTTGAATCCAGTGGCATGGGAAGCACGGGACCCACGTCTGGGCATACCCTTCCCACTTAGGGCGACAAAGCAAAAACAACAAGTGATGGACGGAATGCTGAACATTGTCAAACACTCACCCCCAGTCATAGATCTGGGTGTAATCCATCGTTCTTTTGCTCACCATGCCACCCCAGTTTGGACCCAGCCATATGCAAATCAGTCTTGACCCTGTTCCTCATGGGAACAGTCTAGACCGAACTGCCAAGCCAGGTCCTCACTGGACCGGAAACAAGCATCCTGGGACCGGTTTCAGGGTTTCACCCCTCATCAGCCAGGCTAGCTTGAATCCAGTGGCATGGGAAGCACGGGACCCACGTCTGGGCATGCCCTTCCCACTTAGGGCGACAAAGCAAAAACAACAAGTGATGGACGGAATGCTGAACATTGTCAAACACTCACCCCCAGTCATAGATCTGTGTTTAATCCATCGTTCTTTTGCTCACCATGCCACCCCAGTTTGGACCCAGCCATATGCAAATCAGTCTTGACCCTGTTCCTCATGGGAACAGTCCAGACCGAACTGCCAAGCCAGGTCCTCACTGGACCGGAAACAAGCATCCTGGGACCGGTTTCAGGGTTTCACCCCTCATCAGCCAGGCTAGCTTGAATCCAGTGGCATGGGAAGCACGGGACCCACGTCTGGGCATACCCTTCCCACTTAGGGCGACAAAGCAAAAACAACAAGTGATGGACGGAATGCTGAACATTGTCAAACACTCACCCCCAGTCATAGATCTGGGTTTAATCCATCGTTCTTTTGCTCACCATGCCACCCCAGTTTGGACCCAGCCATATGCAAATCAGTCTTGACCCTGTTCCTCATGGGAACAGTCCAGACCGAACTGCCAAGCCAGGTCCTCACTGGACCGGAAACAAGCATCCTGGGACCGGTTTCAGGGTTTCACCCCTCATCAGCCAGGCTAGCTTGAATCCAGTGGCATGGGAAGCACGGGACCCACGTCTGGGCATACCCTTCCCACTTAGGGCGACAAAGCAAAAACAACAAGTGATGGACGGAATGCTGAACATTGTCAAACACTCACCCCCAGTCATAGATCTGGGTTTAATCCATCGTTCTTTTGCTCACCATGCCACCCCAGTTTGGACCCAGCCATATGCAAATCAGTCTTGACCCTGTTCCTCATGGGAACAGTCCAGACCGAACTGCCAAGCCAGGTCCTCACTGGACCGGAAACAAGCATCCTGGGACCGGTTTCAGGGTTTCACCCCTCATCAGCCAGGCTAGCTTGAATCCAGTGGCATGGGAAGCACGGGACCCACGTCTGGGCATACCCTTCCCACTTAGGGCGACAAAGCAAAAACAACAAGTGATGGACGGAATGCTGAACATTGTCAAACACTCACCCCCAGTCATAGATCTGGGTTTAATCCATCGTTCTTTTGCTCACCATGCCACCCCAGTTTGGACCCAGCCATATGCAAATCAGTCTTGACCCTGTTCCTCATGGGAACAGTCCAGACCGAACTGCCAAGCCAGGTCCTCACTGGACCGGAAACAAGCATCCTGGGACCGGTTTCAGGGTTTCACCCCTCATCAGCCAGGCTAGCTTGAATCCAGTGGCATGGGAAGCACGGGACCCACGTCTGGGCATACCCTTCCCACTTAGGGCGACAAAGCAAAAACAACAAGTGATGGACGGAATGCTGAACATTGTCAAACACTCACCCCCAGTCATAGATCTGGGTTTAATCCATCGTTCTTTTGCTCACCATGCCACCCCAGTTTGGACCCAGCCATATGCAAATCAGTCTTGACCCTGTTCCTCATGGGAACAGTCCAGACCGAACTGCCAAGCCAGGTCCTCATTCCTAGTCAGGGTAAGTCACACACAATCCAAATTATACTGTGCCCACCGTCTGGTATCTTGGCACTGAGCAGTCAGGCTTAACTTAGAAGGCAATGTGTAAAGTATTTGTGCAATAAACCATACAGTAACACAGTCAAAACACCACAAAACCACACCACACTTTTTTAGAAAAATATAAGCTATTTATCTAAAGATTCAATAAGCACAAGTTGAGACATCACTTTTGGAAGATTAAAAAGAGACGTAAATCTTGGAAATAAACAGTTGTCTCTTGGTTTCACAAAGTACCTGGTTTGCGTCAAAAATAACATGCAGGAAGCCCGCAGAAGAGGTAATGCGTGGAAACATAGGGTGTTTATTAGGTTTTCCGGGGTGGCACAGACAATGCGTCATTTCTTTCCACGCTGCACAGGGCTTTGTGTCGATTTCCGGCAGGGAGGCTTGGTTCCTCACTGAGATGCTGGGATCTTTTTGACGCCCAGGAATGATGCATGGAAATCCGGGTTGTGCGGGAAGAAGTCACAGATGTTACGTCAATCTAGTAGGCAATGTGTCTAATTTTCTCTTGCACAGTAGGCGCTGTGTTGATTCTTCACTCTGAAAGTCTTTCTGTGTTGTTCCGGTTAGGCGATGCGTCGATCTGGTAGGCTGTACATCAAATTTCCAGCCACAAGACAAGTGCTGCATAGAATCTTCAGTCAGAAAGTCTGGCTGCGTCATTCCAGTTCAGAGGTGCAGCAATTTTCTCATCGCAAGGTAGGCTGTGCGTCGTTTTCGGCAGGCTGTGAGTCGATTTTCAGCACGCAAGGCGTTTCCTCAAGAGACAAAGGGGGTCATTCTGACTCCCGCCGGCCGCGGTAACTGCGGTGCCGGCGGGAGCCGCCAGAATACCGCTGCGCGGTCAGAAGACCGCCGCGGTTATTCTGTGTTTCCCGCTGGGCTGGCGGGCGACCGCCAGAAGGCCGCCCGCCAGCTCAGCGGGAAACCCCTTCCCACGAGGAAGCCGGCTCCGAATGGAGCCGGCGGAGTGGGAAGGGTGCGACGGGTGCAGTAGCACCCGTCGCGATTTTCAGTGTCTGCATGGCAGTCACTGAAAATCTTTTAGGGGCCCTCTTATGGGGGCCCCTGCAGTGCCCATGCCATTGGCATGGGCACTGCAGGGGCCCCCAGGGGCCCCACGACACCCCTCACCGCCATCCTGTTCCTGGCGGTCACAACCGCCAGGAACAGGATGGCGGTGAGGGGGTCGGAATCCCCATGGCGGCGCAGCAAGCTGCGCCGCCATGGAAGATTCCTCAGGGCAGCGGAAAACCGACGGGAGACCGCCGGTTTTCCGTTTCTGACCGCGGCAGTACCGCTGCGGTCAGAATGCCCTTGGGAGCACCGCCAGCCTGTTGGCGGTGCTCCCGCGGTCGTTGACCCTGGCGGTCAATGACCGCCAGGGTCAGAATGACCCCCAAAGTCTTTTCGGTCCGGAGACTTCACAAAACATGGGCAAGCTCAATCCGAGCCCTTAGATAGCACTTCTCAGCAAAGTCAGAGGGCAGTAAGGCAGCAGGGCAACAGCAGGGCAGCAGTCCTTCTCAGTAAAGCAGTCCAGAGGAATCCTTTGGGCAGCCAGGTAGTTCCTCTTGACAGGTTGCAGGTTCAGGTCCAGAAGTGTCTGCTATGGTGGGGTCATGGGCCGAGTTTATATACCCAAAAATGCCTTTAAAGTCAGGGATAGTTCAAAGAATGGTTTTCAAGTGCACAAGGTCTCCTTTCTATACAGTTCTGTCTGCCAGGGTCGCAGTAGGGGTTTGGCAGTCCATTGTGTGAGGGCAGGCCAGTAGCCTTTGGTATGTAAGTGCTAGGCCCTCCACCCTCCCAAACCGGGAAGACCTATTCAGTATGCAGATGAGTGCAGGTGTGACTGAGTATCCTGTGTTTGTGGTTGTCTGGGTGAAATGCACAAGGGATATGTCAAACAGCCCAGCCCAGACATGGATTGGAGACAGTCTGTGAGGTACAGATGGATTTTAAGCGCAGAGAAATGCTCACTTTCTGAAAATGGCATTTCCAAAATAGTAATATAAAATCCAACCTCACCAATAAGCAGGATTTTGTATTACCATTCTGGTAATACTAAATATGACCTGGTTACCCTTTCTGATCAGAATCTACCACTCAAACAGTATATGAGGGTGTCCCTAATGCTATCCTATGAAAGGAGCAGGCCCCACAGTAATGGACAACCAATTTCTGAATTTTCCACTACCAGGACATATAAACCATGCATGTACGTGTCCTGTTTTTTAACTACCTAGCACCCTACTCTATGGGTTACCTAGGGCCTATTTTAGGGGTGACATATGTAGAAAATGGGGCGTTTAAGGCTTGGCAAGTACTTTTAAATGCCAAGTCAAAGTGGCAGTGAAACTGCATTCACAGGCCCTGCAATGGCAGGCCTGAGACATGGTTAAGGGGCCACTTATGTGGGTGGTACAACTAGTGTTGCAGGCCCACTAGTAGCGTTTAATTTACAGGCCCTATGCACATGTAGTGCACTTTACCAGGGACTTGTAAGTAAATTAAATATGCCAACTCTGTATGAGCCAATGTTACCATGTTTAAGGGAGAGAGCATATGCACTTCAGCACTGGTTAGCAGTGGTAAAGTACACAGAGTTCTAAAACAAGCAAAGACAGTGCCAGAAAAGTGGAGAGAGGCAGGCAAAAAGTTGGGGCATGACCACCCTAAGGCTGTCAGGTCTAAGATGTGTCCCCCAGATGAAAGTGGGGAGAGCTACCCAACCTCTTGGGAGCTCTCATCGCCAAGGCAGAAGTATCTGGAGAGACCATTAGCATTGGCGTGGTCAGTCCCAGGGAGATGCTCCACCTTAAATTCTGTCAGGAGATTATCCATTAAATCAAACTTCCACAGGAGCAGATGCCTTTTACCCAACTCCCTCCAACAGATGCGTGCTCGAACTTTACTGATTATCTGAACCCTGCATCCGCTAGGGGGAAAGGGGAATGGGAATAGAAAAAGAAAGACCACCTCCAGATCCCGTTCCAGCCTGTGTTTCCCACTTGAAGATAGGATATTCAGTGTGTGCTTCTGTAACCTGAACCTTTCTTCTTATTGGGATTTCCATAAAGGAAGGACCTGCAGTAGGGTGATAAGGGCATAGATAAGTACATTCTCACTGCGCATTCAACTATTCAGACATTCACATTCGCCCAATTCTACAGTTCTAACCTTGATCTTTTTAGAGACTAGCCTCTCTCTAAGAGAACAATGTTAACTTAATATCTCCTTTTCTACAGGAGTCAGAGGTTTCCAAGGTTCTCTTGGGAACAGTCCAAAAGTTCACAAATATACAAACTACTAATGTCTTTTGCAGGAAACAAAAACTCCTTCACAAGGTTCAGTCTTTTCAATCACAGTCTCTAGGAATTAATCTGTACACTGAGGTTTGCCTCTAAGACTGACAAGTCTGCAAAGCAGAGTACTCGAATATATGTGTACATATATATATTGGCAAGTCTGGAAATCATACAAAATGATTCCTTACTGCAGTTGTTTGAAGTTCTCTTAAGCCCAAACAAATCCTCCTCAGAAGGCCTATAGCGTGTTGTTGGAAGAAGGAAAAAAATTAGCTTGTTCAAAAGGGAAAAAGTAGCTGGTGTGCACACCATAACAAGAAAAAGAATTAATTACTCACAACTGGAAGAATTCTCTATCAAACGAAGCACCTCAGGAACACTGCTCACTCTCCTCAGGATGACAGTTGAAGTGCAGGGCTCCCAGAGAGAAACAGCTGGAGGGAAGCTTCAGCACGAGACTGAGTTAGAAACACTAGAGCGCTGACATCACAAGGATTTGCGGCCACCATCTTGAGTGGCAGTTAAACCTAAAGAAGCTAGTTCTATGAACAGCCTCTGCAAGAGCCACCGGGAGTGAGGACACCGCGGCAACCAACATGGGTACAAGGAAAAGGGGAATCACTTTTGCTGAGGGAAGAACTTAACAACACTGGCAATAGTTTTCCTGACAGTGTCAATCCCCTGTAGGGAAAAAGACCACCTCAAGAGTTTAGGAATTTCACGCCTCAAACAGGTAGGGTCTCAGCTTCTTCAGTGCCCAGACCACAGCAAATACTTATCTTTCTATGGCACTCCACCTCTGTTCCCCTGGTAATAGTCTTCTGCTAATAAAGACTACTGGTTGGTCTAGGCCCTCCTCATGCAGCTGTGCTAGAACCACCCATGTCTGCACAATGAACTCCTTGGAGTAGTCAGGAGCCTGAGCATGGGTGCTATGCACATGGCTTCCTTTAGAGAGTCAAAGGCTTTCTGACAAGCCTCTGTCCAATTCACCAACCTAGGTTGTTTCTTAGATGTGAGTTCTGTTAAGGGAGCCACTATGGTTCCATAGCCCGTAACAAATCTGCGGTAGTACCCAGTGAGACCCAGGAAGGCTCTCACCTCAGTTTGGGTTCTAGGTGGTTGCCAGGCCATGATTGTCTCAATCTTGGCCTGGAGGGGCTACACCTTGCCACCACCTATTAGGTGTCCCAAGAACACCACGGAACTCTGCCCAGCCTGGCACTTACTGGCCTTGATTGTCAGGCCTGCCTGCTGCAGGGCCTGGAGCACCTCTTGGAGGTGAAGCAGGTGTTCCTCCCAGCTGGAACTGTAGACAGCAATGTTGTCTGAGAAGACTGCGCAGAATGCATCCTTGCCAGGTAGGACCCCGTCAACCAACCATTTGAAGGTAGCGGGGGCATTTTTCAATCCAAAGAGCATTACTCTGAACTGGTAATGTCTCTCAGGAGTTGAAAAAGTGGATCTCTCTTTAGCCCCCTCAGTCGACGCGATCTGCCAGTACCCTGATGTGAGATCAAAGGTACTGAGGAATTTGGTAGCGCCTAGCCTCTCTACGAGCTCATCAGCTCGGGGGATGGGGTGAGCATCTGTCTTTGTGACAGAATTGAGACCCCCATAGTCAACGCAGAACATAAGTTCTGGCTTAGCACTGGGTTTATTAATATGCCAATTCGGTATGAGCCAATGTTTCCATGTTTAAGGGAGAGATCATATGCACTTTAGCACTGGTAAGCAATGGTAAAGTGTGCAGAGTCCTAAAACCACCAAAAACAGTGTCAGAAAAATGGAGGGAGGCAGGCAAAATGTTGGGGGATGACCACCCTAAGGCTGTCAGGTCTAACAGCATGGCTTTAGATGGCCTTATAGATATGGAGTGAGACAAAGCAGCGCTAAATGCTGCATTGCCTTACTCTGCACCAGGGAGACATTCCATGGGTGTTGCAGTGGGATTTCTATGGTATGGTATTTCAACACCCATGGATTTTGATGCTGCCCCAAATTTACTTAATCATGTAAACATGGGGCAGCACCAAAAACTTACTCCTCCCCCAATGCAGGTGTAATGAGGAGAAATATTTTCATTTCTGCTCATTCCTTCCTCTTTCCATGTGAGGAAAATACCTTTCTGGATTACTTTTGTGCAGGAAGGTGTCCCTTCTTACATAAAAACAATCATGCATGCAACATAAGCACCCTTGCACTATGGTGCAGGGGTGCATAAGATGGTAATAGGCAGCCAATTGTGCGCCTGTGCAGAGGGAAAGGACAAGAATGCATTGTATTGGATAAATACGGTGCATTCCTGTCCTTTCAAATTGGGGTAGGGCAGTACAGCAAGATGACTTGCAGCAGTGTCCCATGCAAATTCCCCACAAAGAAGTCCCAAAGTACTTTGTCACACCTGTTTTTCTGAAAGGCATCCCACATGATCATCAGCATTGGTCTCATACAACTCTGGGGCATATTTACAAGCCCTGCGCATTGCCGGAGCATTGCTTTTTTTTACGCTCTGGTAGCACATACTGCTGACTCATATCATGAGGCCACCCCACCTATCACCACTTTTCGGGGCTTTTCATAGCCTCATATATATGGAGTAAGGCAAGGTAGGGCAAGCCACGTCATTGCCTTACTCTGAGTCAGGGGGGCATTTCATGGCTGTTGCAGTGAGTTATTCCATGCAACACTCTGGGGTTTTGACATATTCACAGATTTATAAGGACTTGTAATCTTGGGAATGAATCAAAACCTTACCTCCCCAGGCGAGGAAAAACAAGAATAAATAAGAATTCTGCAGCACACATAGAAAGAGGAAAACACCTCCCAGGATTGTTTTTGTGCAGGAAGGTGCCCCTTCCTGCACAAAAACAATCCTGCATGCTACTGAGGCACTCTTGCACCATGATGCAAGGGTGCCTGCATTTGTGCTAGACTGCCAAAATGGCACCAGTACAGGGGAAAAGGTCAAGAATCAACCGTATTTCATAAATGTAGTGCATTCTTGCCCTTTTTCTGTGTCGCAGGGCAGTGCAGCAAAGTAACTTGCTGTGCTGCCCTGCCCCCTTATTCTAGTAAATATGTGCCTTTGTTTCAAAGGTAACACATAGTGACCGTTTCAGAAGGAATTCCTAAGCATTAATTAATAAGTCAGTACATTTGTAGAATACCTCCAATGCAATATTTTGTCTAAATGTGCGTGTGAGGGAGCAAGGGAAGGTATTAGAGGAAGCCATGTTAAGAGGAAAAAATAGAGGAATCTATTCCAAAAAACAATTATGTGCCTTAAAACATAAAGCTGCTATTTATACAACAATGTGGCTTTTGTTTGATAGTATTTGAAACAATGTTGTAAGGGCCTTTTTTAACTGTGAGTTCTCTAAACCTCAGTGTGATAGATTTTTAGGGGCATATTTACAAGCCCTGTGCCCTACTGGAACATCACTTTTTTTTACACTCTGGTGTGGTGGACTGCAGACCCCTATCTATGAGGCCAGGCAAAGCCACTTTGCGTGTCTTTGCCTGGCCTCATAGATAAAAAGTTAGACAAGGCAGAGCAAGTCAGTGTGTTGCCTTACTCTGCATCAGGGGCACGTTCCATGGATGTTGTTGTGCGTTTTCTCATGCAACATCCATGGGTTTCGAAGCATTTCCAGAGTTACAAAGGCTTGTAAACTTGGGAATGTATCAAAACGTTAGGGCCTCCCCAGAGACATAACAGGGAGAAATATTTGTATTTCTCCTTGTTTTTTCCCTCTTTCCATTCAGCAGCACACACAGAAAGAGGAAAAAGCCTCCCAGGATTGTTGTGGTGCAAGAAGGTGCCCCCTCCTGCACAAAAACAATCCTGCATGAAATGTAGGCAGCTTGGTGCAAGGGTGCCTGCATTGGCGCTATCCTGCCAAAACGACACCGGCACAGGGGGAAAGGACAGGAATGTACCGGATTTCATAATTAGGGTGCATTCCTGTCCTTTCCCTGTGGTGAACGGTAGCGCAGCAAAGCAATTTGCTGAGCTGCCCTACGCCACTACTCTAGTAAATATGCCCCTTATGGACAGATTTAAGAAAAGTGGAACAGCATCCAATGCAGCACCACTTTTCTTGCGTCCCTTAGCGACCCCTAACACCACAGTGTGTGCACCATATTGAAGTTATGGTGCACCATGGTGGTAATTAGGGATCCAGCGTCAATATTTTCAATGCTAGTTTGGCGCTTTACAGGATTAGCATAAAAAATGTTGACGCTAATCCTGCAAAGCACATAGAGGCCCATTATAAATAACAATGTGCCTCATTTTAACGCCTGCTCTGTGCAGACTTAAAAATGCCGCAATAAATGGCACAAATAAATCTTTTAGATTTCTTTGCACTATTTTTTTCAGCCCCCCCTAATGGGGGAACGCCCCTCTTGCATACATTATGCATGGCAAAGGTATAATGTGGCGCAAGGGTTGCACAGTGGTGCAATGCATGCATTGCGTCACTTTGTAAATATGGTGCGGCGATTTGAGCCTCGTTGGGCCACATTAGCGTTAAAATAATGAAGTTATTGTGTCTAAAGGAGGCGCTAGGCGTCCTAAATCTGGGCCTTAGTTTTATGTGCTTCTTTAACATATACAATTATTGGTCAACACTCTGCCTTGTTAGAATGAGATTGCAGAGCCCTCACCTGAATGTACAGGCCGACAATAGATGAGACACTGACATTTATATAAAATGCGGGGCCGGCTGATAAAGAATACAGGTCCCAATCTTTTCTGAGCTCAATGCATAGGTACAAAGGTGCAAAAAAGTTGGAGTCGAGCAAATAGCTGATAAATCCTAAATCTCTTTATCGCAATCTTTTTTCCCAGACGTTGATTAGTAGGACATAAAAACGTTAGCAAATTGTTGCTAAGTGTGTCCAAAGTTTTTGTTAAGCAGATGAAGGCTCGTGCAGATCACAATGACTGGTCTGCATGCACTTGTTGGTGTTACTGATTTACCTACGTTTAAACCATAACTTAATACTTTACTGCAAATAGCCAATAATTCCTTTCGGCTTTAGTGGGTACTGAATACGTGTTCTGTTTTCTCATGAGTTAATCTTAAAACTGTTTTACTTCAAATTTTGAAACTGAAAGTATTTTGGGAGTTGTATTGTTTCTTGACCAAAGAAAATAGGCACGAAAATCCTTATTTGAGAGTAAAAACCAACATGAAAACAAATGCCTGAACTGCAAATAGTAGTCCTAGAATTTTTTTAAATGACAGGATGTTTAGGAGAACTGAGTTTTGCATCTTCGTATTGCTACTGGTCTTTAGGTAATTTGGAATAGTATATTCAGCATTTATATTGGGTCACAATTTATACTGCGGGGCATATTTATACTCCGTTTGTGCTGAATTAGCGTCGTTTTTTTCGACGCAAATTCAGCGCAAAACTAACGCCATATTTATACTTTGGCGTTAGACGCGTCTAGCGCCAAAGTATGGGCAAATAGCGTCATTTTTTTGCGTGAACGCCTTCCTTGCGTTAATGAGATGCAAGGAAGGCGTTCCCGTCTAAAAAAATGACGGCGACGCAAATGCGTCGTATTTATACTCCCGGGCAAAAATCACGCCCGGGAGTGGTCGGGTCAAAAAAACCCGCATTTGCGCCACTTTTTAACGCCTGGGTCAGGGTAGGCGTTAAGGGGCCTGTGGGCTCAAAATGAGCCCACAGGTGCCCTCCCCTGCCCCCCAGGGACCCCCCCTGCCACCCTTGCCCACCCCAGGAGGACACCCAAGGATGGAGGGACCCATCCCAGGGACATTCAGGTAAGTTCAGGATAAGTATAAATTTTTTTTTTTTTTTTTTTTGGGTGGCATCGGGGGGCCTTATTTGTGCCCCCCTACATGCCACTATGCCCAATGACCATGCCCAGGGGACATAAGTCCCCTGGGCATGGCCATTGGGCAAGGGGGCATGACTCCTGTCTTTACTAAGACAGGAGTCATGTAAATGGCGTCTGGGCGTCATTAAAAATGGCGCAAATCGGGTTAAGATGATTTTTTAGCGTCAACCTGACTTGCGCCATTTTTAAGACGCCCTAACGCCATTTTTCCCTACGCCGGCACTGCCTGGTGTACGTGTTTTTTTTCCACGCACACCAGGCAGCGCCGGTCTGCTTGCGCCGGCTAACGGCATTCAATAAATACGGCGCCCGCATGGCGCTTCAGAATGGCGTTAGACGGCGCTAAATTTTTTGACGCTAAACTGCGTTAGCGCAGTTTAGCGTCAAAAAGTATAAATATGGGCCTGCGTGTCCCAAAAGAGAACTGTCAAGAGTCTATCTGCATTAGTACAAATATTTACAATGCTAAATGTAATATTTACTGCCTTTTTAGCCATGAGATTTTGTAGTGACACACGTGAAGGAGATTAGCATCACTATTAGACTGCATGTTACCTATGCAGTACACGTCTGCTTCTATTTAACTAAACCTTGATGTTTGTGCTGTAGCCGTAAATGGAGTGGAATCCCAAAGGGACCCTAAAATAATTTTTAGTTCGAGCCCGAAATTGCAACGAGTAGGGAATTATAACAAGAGAGGAGCAGCCTAGCCCTTATCTTGAGACATTTGCAGATTCTTCCCTAAAGGAAATTTTCAAAAAAGGATGCACAAATCTGCATTGCACCTTAGCGAGTTCCAACTATGTTAGCTACTATGCTCTAGGATTCATTGGCAGTCGAAATATTCACTCATGAAATATTCAAATATTTTCATGGTGTGCCAAAGAAATGTGCTCCTGCCGAGGAGATGTGGGGAATTCAATCTGCAAACCACAATGGGACCTAGTGAAACTTTCAGCCAGGGGGTATACATAGCCAACCTACATTTTGTCACACTGTTGGGCCAAGTGTGCATTTTACTATGCAAGTTTCAAATTAATTAGTGTTTTAAGAAAGGGCTAGGTTTTGTTTGAACTATGTTCTTTGTTTCATGTATACTCTCCTGTACTGCATCTTGTTGTTCATGGAATGTAGACAGAACAACTTTACCCGTGTCTGATGTTTTAGTACTTTTTTTATTTTGTTTTCTATCGCACTCTTTCGTACATTCAAACGTATAAGCACTGAACAATAATTCAAGTTATTGCAAGGCCACGTAAGCCCTTAACTGGGATTCACTATGCTGCGCAAAGCCACTTTGTGTGGGTTGGTAAATACAAAGTTAACCAACACAGCATAGTGCTGCCTCGCGTTACTTAGCATTGAATGGACGTTACATGGGTGGAGTATGCCCATGCAAATGCACTACCCTGAAATTATTTTTAGGTCGAGCCCGAAACAGCAACAAATAGGAAATTATAACGAGAGAGGAGCAGCCCAGTTCTCATCTTGAGACATTTGCAGATTCTTCCCTAAAAACATTTTCAGAAAAGGATGGACAAAATGTGCATTGCAGCTCAGAGATGTTCCAAATACATTACCTACTATGCTATAGGCTTTAATGACAGTCTAAATATTCACTCATGAAATATTCAAATATTTTCATGGTGCGCCAAACAAATCAGCTTCTGCCGAGGAGATTTAGGCGATTCAATCCGCGCACCACAATGGGAGCTAGTGAATCTTTCAACTAAGGGGTGTAAATAGCCAACCTACACTTTGTCACACTAACACAGAAGGATCCAAAGCTGCCCTCCCCTCAATGAACTTCGAAGGAGCTCTCCACTTGAGGAAAATTTGAAAAAATGGGGCTAAATGTGCATCTTACTACGCAAGTTTCCAATTAATTAGTGTTTTAAGAAGGGCTAGATTTTGTTTGAACTATGTTCTTTGTTGTATGTATTCCCCTGTACTGCACTTTGTTGTTCATGGAGTGTAGACCCAACAACTTTGTCTCTGATGTTTTAGTTTTTTAAAACAAAAACAAAAAATATTACTATTTCGTAAATTCAAATGCATATGCTCTGAATAATGGTACAAGTTATTGCAAGGCCATCTAAGCCCTTAACTGAGATTTACTATGCTACATAAAGCCACTTTGTGTGGGTTGGTAAATACAAAGTAGAGCAACACAGCGCATAGTGCTGCCTTGTGTTACTAGGAGTTGAATGTGTGTTACATGGGTAGAGCATGCCCGTTAAAATCCCCAAACCAAGTATTTAGGTGCAAACACATGTTTACAAAGACTTGTAAACCTTGGTTTGAGTCAAAATGGTGCACCCACCCAGAAGAGGCAGAAGAAAGACAAATATCTTTATTACTCCTCATTAATTCATCTTTCTGCATGTGCTGCATTCTTCAGCACTCATGGAGGAATATGTCAGTAAGGCTTGTTTTTATGCAGGAAGGTGCCCCTTCCTGCACAAAAACAATCCTACCTGTAATGCAGACACCCTTGCACTATCATGCAATGGTGCCTGCATTGGTGTTAGGCAGTACACAGTGTGGCAGCACAAGTAGAGAGCAGGAATGCTCCTTGTGTTTGTTAAAAGGGAGCGCTTCTGCTCTCTCGCTTTTCACATAATACAGCGCAGCAAGTTGTCTTGCTGTCTTGTGTTGCATTAAGGAATGGTAAATCTGACCAGTGGAGTAACACAACATGATGCCCCCCGCAGAATGTGATGAGGGTCCCCTTGGTCTTACATGTCCAACGGATTTTCATTGACAATGGGCCGAGTAGGACCCCATGGAAGGTTGGGGGCCCTCTAGAGGATTGCCCCCCCGGTGTCACAGATGCTGCATTGCCCTTCGTTACATCACTGAATCTGCCCCTTATTCTAATAACATCCTGGCATGCTGTTTCCGCATCCAGTGTTTATTAAGGCATTGCCTGGATGTCCTTTGAATTAGCACTCTCTGTTTATGAACTCTTTCTGTTCATTTTGTATTATATATAACCTTTTCCAGGTATGAAACCTCCACTTTGTTCTTGAGTAGGGTTACAGGCTATAGGACACTACTCTCCACACTGTTTGCATCAAGGCCCTAGCTGGACATAGGAGGTGAGAGGAGAGCTTCATGTAGTGGCTGGTACCTGCTTCCTGCTTGTTAGTGCTAATCTTTTGGTATTTGTAGTTATGAAACTTTGGGCCAGATTTAGAACAAACTGGTGCAGCATGGTGCTGCGCTAAAATCAGCAGCGTCGCGCCAGTTTTGAAACGGAGGGTTGCGCCGTATATAAAAGAATATGGTGCATCCCTATGTTTCTCCCTGCGCCAACGCTAAATTAGCTGCCAAGGGCCAACTGAGCCACCCTTATGCCATGGTGCAAGGATGGCTGTGTTGCAGGAGATTTTGTTTTTGTGCCGGAAGGTAGACCTTCCTTAACAAAAACAATCTTCAGTGGCGATTTGCTCTATGTGTGCTGCAGAATTCAGCACACATAGAAAGAGCTAAAAACGAGGAGAAATGCTTTCATTTCTCCTTGTTGCACCATGCTAACGCCACCCCTGGGCTGGTGTTAGATTTTGGTGCTGTCTCATGTTTATGAAATCTCGTAAATCTGGGGCAGTGCCAAAATGTAATGGGTGTTGCTGTGGAACGCCCACAGCAACACGCATTACACAACCCTTCCAAGCAAAGTGCTGCGTGTGAATGGGCCGTATTTACAAGGTGGTGTTAAGCCACAAAAAGTGGCTTAATGCTGCCTTTTAAATACGACACAGTGCACAGCCCAAAAAAAGTGACACTCCAGTGGTGCTAGGGGCCCCTTCATTCATACTAAAATGATGGTAGCCTGGAGGATTTCGGAAAAATTGCTCAGAAGATGGGGGATCTGTGGAAGGCACTGGCCAGCTGCAGTGCTTCAGTGAAAATTATCTTAGGATGTTGTTCTGCACACCTTTGGTTATTAAAAATAAGAACATTTAAGAATTGCCTTGAAATGACATTAATGATTACATCTAATTTGAGGTGGTGGTGGGTTATAGCCACTTATCTTCGAAATTTGATTCAGCCTATTTAAAATTATCTTTTTATATCTTTGTTAGGGGTGTTGCCTATCGGATTTGCAGCCTAGTTAGCAGTTTGTAATTCTCAATGGAGATGCAAGCTACATGGGCCCATATGTTGAAGAGTAATGATGTGTTTCTGTAGAGAAGGAACCCGTGTCTTACCCAGAAAAATATGTTTGTAGAAAAGATGAAGGCACATTGGGAAGAACTCGAGCATTTGCAATTACATTCATTTTATTTCCATGCATATATATACAAACCAGACAGGAAAGCAGATATGCATGATGGTAGACACATAATTGCCCACATCACACATACTCGATTGCTTGGAGACCCTTGAGGTATGCAAGCATCCAAACAGTTCTGTGACGTGGTTCCAATTGGATTGCACAAAGTGTGAAGGTTCGCATACAATCTGCATACATTTAGTGGGTATCAATTGGGAGCAAAAAGGGTAACTAAACCAAGGAAGAGGGCAAAAACATATAAGCGCAGTTATTCTTCTCCGATTGAATAACTAACAATCGCCAACTTAAAAAAAAACCCTAGTGGGTAGTCACACATCGTCTTTACAGCACAGCACATTAGTCGTTTACAAGTCTTTTGCTCTTTCGTCTTTATGTCCAGGGTGATCGTGAGATGTGCTGGTGCCCGCTGTTAGCATGGGGCGGTGTGGTCTCTGCCTGGTGTAGACCTTTATTTCCCACTCTTTGACATCTTGTGTACCTGAAGTCCCAATAAATGTGACTATCTGATGGCTGTGCTTCAGGGACGTTTGTCACCCGTTTTAGGTGATAACGTTGCCAGCTAAACGTCCCATGTGTCGCTGTATGGGCTTCTAAGTGCCTGGGCATGCAGTTTTGGCGAGGCGTCACTCTCTGCTGTTGCCCATCCGTGTAGATCTTGCAGCCACATTCACATGAGTGGCACAGCCAGTGACTTTAATGCCATTGCGATTTATCTGTTAGCAATGGTATGTTCCAAGGTTATATATTTTTTACATATTTAGCGAGTTTTGTGCATGCCAGTAGTCGTAATGGTCCCTGCTTTGGGTCCCTCGTAAGTGGTTTACTCTTGAGTTCAGCCACCGTCGCCACTACAGCCTCCCAGTGTCATGCTGGGCAGGAACAAATCATGTGTTTAGAACCCGCATCTTGTGAGTCACATCAGGGGCATTTTGGCACAGTGACTGGGGACATATGGCCAATTCGGGCCTGGTGGAGGTACACCCGGTGCACGTAATTGAAGTGTGAGTATTAAACTCTCAGATTTCTGGACACTGTTTTAACATGCTATAGACACACACTGTTTGTCTGTCAGCTACGACCCTATAATGTTGTTCCACTTATCCCTCACAGCTGGGTACCCAGTGGTCCGACCTCCCAGTAACACGTTATACAATAGGGTGACCACTTTCTTGCTCACTTATGCTCTAGTGAGAGCCCAGGAGTGTCTGATACTTGGGGTTTGTCCTCGTCATGTGATAGTATGTGGATTTCTAGAGCTTGGTCATTCACTTATAAGGGTATCCTGGTGCTGAGTAGGGCAAGCCTGAGGGGCGGGGTGAAGGAGATCATGCATGTTTCATCTGAAAGAACCATATCTTGAGGTTTCTTTGGAAGTATATGATGGAGGCGCAGAGGTGTTGTGAGAGGTTGTTCCAAGTCCTGGCTGTGAGGGAAGAGGAGGTACGCTTTTGGCCTTCTTGATACAAGGGAGGTGTGCTCTTGCCAGGAACTCAGAGGAAAAGTATCTGGTATGTTAGACTTTTAGGTGATTTTTGAGGTATGCATGGTGGTGTTGTGGACTGCTTTTTAGGCTTGGGTGAGTGCCTTGAACTTACATCTTTCCTGGCCTAGAAGCCAGTTGATATAGTTACGGTGTGGAGAGATTTAGTTATTTCATAGGATATTCCAGGTGGTTTCGAGTAAACGTATAACATAGGCTCGAATTTTGAAGCAGAGGGCATTTCTGTAATCAAACCTACTGGGTGACTGTTTGTCTGGTGTTAAGGGGGACTTTCATAGCATTCGCAAGATGTGGAAGCATGATGAGCGGAGGCCGCTGATCTGTCCGCTCATGGAGAGGTTGCTGTCCAGAATGAACCTGAGGTTCTTGGCATGTTCCTTAGGGATAGGTTCAGAGGCCATCAATAAGTGTACCAGGTGGAGTGGTTGTTGCCGAAGATAGGGACTTCAGTTCTGTCTATGTTGAGCTGGAGGCAGTTGTTTTTCATCAAAACAGTGGCATTGCTCATGCAGTTGGCACACTTTGCTTTGGCGATACTACCTCTGTCTGTAAAGGAGAGGATTAGTTGTGTGTCACTGGTGTAGGATACTATGTTGATGCCATGGGTTCTGACAATGTCTGTGGGGGCATCATGTAGACTTTGAAGAATGCTGGGCTAAGTGACTCCACAGATGAGTGTCTTGGGTTCTGAGTTGTAAGGGAAGTCTAACATGTAGAGTTCTGTCTCTGAGGAACGAGAATATCTACTTGAGGGCTTGTTTAGAACTGGGGTTTCTAGTTGTCAGAGTATGCATCCTGTACAAGCAGAAGCCACTACTTCTAGTTAGGGTAAGCTAGATACACACTTCGAGTTAACCTGTGCTCACCCTCTGGTAGCTTGGCACAGAGCAGGCAGGCTTATCTGAAGAGGCAATGTGTACAATATTTGTACATCACACATGAACAGTAACACAATGGAAACACCACAAAAAGACTCCACACAGGTTCAGAAATATAGAGAATATTTATCAGAGTAAAACAAGTCCAAAACTCCAAAAATCAAATTAGTAGGCATTGAGATACTAATTATTAAAGTATAAACTAAAAATATTGCTTAGAAGTCAAAAGCATTGAAAGGTTACTTGAGGTCGCACTAGACCAGAGTAAATCCAAAGTTCAGGCTGACCGCAATGGAGGACAGGCCGGCTACAGAAGACATGCAAGTCAGATGAAAAAGTACCATGGATGGAGCAAGCCTCGATATTGAGGAGCTATGCAAAGGTGTTGCGTTGGTTTAGACCTACACAGACGGGTAAATGTGTCAGTGTCAAACCTCACAGTCGGGTTCCGCGTGGAACTCCATTAAGATGTATGAAACGCATCATTGTTGAGCCACACAGTGATGTTCTCGGATTGGTGCTGTGTCGTCATCATACCTTACAGTCAGGTACAATTTTGTTGTCGAATAGGCAAGGCATCAGAGGGCACTGCGTTGGTTCTGATCAGCACAACAGCTCAGATGTGTTGATTCTTTCAGAGAAACAGCTGCAGAAACCCACTTCTAAGGCCTAGGACTGGATTGGCACCTCAGGCAAAGGTAGCACTCCATAGATGGCAAAGACTGGCAGCAGGAGCAGTCTTGCAGGCAGTCTTTGATGTCCCTGAGAATGCTGGAAAAAGGGGGCATGCCAGCATGCCCTTGGAGTCACTTTGATTCATATGAGAGGGTCCAGTCCTACCTCAGCAGAGCAAGGATCGGATCAGCAGGCAGCAGGGTGGCTCATCAAGGCAGAGAGCAGTCCTCTTTGGAAAGCAGTCCAGTAGTGTGGCACTCCTTGTAGCACAGCAGTCCGTACTCTTATCAGAGTTCTTCCCAGGCCAAGTAGTATACTGATTGTATACTACTACTACTACTACTGAATGTGCCTTTGAAGGGTCCTTGAAGTGCACAGAGGTCCTTTCTTCTTCAGTCCTGGCTTCAGACTATCAGCAGGGAGTAATCAGCTCCTTGTGTGGGGACAGGCAGCAGGTACACAGAGCTGTAAGAGCAGAGAAATGCCAACTTTCTAAAAGTGGCATTTCTGAAAGAGTAATGTTAAATCTGACTTTTTCAAAAAAGAAGATTTATCATTACCATTCCAATGATGTGAAACATGATGCAGCTACTCCTTCTGGATCATGAATTACAGTTTAAAAGTAGATTAACAAAGTCCCAGTGCTGGCCTATAAGGGAAGTAGGCCTCACAGCAGGGAAAACAACTTTGGGAGTTTTTTACTGCCATGACATGTAAAACATAAAACTAGATGCCTTGTCTTTTACTGAATAGCACATTGCCCTGTGGGCTACATCGACCGTACCTTAGGAGTGACTTATCTGTAATAAAAGGGGACTGTTAAACCTGACAGCCTTAGGGTGGTCATTCCCCAACTTTTTGCCTGCCTCCCTCCATTTTTCTGATCCTTTTTTGCTGGTTTTAAGAGTGTACACACTTTACCAATGCTGAGCAGTGCTAAAGTGCATGTGCTCTCTCCCCTAAACATGGTAACATCGGCTCCTACCCAATTGGCATATTTTATTTACTTGTAAGTCCCTATTAAAGTACACTAGAAATGCCCAGGGTCTGTAGATCAAATGCTATTAATGGGCCTGCAACACTGATTGTGCCACCCACATAATTACCCCCTTAACCATGTCTCAGGCCTGCCGTTGTAAGGCCTGTGTGTGCAGTTTCAATGCCACTTTGACTTGGTATGTATAACTACTTGCCCAGCCTTAAACTCCCCTTTTTCTACATAGAAGTCACCCCTGAGGTAGACCCTAGGTAACCCATAGGGCAGTGTGCTATGAAAGTAAAAAGCAGGACATGTACCTATGTGTTTTAAATGTCCCGGTAGTGACAAACTCACAAATTCATTTTTCACTACTGTGAGACCTGCTTCTCTCCCAGGCCAGCATTAGAACAACCCTATATACTTTTAGGTGACAGATTCTGATCTGAAAGGAGTAACCCTGTCATGTTTAGTGTGGCCAGAATATGATAGGAAATCATGTTTACTGGTGAAGTTGGATATAATATTACTATTTTAGATATGCCACTTTTAGAAACTGGGCATTTCTCTGCACTTACTGGCATCTGTCCCTTACAGCCTCTCTCCAATCCACGCCTGGTCTGAGCTGGTTGACAGCTCCCCTTGTGCATTTCACCCAGACAGCCATAAACACAGGACACCCAGTTACATATGCATACCGAATGGGTCTCCCTGGGCAGGAAGGGTGGAGGGGCTCTCTCTTACACTTCAAAGCCTTGCCCTCACACAAAGGACTGATGACCCCACAGAGATCCTGGTAGACAGGGATAAGTTGAGAAGTGAACTTGTTTACTTCAAAATCAGTCTTTGAAGTACCCTTCAGTTCAAAGGCATTTATACTAGGTCTCTGAGCCCGCCAAATCAGACACTTCTGGATCTACACCTGGACTCTGTCAGAGGGACTGCCTGGCTGCCAAAAGGTCTCATCTGGACTGCTTTGCTGAGAAGGACTGCAGCCCTGCTTGCTTCTCTGCTGCTCGATGGCCTCTTAATCTGCTGGAGGGCCTCCAAACAAGTTCTTGGATTGGCTTGGATTGAGCTTGCCTCCTGATATGAAGTCTCAGGGCCACAAAGACTTCACCAAAAAGAAGAAAATCCCTGTGCATCGGAAAATTGGTGCAATGACTGCAGAAAATGATGCAGTGCTGGCCTCATGGCTGAAAATTCACTGCATCGCCTACCGGACTGACGCAGCGTCAGCTCCTTCTACCTGTGCGACAAGGATTTTCAACATATTGTCCTTGGGCTTCATCATATCCCCACATCGCAGTAAGGAGCCAATGCTGCACTCCTGGAAATCAACGCATCACCATGCATTGTGGAAAGAAACAATGCAGCACCTTCTTTTCCAGTGCATCGCCTCCTCTGCTGCCCCAGTGTGTTGTTATTTTTGATACATCCCAGGTACTGCTTGTTACAAGGATATACCCACTGATTCTTAAGGATTGAGACTCATTTAAACCTTTAAAAGTGATATTTCGACTTGTGCATATTGAATTTTTGTCATTTTGATCTTATTTTATTTTGATAAATATTATCTACTTTTCTAAACTGGCGAGGAGTACTTTTTGTGGTGTTTTCACTGTGTTACTGTATGAGTTAGTGCACAAATACTTTACACATTGCCTTTTAAGATAAGCCTGCCTGCTCAGTGCCAAGCTATCAGAGGGTGAGCACAGGATAATTTGGATTGTGTTGTGATTTATCCTGATTAGGATTGTGATCCCTTCTTGGACAAGGGAGTACATCTCTGACAACTATAGACTGAATTTCTAACAGGGACTTCAAGGCTTTACAATCGGTTTTAAATGCCATGTTGTAGTGGCAGTGAAGCTGCACATACAGGCTATGTCTAAAGGCCTGCTTCAGTGGATGGCACAATTAGTGTTGCAGGCTCACTAATAGCACTTAGTTTACAGGCCCTGGGTTTACAGTGTACCACCGTACAAGGGGCTTACAAGTAAATTGAATATGCTGATTGTGGATATGCCAATATTACCATGTTTAGGAGAGAAGCCCATGCACTTTAGCACTGGCCAGCAGTGGCAAAGTACTCAGAGTCCTAAGTCCAATAAAAAGATCCAGCAAAAATGATGAGTGATTTGCAGGAGACTGTATCAAAACTTGCAGGGAGGGCAAGTAGGAGGATTGTAGCCTTTTCTCCTTGGTCGATGATGCTTTTGATGCTTTTGATGTCAGTAGCTGGAATGAGGGCTTGTTCTGTGCTGTAGTTGGTGCAAAAGTGTGATTGAGAGTCAACAAATGTGAGTGTCTCTTTTTAATTAAATACAAAGTAATAACAGTAATTTCCCTTGTCCCTTCTCGATTGCTGGAGCATGTTTTTGGAACAGGCATTATGATAAGTAATTGATCTGACACCGACTACTATTGTATTAGCTCCTGTCTGATCCACTTGAACTTGGAGCTGGACATTGGAACTCGATAGTGGCAAAACCATGGACAACTGGAAGAACAAGCCCTCTGATGCTCTAATGGACTTAGGACTGTGCCCACAGTTGACCCAGGGACAAGTGGGTTTCTCCAAGGGTCAGTAAGTCTGCCCCACCTTAAACCCCTAATGCCTCCCAGGATGCCCAGCAAGATGGTGAGGAGGCCATGGGGTATGTGGAGGGCACAGCAGAAAAGGAAGTTGGCGCAAAGAGACAGTAAAGGCAGCTCCCTGCAAAGTGAACCCTTTCTAGGTCTGGAGGCCTGATGAAATATTCCTGGCAACTAGATCTCGTCAGGGGTTGTAAGCACTAAATAAACACAATTACAATTACAATGAGCCTGAGCATCCGAGCATGTGGGGCTTTGCTGCGACTCTTCTGATTTCCCTAGGTGAGGGCCAAGCCCATGGGTGGTGACGAAACTTCAATTAAAGTAATTGCCAGATGGAGCGAGCACGTGTTGGACTCTCTCCCATATGACTTAATTGCCTCCCGGGGATACCATCACCCTGGGGACCATTGCAACAATTGCTGACTTGGCGAGAGCAGACATGGAAATCCTGGGACCCCATCCCAAGGACCCAGAGCTGAGGATTGGAAATGAGGAGGCCTGCTGTGTCTCCCCAACAAATGCTGTGGGCAGCCTCAACCCCTGTGCCTGGGAACAGAGGGCTGTAACACCTGCCAGCAACAAGCACAGGTGGGAAACAAAGAAGAATACTCTTGCATGGTGGAAGAAAAAGGAAGGCTGTTGTCGGCTCCTGCCCAGCACAGAGCTGTGCGGAGGAAGCAGGGCAGGAGTGTGGCAGCCTTGGGGCTCCTCTCATTACTCCCACTGCCTAAACTTGCCTTGGGGGAGTCCCAGATTGTCATTACAAGTTAGATAGAATATGCTGAGGTATTTACCGAGCTCAGTAAATATCATTACCCCAGGAAAGGGTACTTGGCATGTGTGGAAAATATCTCCTATTCAGAGTTTTTAACTTGTAAATGAGCCTTAACATCTGCAATGAGTGCTTAAGACACCACATTCAGCATGATCTGCCTTTCTACAAGGTGTATCACCTGATACATTTTGGCACATTTGGGCCCTCATTATGAACACGGCGGTAAACACCGAAATGGTGGCGGTGGCGGTAACAATCGCCAACAGTCATGCGGTCTGTACCGCCAAATTTTGAACCACCTGAAAATCAGGCAGCCTGAAAACCACTCACCGCCAGCAGAGGAGTGCCGACAACGACGGCAGAACCCACCCACAGCCTGATGGAAAGGCCCTAGCCACCCATCAAATAATGAAGCACTAGACCGCTGTCAGTTCCTGGGCAGGAACCACCGCCATGCAGAGCCAGAAGGAAATGAACCAAATAAAAGGAAACACTCACCGGAGGCACACACAACACGCCGAAGCAGAAATGGATAGAGAGTTGCTGATCATGCCAGCCCTGCTCCATGCCATTGTCGTAGTTTGGACTCTTGCTCTAGGCAAGACTGCTGGTTAAAGGATTACAGTACTTTTGTCTGTAGGCGACTATGTCTATCCTACAACAAATCGCAGCTGTTGTCTCAACCTTACCGGCTCACTAGCAGCGCCTCACCAGAAACACAATAGTAAAAGGTGATTTGTGGCAGCCTTTACGAATGGACTCGAGAATAAGACATCTCAGGGAATGACGTGGTTGAACGGAGATTACCCCTTTCTCACAGATATATCATGTCTCATACAATCACAAAGATGCAGTAAAGTTTAAAGCGTTTTTATTTAACATAACTGCAATTTGCGATAAGTTGCATAGGCTGCAATGATTAGGATAATGAATAATGCAAGAAACAGAATTGTGAAGATGAGAGTCATTATTACAAATACCCCCACCATCTTGCAATGCATGAGAAAGACATACGAGATGTAATATGCCCTAATACCCTAATGTGAGAGGCCTAACCTCCTACCTAAAGGAGAGCTGGGTTTGCTAAACCTAATCTGCCAATGCCATGTCCATGAGAAGAGCCCCCAACCCTCGTTACCTTGGATTGAGGTCTCTATCTCAGACTCCGCAGGGACTCGAAGACTGCGTCAGCGTCAAGATGACGTGCAGCATCAATATCAGCGATGATGGCGGTGCCCTCTGTCTAAAGTGCGATGTATTTATGCAGATTTACAAGGACCCCGGACGTAGGTGTGTTCCCAAACAATAGATAACAGACATGCTTGGGACGGCAATTAATATAAACAATCCCTCGAAAGTATAGAGAGGGAAAATCCCTAAGTGTGAACACCTACTGTTTGTTTGTCTTTGTTGCTTGATCTTGACGCCTAAGCGCGGTAACAAAGATAATGTAAATCATAACAAGTGGCCTAACTATAAACAAGGCAGCCATCTTATAAGATTAAATATTTAAATGGGCTAAGACAGAGCAGGCTAAGTAGGTTAAAAGTCATTAGGTGAAGGGGGCACGAGTCTGCAAGCCAGAGGCTAAGCTAACTCCTGTTATCCCATTAAAACGAACTAGGATTCACTACACCATATACCTCCATGACCGAGACCGCTGACGAAGACGACGACGACGACGGTAAGTACTGCAACCTACTAAACAAGGGAAGAAAAGGCACAGTTACATACCCACCCACTCCACCCACCCTACAACGCACCCACAACCCCTCACAACAGCACAAGCCATACACCCCACAGCAAGAGGTTCTTACCTGACACAAGGCAAATCCAACCTGCCCAAAGTACACACATGGTTCCAACACCCCCAAACAAAGAAACAATGAACCATGGATCCTGAGTGTGCCATAAACAACACTGGCCACACATGATTTTTAATTCAGCTCAATGAGCAACATAAGTGCAACATAAGGCCAATGGCCAGTCCAGAGTACGTAGTCCGATTGGCCAAATTAGCCCTAACTTGAATTCCACAAGTGCAAAGGTACTCCACCTCATAGGGGAAACAATGGGGCATCCAGGCACCTAAGGGAACAGGGGCAGGTGGTGGTGGGGGTGGGGTCTTATGACTAGGAGGGGGGGCTTGTCCTTACGTTTGGAAGGTGGAGGGGGCTTGGATCTGGACCTTGAGGCAGGTGGAGTGGCTTTGGCCTGGGGTGTGGCAGATGTTCCAGGGCCAGCATGGGGTCTCTTGCTCACAGGGGAGGTAGCACGGGAATGGGAAGGGCGGACAGGGGAGGGCTCTGACGTGGGAGAAGTGGACAGGACAAGGAGGTGGGCATGTTTAGGGATGATACGGAGTGGGCCAGTGGGTTCGAATAGGTCAGGAAAAGTTTTTTAGGGGCAATTTGGGTGGACCTGGAGGAAAGCATGGGAGTGGAGGTGGAGGGAGTGGTTGTGACAAGTGTAGGTGTGCGTGACGTGGTTGTAGGTGACTGGACAGTATGCAGAGGTGTGGTGGATGTGTGATGGGTGGGTGTTTTGGTGTGTTTGAGTCTCTTGGGAGGAGGGGGTGTGGACACCGTGGGACAAGACAGGCTGGCAGTGTAAATGTATGTTGTCTGTGTGTCTGAAAGTTTGGTGAGTGTGCTGCACGTGTCAACTAAAGTCTTTGTGGTGAGTGCAGGTGTGGTGTCTGAGGTGCATGAATGGATGTCTGATTTTGTGGTGACTGCAAAAATAGGGTCAGCAACATTGAATGAGGGTGCAGTGCCTGTGGGTGTGCATGTAGAGGGGACAGACATGTTACGCAGCAGCCTACCGCGACGCACCCCGAGACACCAATTCGGAACACGGCAGTGGCTGCAGTTCCTCTTTTCGGCCGCCGGGCATGCCGCTTTCCTTTTTTCCTCGCACAATGCCCTAGGTTTCACATCGGGCCTCGGCGAGTTCGGGAGGCGGCATGGCCTAAGAATTAGTTCGACATGATTTTCCCCACTTTAGCACATACCTGGTTGTTTGTTTATCTCTATTCTTCTGTTTTTTGTTCTTCTTTTATGGTCTATCTCTCTTTTGGGTTGAGCCATGTTTTTGCTTCCTTTTCCCAGCACACCTTTTTCTTCCCTGCATGCATCAGGATCCCTATCTAACATGGTGTCCTCATCTACATTTTCTATGATAGCTGTCCCAAACTAACATGGCGTCTTTTCCCTTCCTGCTTCTCACTTCCTGTTTTTGGGTATATACGGACTCAGACACCCGATCTCCTTGTGCTGCAACACTTCCTTTTGGTGGTGATCACACTTCGTTTTTTTCCAGTCCATTTTTTCTGCTTCTTTCTGGCTTCCCAGTTATATTTTTGTTTTTTGACAACTTACTTTGCCTGTGTCTTTGTTCTTTCAGCCTTGAGGTTTTTTTTTCCTTCGGGTTTTTTTCCTCAGGGACTACTTTTGGAGGGCACAGACTGCCTTGACGTTTCTTTGTCAGCAGCACCGTGGCTACCAAAAAGGGTCGCCCATATCTTGGCCAAGGCAGGACCTACAAGTGACAAGACCATCCTGCAGACAAGTCTGGTAAGCGACAAGTCAACCGTGACAAGAAAGGGAGGCGGAAGATACGGACACACTGGGGTAAGTGGATGTTGGTGTGTGTGCCTGTGTATGTTGGCTGTGTGTATGCCTGTGGTGGGAGGTGTGGGGCTTGTGTTTTGAAGTGTGCTTCTTGTGTGTTGAGGTGTGTGCCTGGGTGTCAGAATGTGTGCTTTGGACGGGGGAAGGGAGTGGGGTGTTGGAAGGGGTAGAGGTTGTTGGAGGGGGGACAGAATTACCAGGGACACTGGCTGCCGTCAAAGAGGAGACAAGAGCCTGAAAAGATCTCTGTAGGCCAGACACAGCACCGTGAATGCCTCCCAGATAGGCATTGGTCTGCTGCACCTCTGATGCTAGTCCCTGGATGGCATTGACGATGGTTGTCTGCACTACAGAGATGGTTCACAGGAGGTCAATAGCCTCCTCTGTGAGGACAGCAGGGTTGACTGGGGCAGGGGAGGAGGTGCCTGTGGCAAAGGAGATCCCCTCCCCTCTGGGTGAGTGGGCACAGGCAACTCGTGGGGAGCAAATGGGAGGGCGGTGATGGTATGGGGTGTGGCAGAAGATGACACAGAATAGGTGGGCCCACTAGGAGCTCTGATCGGAGGAGGTATCAGAGTCACTACCTCCAGTGGTAGTTGCCTCCCCCGTGGTACTCCCCATGATGTACACAGACAACACAAGAGAACAGGGTTGGGGGGACAAAACAGGAGAGACAATTGTACAAAGGTACAGGAGAGGTTCACACATACACCTACCCTGCAACTTTTAGACCATGCAGCATCTGTCGCTATACACATGGCTATGCCCCTGACTAGTGGCCACCACCCTGCTCAACAGCCATCCCCCACAGCGCTGAAGGGCCTGAAGTACTGCAGACGTAACCCCTATAACCCTACACCAAACAGGGGCTATTATGTAGATGGACATCAGTCAGAGTCCCTGCCACTAGACAGCATACATACCACTGCACACTCACACATCCATAAAGGAGCCATACTATGGTTTCTGTACTCACCCCCTTGTGACTGCTGTGCAGCCTTCAAGTGTCCATCCAGGTCCGGGTACGCCACTGCCAGAATGCATCGCATAAGGGGGGTCACCCCTTCCTTGTTGGGAGGACTTCCCCAGCTGGGCCTTGCAGATCTTCCTCGCCCAGCGCCACAGGTCCTCCCACTGCTTCCTGCAATGGGTGCTCCACCGGTTGTAGACCCCCAGAGTCCGCACCTCCCTGGCGATCGCCTGCCATAGTCCCCTCTTCTGATGGACGCTGACCTATCTGGGACACATAGAAAAAGGAACACAGAGGTCAGACAATGGCCATTACATACAGCTGGCTATACGTCCACTACAGATGGACATTTATAACAGGATAGCAGCACACACGCAGCATGTCAGGTACCCTGGACTATACAGTGTCAAACGTGCAACCTTATTTACAGCCATCTTCCACCATTACACACATCCATTCCCCCCAGTCCTCCTACTCACCTGTATCTCTGGTCGACCATAGAGATTGGCGTACACGGGCAGGAACCCGTCCACAAGCTTCTCCAATTCCTCGCTGGTGAAGGCCGGGTCCCTTTCATAGGCACTGCGGCAGTGTGCACCTTCACCACCAGCAGTGATTATGATACGCTAATAATCCCCATTGACAACCATGTTAACCAATGAATTGGCGCACAGCGGCAAACACCGCCTTATGCTATTACGTCAACCGCTAGCAGTTTGGGGTCACTTCCACTACAACATTTCAGTATTACAGGGGGCAGACATTTTGACCTTAACTACGCAGTTTTTAAATCCTCATCTGCCCCATGCAGGCCCTATTGTCCCCAAACACCCATAGGCATGAACAAATATATATTTACTCACCTGAACAGTCCTGATGTATCATTGAGGACATGTTACTACAGTGTCACACCTACCATGCATATGTGTCGTCAACAATCATGCCAGCTGTGCTGAATAGGAAACATTGAGGGCAGATGTATGTGTGTTCCTCATATGTGTTCTATACTCCTCCTAGGCAATGTTCCCTGTAAGGTGCACGCGTGGGCGCGCGCGCATCCTCCATTCCCCCACCGCGCAGGCCTATTTGCCAAGCGCGCACATTTCTGCCTGCCACACGCGAGAGAGTGAAACCGTATGGCAGCGATACGTTTAAAAAACGAAACAGCGTGAAAACGCGGTTACTCTCTTCGCGGCGGATCAGGAAAACAAAACGGCAGTGCAGGACCCAAGGAGAAATCCCTGCACGAGGAGATCTCCAAATGAAAGCAGGTACGTGTAAACACATATGCTGTATTAGTTTGGATTTGAGAGATATTATGACAGATAAAGGGAAAACGTTAAAAGATGACCAGAGGTTATGAAGTAAAACTGTACTCTATAAAGATGGTTGCATTAGCGTGTAGACTTACACAAGCAAGAAGTCATTTAGCACTAGATGAATCAAATTAAATTTTTAGGTTTATTGAAATGTTGGCACTTGTGTTATGTATATGCCTTGCCAATGTTCTGGGATGGAATGTAGAATACAGAACATTCAAACTATTGTTGTTCAAGTTAGGAGAGCAGTTGGCAGCTGGTGAGAGGCCAGTGGAGCTGCTCTGGGGACGCGCAGAATAAACTTACCTTACCGTCATCATTCTGGTGTGTTACAATTTGTGCAAGGTACACACCACATTTTGGTGATGAGTGGACGACTCCCCAGTTGTGAATCCACGTTGTGAAAGCGACAATAATTTTCGTGGACAGTCGCTTTTGTTCACAAGCATGATTACTGATACGCCTTTCTGTGCGCCTAAATGAAGACAAAGGAGGATTCAGCAGTGTTGGACGATTAGTGTTTTAGCGGCATTTGGGATCGTTGGTCGTCAGCGGCGAAATGATATCATCTGCACATTAACGGAGTCGTTTGGGGGCGCACCTGCATTGTTGTTATTGTCGTCTTAACAATGCTCTGTACGCGTTGAGTCATATCTCCGTATCACATTTTCTCCATGCGCATCAGTGCTTAATTTGTAATTAAAAAAATGCCGGTGCCCAAAGCCCTCCTCTTAAACACGCGGCTGCTGCATTTAAATGTGCGAGCACTGACCACTGATGCAGCGTAATCCTGAAGCCATCTCGAGCCTCTTCAATCCATTTAAAGCCAGTCCCTGGACCTTCAGCTCACTCTTGCAGCTTTCTGCTTTCTCCGATCGTGACGTTTTTCGTTTTTCTCTTCCTCCGTCTTTCCCGTATGTGTCTTTTGCTCACAGCAAATGCTTGAGGCAGAAGACTAAGCGCCGGCCCTCAAAAATAAGTGTCAGTGCTGAGCACCGGAAACAACAAGCACAAATTAAGCACTGATGCGCATGCACATATGTAGCTGCCGGTCATTTGGTCCTGGAGCACAAAGTGACCAAACGGATACAACAAAGCGTCACTACACGGGATGACGGCTCTTACAATATAGACACAATAATTAACTGACACATTTTGCAATATTTTTTCAATTCTTGGTTGCATTTCACACTTCTGAATTTGAACATTGCTAGGGAATGGTTTGAAGACTCTATCCTGGAGATTTTAATTACACCTCCAGCGATATTTATTTAGATTTCAGAGATGTAAAGATGCAGTCAGATTTCACGTGTCAACAGTTGGAGTAAATGTGATGACGGTGACAACTTTGGTTGTTTTAATTTATCACTTTGGTAAAATACCACATATTTTGTCAGATCTGTCACTGTTTTTTCAGAATCCTGGAGATCCTGTAACTCCATGAGAGGAATGGATTGATGTTTTAAAAGAATGTATGTCGGACCGGCGCCTGCCGGAACAACGAATGCCTGAACAACGAGGTCAGAACAATGACCTCATTGTTACCGCTAATGCCTTTACCACGAATGCCTTAACAACGATTTTTCGTTGTAAAGGCATTTCTGGTAAAGGCATTAGTGATAGGCATCCATTGTTCCTGCATGCGTCCCCCCTGGTTCCCCACCCCCACCCCCACCCCTAAAAATTACCAATGTTCCCCACCCCCTTCCCCCACCGCGCAGGCCTGTTTGCCAAGGGCGCACATTTCTGCCTGCCACACGCGAGAGAGTGAAACCGTATGGCAGCGCTACATTTAAAAAACAAAACAGCGCGAAAACGCAGTCACTCTCTTTGTGGCAGATCAGGAAAACAAAACGGCAGTGCAGGACCCGAGGAGAAATCCCTGCACGAGGAGATCTCCAAATGAAAGCAGGTACGTGTTTCTTGTTCCCTGGCATGTTGGCGCAGTGAGGATGTCCAAAGCAATGCTGGGGCTGCCTGTTCCTTGGAGCGCAGGCTGAGAGTCAGGGAGTGCCGGCGGTGGCTAAGGCTGCTTGGAGCTGTGTGGAGGCCGGCAGTAATGAGCCATTGTGTGGCATTGTTGCAACAGATGTTTTCACGCTCTTTGGCCCGGGAACCAGAAGGACTTGATTCTGCAAGCCACCCGAATTTAAACACAGTCTTGATCCAGACAGCGAAGTGTGCATTCTTTCAAGACATTGCTCCCTCTACGCTGATTACAGACTAAGGCCATCACAGATAAACTCCACACAGATAAACACACCAAATACATATGACCTACGCCTTTGGCCTCTCCTCTGCAGTGAGCGTGTTTTCTACACTGCTCAATCTGCAAATAAAACCGTGCTGGTGCCCAAGCCCTCCACTTAACCACGCGACTGCTGCAATTAAATGTCGCTTACCTAATGCTACTTACAAAACTGTAAACCAAAAAAAACAGAATGAGAGAATAACACAGGAGCAAAGAATTAACACAGCGTTCACATGCTTGCAAAAGAAGGACAAGAGCAGCAAACTCACCATGCAGCCCTGCTTCCAACATGATAATGTCTCTCCTCCTCTCAGCATCACATCGGCACTGCTCATCAGAGCTCTTTAGAGAAGCCCTGCAAAGCGCTGCTGGTCTGGCTCCAAGCCGGTGACTTCAGCTGCTCCATGTTAATATAGAAATAGCTCACAGGGGAAATGTGCACAAATGGAGGACACAGTGGATGCCCAGACATCCTGATGAAAGGCAGCTGCACCATGACCAGAGAAAGTGCATTGCGAGTACTGCCATTCACTCTGGGTCAAATATGCACTTTGCAGGTAGTTAGCTGAAGTGCTGAATTCACATTTTTGTAAATGAACTGCAAAGCATGGCCCTTTGTGAGGAGCCTGCTATAATCACACACAGGACCGGCTTTTGGCGGTGCGAGCGGTGCGACAGCACCGGGACCTGACCTCTGGGGAGCACTGTGTTTAGCAAAAACTTCCAAAACTTGCGATTTAAAAGCACCTGCTGAAAAGTTCCTTGTGCGTTTAGCCTTCAAGAAACAATTAAAATGTCAACATGCCTATTGTGATGAATGTTCTTGCTAGAGAGAGATGGGAGTTTTGCCTAGTGGCAGCTTTGACTCAACATAAAGTAGCATAGAGGGTTAATATGCCTGCTGCGAAAAACAGAACTATGGGGCATATTTGAAAAAATTGGTGCTGCACACAGTGCAGTGCCACTTTGCTTGCCCCCTTTAGCGCCCCCTCTAACGCCACCATGAGTGCGTCATATTCAAAATACGGCGCACCATGGCGGTAGTTAGTGGACTAGTGTCAGGATTTTATATGCTAGTCCAGTGCTTTGCAGGATTAGGATAAAAAATGTTGACGCTAATCCTGCAAAGCACACAGAGGCCCATTGTAACCAATGGAAGCCTCCTTTTAATGCCTGATCTTGGTAGTTATGCGCTGCGCTCGCCTGAAGGGTCAATTTCTTAGCGCACTTATCCTTGCCTGCAGCGCACAGAGACCTTACACGGCCGCACACAGTGGAAAAAAATTAGAGGGAACATTGCTCCTAGGTATAGACCCGTGTGGCGAGGGAGGGCCCTATCGGTGTACAGACCACTAGTTGATTTGCGGACCATGGTGGAGCGTCACATCATTATCAATTACAGACTCACTCGTGCTCCTATTCATGAACTTTGTGCATTACTGGGTCCAGCACTGAGACCGGCTTATCGGAATCAGCATGCCATCCCTACTGAAGTGCAGGTGCTCTCCGCACTCCATTTCCTGGCCACGGGCTCATTTCAAGTGACAGTGGGCATGGGTGCAGGTTTTTCACAGCCAATGTTTAGCATTATACTGTCCAGATTCCTGAATGCATTTGTACGACATCTGCAGTCCTATGTGAGATTTCCCCAAAGTGCTGACCTCCCTGCCATAAAGTCAGACTTCTATGCCTTTCTCAACATACCCCATGTGATAGGTGCCATCAATGGAACCCACATTCCTCTCATCCCCCCAACAGTCATTGAACAGGTGTACAGAAACAGGAAGAACTTTCACTCCATGAACATTCAATTGGTGTGTACTGCAGACCAGTACATCTCACATGTGAATGCCATGTTCCCTGGATCAGTCCGTGATTTCTTTGTGCTGAGGAACAGTAGTGTGCCACACAAGATGGAACAACTACAAGGGGACAGAGGATGGATCATAGGTAGGTGTATCTGACACTTTGTGGCACATAGCAGACAGCCAGGCTGTCTGCCACTGAGGATTGTCATTGACAGTCCTGTTTTGCCCCATTGCGCAGGTGATTCTGGCTACCCCAACATGCGTTGGCTCCTGACACCAGTGAGGAATCCTAGGACAGATGCAGAGAGGAATTACAATGAGGCCCATGGACAGACTAGGTGGGTGATAGAGTGCACAATAGGTCTCCTGAAGGCTAGATTCCATTGCCTGCATATCTCTGGCGGATCCCTGGTCTATGAGCCTGAAAAGGTGTGCAGAATAGTGGTGGCCTGCTGAATGCTGCACAACGTGGCTGTGAGAAATTCTATCCCCCTCTTGGAGGAGGAGGGTGCTGTATATCCAGACCAGCTTCCTCAGAGAAGGGATGAGAGTGATGGTGATGATGAGGAGGGGGAAGATGTACATTCCAGGAACCAACTGATGCAACTCTACTTCCAGTAACTATGTGGGACTATTCAATTAGATTGCTGTCTGTGCAGCATACTGTCAGTGTGCCTTTTCACCTAGGGGGGTGTTAGGTCTATAGACATTGTCACTGTGACCAGGTTTGCATAGGACATGTAACATTATGGTAGAATTGTTTGACAATTCTGTTGGCACAACCACATGTTATGCATGGGGTGCACTTCCTGCTACTCAGATAAGAATAAATGATTTATAAGACAATCGCATCCATACTTCCATTTGTTTCGACATAATGACAGGGGACATTGTAATTGGTGAACTGGTGTTTTATTTGGTGCAGGGATTACATTGTGCAGTTTACTGTGATGGGAGTGGTTTACTGGTGGTTGTCCAATATGGCTACATGGTTGCAGCATTTGTTGGCAGTAGTGGTATGTCCATCTATCATTTACAGTTTTTGGGGTTGTTTTTACACGGTGTGGATGTTGGTTCAGTGGCACACTTGGAGGTCAGTTCTTGCCAGAGTCACTTCTTTGAGGGGGCCTTCGTATTTGCGGGTGTTCCTGTCCCATATCTTGGCCTGAGGGACCGTTTGGGTGCCTGGTGTTGGCCCATATGGGTTGAGATGCAGGTCTCCTGTGTGTCCTGAGATGGTGACTCAAGTCCAGTTGCTGCTGCTGATGTTGTTGCCCGGTCTATATCTTGGCCTGTAGCTAGAGCTTCCTGGTCTGTGGGGGCCTCAGGCTGTGTTGGGACAAGGTGCAGCAGCACACCTGCTATGGTGTCCATGGTGGCATTGTTGGTGCAGTTTCCACGGCTCCATGGCCTCTTGGTGGTGTGCTACCTGCATCCTTTGACTCTGATCCATAGTGGAAACTATCTGGGCCAATCTGTCCTGGGTATGGTGGTTTGCTCCCAGGACCTTAGAGATCACGTCTTGGGCTGCAGCATCCATCCTGTGGCCGCCCCCCTGGGCCACTGATGCCCTCCCACTGGGCCTAGCCCCTTGTGCCTGTGTCCCCTGCACAGGTCTGGCAGTACCACTTGTACTGGGGCCATCTGTCTTCCTGCCTGTTGGTAGGGGTGACTGTGGCCTCTGTCCATGTGTTCCACCAGTCTGTGGCCTGGATACACAGGTATGGGGACAGTTGCCCTGGGCTGCTGTTGTTTGCTGGGGGGTAGGGGTGTCAGTGGTGTCCTAGGTGGAGCTGCTGGATGGTGACAGTCCAGGACTGTGTGAGGGGCCAGGGTGCTCGTCAATGTCCAGGGTTCCCTCTACAGTGTCCTGGGTGGTGCCTCTGTCTCCCTGTGGGGCACTGCCACTCCTTGTCCTGTCCGTCAGGGTGGCGTGGGTGGTGGTGCCTGTTGGAGGGAATGGACATGTCTGTTACAATTGCATGATCGGATGGGGTGCACAGGTCTGTGCTGTTTTGGGCAGGTTTTTCCACTTTTGGGCCATGTAGGGTGACTTTGTGAGGTGACCTTGCATTTTGCTTATGATGTGGATGTGCATTGTGGTGGTGTAGTGCCTTTGTGATTCCTTGCAGGGGTAGTTGGGTGTACACAGGGGGAGGGATGTGGGCCTGTTAGTGGGTTTGTGGCCATGCAGAGTGACTGGGGTAATTGTAGACGACTTACCCGAGTCCATTCCTCCAGTGAGTCCAGTGAGTCCCTCAGGGTGCAGGATGGCCAGTACCTTTTCCTCCCAGTCAGTGTAGTCGGGTGGTGTTGGTGAAGGTCCTCCCACAGTCTTCTGGACTGCAATGTTGTGCTAGGATGCCATGGACCTCACCTTCCCGCTCAGGTCGTTCCATCTCTTGCGGATGTCGTCCCTCGTGCGTGGATGGTGTCCCACTACATTGACCTTGTTCACTATTGGCTGCCATAAATCCATCTTCCTGGCGATGGGTGTGTGCTGGACCTGTGCCCCGAATAATTGTGGCTCAACCTTTAGTATTTCGTCCACCATGGTCCTTAGCTCCCTTTCTGTGAAGCGTGGGTGTTTGGGGGTGCCATGTTGTGTTGTGAGTAGTGTGTTATGTGGATCTAGGTGAGGGTGCTCTTGTGTGGTTGGGTGTGTGTATAGTGTATTGTGGCATTCAGTGTCTGATTCTGAGGTTCTCTGTATCAGTTGTCCTAATGTCATTGCAAATGATTGTGGAGCATGTCTGTGAGTGTTTTATAGTCTTGTGGATGTGTGTCAGGTGTGTGGGTTTCAGACTTGCCAATGTGTGCATTTCTTACTGTTGGGTCCATTTGCTGGCCGTGGTGGTCTTTACCGCCAATGGTCGTTCAGATTCCACTGACTGACCCAGTGATTTGTGCATCATTATTTGGAGAGTGGGGAGTGTGTGTACTCAGGGTGGTGGGGTGGGAGGTCCTGCATTTCCGCCGACAAGGTCCTGGCGGTGACTGGTGGCTGAGATTTTTTTGGATGATTCTGATTTTTGCATCTTTATATTGCGGGTTTCTGTTCACCGCCAATGGCGATCTTCTGTTCACCATCGCCACGGCGGTCGACAGTGTTTCCCACCGTGTTCATAATGACCCCCTTGATCTGCCAGAATCTATTGGGGAAAACTGCAAGGGTGTGATAATTCACACACAACTAATCCCTCTGCAAACATGTTTACAAAGGGATCAGAATTTAGTTAAAACTTGCAATTAGGACCTATTTAATTTGCCCACCATTAAACTTTTATCATTAACATCTATAATCTAATGCTCAGTTGTGATGAAAGAATGTCACTCTTTCTCTAGTGAATATGAAAGGTAAAAATTACACACTGCTATGAAACATTTAACCCTATACTAAACTTCTAAGTGTCACTTTAAACTTACAATTTTGCTGCACAGGTTACAGTTATGTTTCCTCTCTTTTAGTGAAGGTAAAAATGTCACAGGCAGCATTATTTTTTGGGAAGATTAGATACCACAGTAATTGTCCCGGCAGCCTTCGACAATAGCCCGCTTTCAAATCTTCTCTCTGTTGGGAGGTTCTTCCTGGAATCAGACCCTTTCTTACCATCACGTCAAGATGTTGAATACCCCTTGGGAATCTCACAAGAGTGAAAAGCCCTGGTTTGCCCAAAATGCGAACCCCACCAAGCCCAGAACCGTTCATGTTCCTTCTTGATAGGGAACACGCCTTGACACTTCTTTTACCATAAGTGTGTTTTAGAGCAAAGGAGTTTACATCCCCTGGCAGGGGTCAAATGTGGTTCAGTAGTTCTCAGGCCCATTTTCAGGCCCTTCTGAAAATCTGCATCTCTTTCTGCCATAAAATATGTTATACTTTTTGACGCAAAACTGCGCTAACGCAGTTTTGCGTCAAAAAAATTAGCACCGGCTAACGCCATTCTGAAGCGCCATGCGGGCGCCGTATTTACACAATGACGTTAGCCGGCGATAGCCGCCAGCGCTGCCTGGTGTGCGTTGAAAAATACGACGTACACCAGGCAGCGCCGGCATAGGGGGATATGGAGCTTGGGCGCCAAAAAATGGGGCAAGTCAGGCTGAGGCAAATTTTTCGCCTCAACCCGATTTGCGCCATTTTTTTCGACTCCCAACCCCCATAGAAATGACTCCTGTCTTAGCAAAGACAGGAGTCATGCCCCCTTGCCCAATGGCCATGCCCAGGGGACTTCTGTCCCCTGGGCATGGTCATTGGGCATAGTGGCATGTAGGGGGGCACAAATCAGGCCCCCCTATGCCACAATTTTTTTTTTTTTTAAACACTTACCTGAACTTCCCTTAATGTCCCTGGGATGGGTCCCTCCAGCCTTGGGTGTCCTCCTGGGGTGGGCAAGGGTGACAGGGGGTGTCCCTGGGGGCATGGGAGGGCAGCTCTGGGCTCCTTCCGAGCCCACAGGTCCCTTAACGCCTGCCTTTTACAGGCGCTAAAAAACGGCGCAAAAGCGGCCGTACGTCATTTTTTTTGACCCGCCCACTCCCGGGCGTGAATTTTGCCCAGGAGTGTAAATACGGCGCACATGCCGCGGAGTAAATTTTTTAGACGGGAACGCCTACCTTGCATATAATTAACGCAAAGTAGGTGTCCACGCTAAAAAATGATGCTAACTCCATGGACTTTGGCGCTAGACGCGTCTAACGCCAAAGTATAAATATGGAGTTAGTTTTGCGTCGGAATTGAGTAAAAAAAAACGACGCAATTCCGGCACAAACGGAGTATAAATATGCCCCTGTATGTTTGTGAGCTTTCTATACAATTCCCTATCATTCAATGTTGAGGCAAATTTTGCTGATTATTTTATATATTTATTTATTCATGGGTTTTTGTAATTGTATATTTATGCAATGCTTAATGCTGCAAACATGGCTGAAGAGCATAACTGTGCATTACAAAAGACCAAGGATAAATAGTACAATATAAACAACAATGAAATGAGTTTGATGTAGGATAAGAGTAAAGGGGCAGGAGTAGGTTATGACATAAGGTAGGCCATATCAATAAGGTAAGACCAGTACAGCACTATAATAATCGTTATCAGTGCCTTGGGGCTTGGAAAGATAAGAACGGGGGACACATATCTTTCATAATGATCATAAGTACTGACAAATAATCAGTCACAGTCAAAAAGTGCCTGGGGTATGGAGATGTTTAGCTCTTTTTAGAAGCAGCAAGGAAAGGGACAATGCTAAGGTTTGAAGGTAGCTTGCAGTAAAGGATTGCTTCAATCAGCATTCTTGCTTGAATGTGGGGAATTCAAGCAAGAGGCACTGTGCATTCTAAACCTCAGTTGACCTTGCAGAATGTTAAATTTCCTCACAAGATGTGAGAGAGTTGATTTTGCAAAGCTTTGTAAGTGATACAGGTTATCTTGCATTGCACTCCTGCTTCAGTGGGAAGGCAGTGTAATGAAGTTAGAACAGGGGTAATGTGCTCAAGGCTCATGTATTATCACTCTGAGTGGGACTAGATGACTTTTAGGGACACCAGTGAGAAGACAATTTTCACATAATCAAGTCTGGACAGAACATGCAACTAGGCTAACATATTTATGTCCAATAAGGAGTAAACTGCCTGATCTCCAATAAAGCCTCATTTGGTAGCATGTACTCTTAGACATATCAAGTTTAATTTGTTATAGAAATGAAACCCAATGATTGGGCATTGTCCGCTATACCAGTATATCAATGCTATAGGCCTCACCCTGCTGGCGACGGCAGTCGAAGAGCTAAGTCTTGACCTGCTTTCTGAAGTCCTTCCGGGAAAGGGAGGTGCGCAGGTGAAGGGAGAGGTCGTCCCAGGATTGGGCAGCGAGGTGTGAGAAGGAGCAATATCCAAAGTGTTCGCAACAGATGCGGGGGACATGGGTCTAGGTGAGGGAGGCTGAGCGGAGTTCTCTGGTCCGTCAGTGGAAAGTGAGGCCATTGTTGATGTAGGTGTGTCCGGCATTGTGGAGGGCCTTGTATGCGTGCGCAAGGAATTTAAAGAGGTATCTTTGCTGGATGGGGAGCCAGTGGAGGGCCCTGAGGTGGGAAGTGATGCTGGTTCTTCTTGTGAGGTTGAGAACGAGTCTTGCTGCCACATTCTGGATAGTCTGCAGGCAGTTAATCAAGCTGTTTCATGGTTACGGCATAGCATGTGTTTCCATAGTCGAGTTGGCTGGAGATGAGGACCTGGGTGACTGTCTTGCTGGTAGAGATGGGGATCCATTGGAAGATCTGTGGAGCATGCGGAGGAGACGGCATTGATCTGTTGTTTCATGGTCAGTTGGGTGTCAAGCATAATACAGAGGTTGCATGGGTGGTTGATAGGGTGTAGGGGCCTGAGGGTGGCGGGTCACCATGTCTTTGCCCAGGGGGAGGGCTTGTTCCTGAAGATGAGGATCTCCAGTTTGTCTAGATTTAGCTTGAGACAGTTGGTTCTCATTTAGGAGGCAATGTCGGTCATGGTGTTTTAGAAGTTGGTTTGTGTGGTGGTGGTGTTGTCTGTGTGGGATAGGATGAGCTGGGTGTGGTTGGTATATGAGATGATGTTGAGTCTGTGGGTGCGAGTGGTGTCTGTCAGTGTAGGTGTTCAAGAGGGTGGGGCTGAAGGAGAAGCCCTGGGGACGCTACAGATGATGTCTTTGGGTGCTGAGATGGAGGGAGGGAATAGGATCCTCTGTCTTCAGGCAGAGAGGAAGGAGGAGATCCAGTTGAGTGCTTTGTCTTGGATGTCAATATTGTGGAGTCTGGTGACTAGAGTGTGGTGGAAACAGTGTTGAAAGCTGCCGATAAGTTGAGGAAGATGAGGGACGCAGTTTCCTCTAGGTCAAGGAGGCCTCTGATTTTGCCTGATGCTGCAATCAGGGTGGTCTTGGTGCTGTGATTGTGCCAGAAGACAGATTGGAACGAGTTGAATATAATGTTGTCTTCGAGGTAGTCTGTGAGCTGGCAGTTGATGACCTTTTCCAAGACTTTGGATGGGAATGGGAGGAGTGAGATGGGGTGGTAGATTTAGAGCTCGTTGGGGTCGGCTGAGGCTTTCTTTAGGAGGGGCTTGACCTCGCATGTTTCCAAACAATGGGGACGGTGGCTGTAGAGATGTAGGTGTTGAGGATTTCTGTGAGGGAGGCTCTGATTACTTCTCTTCCTAGTTTGTAGAATCAGTGTGGGCAGGGGTCCGCTTGGGACCGGGAGTGGATGGAAGTCATGATAGAGATGGTGTCTTTAATAGAAAGCTGCTTCCATTCAGTGATCTGGTGGGGGGAAGGGGGAGTTAGGTTGTAGGGGTGGTCGAGGTCAGTGGGCTGAAGTTCCTGTAGATGTCAGAGATCTTGTGGTGAAAGTAGCCTGATAGTGTGACACACAGAGCTTGGGAGGGGTGGATCATGTTCTCAGTGGCAGAGGGGCAGGAGAATTGTCTGATTATGTGGAAGAGTTATTTGGCGTGGTTGGTGCTTGCCTCAATGTGGGTGGTGAATGCTTCTTTCTTGGTCTCCCTGAGTCAGAGGTGGTATCTTTTGAGGGTAGACCTGAAGAAGTCGAGTTTGGCAGGGGTCTTGTTGGAGTGCCAGTGTCTCTCTAGTTTCCTGCAGTGGCATTTGAGGGTCAGAAGTTCTGGGAAGAACCATTTGGCTTGCCTGGTGGGCTTGCTGCTGGTGGTGATCTTCAGAGGATGATGGTGTCATGGCTGAGGCGATCCAATTAGAGGTGTCTTGCATGCAGCATTCGAGGGTGTCTGAGGGGATGGGTTTAGCTTCTTTGAAGGCAGCAATCCAGGGTGTTTCTGTGACTTTGCTCCAGTTGTGGCAGTGGAAGGTGCAGGGTTTTGTCATGTCTTCTGGCTGTACATCATTGGTGAAATGGACGATGTTGTCAATCCATGTTATCTCAGTGGTGTGGGAGAACTTGGCTCTGTTGCTGGTGGAGAAAATGGGGTCCAGTGTGTGTCCTGCGCTGTGCATGAGGGTGGTGACCAGCTGAGAGAGGCCGATGATGCTCATGTTTTCAAGGAGTGATACAGAATTGATATTGTCTGGGTCTTCTAGGTGGAAATTCAGGTCCCCCAGGAAGATGTAGTGGTTTGAGTCGATTGCCAGGGGGGCAATTAAGTCCGGGATGGGATTGCAGAAGCTGGGGCAGGGGCCCGGAGTTCTGACGGTGAGGGTTCCTCTGATGGTGGTTTTGGCATTAGATTTGATCTGAAAGTTGAGGTGTTCCATGTTCGGTGTGGGGTTATTGTCTGAGGCCATGCAGTAGAAGGAGAATTCTTGTGGATGATGGTGATGCCTCCACTGTGTCAGATGGGGCAGTCACAGTGGATCATCTTATATCCAGGGGGGTCACGGTGGTGATGTCGGGGCAGATGCGGGGGTGAGCCAGGTTTTCTATGATGAACATTATGTAGGGATTGGACGTTAAGTAGTGTGCAGTGGAGTTGAAGTTTGTCGCCGGGAGTCTGCTGGGTGGAGATTGCGGTGGTTCCTACATCCTATTAGAAATGGCAATTGGGGCAGGAGAAGGAATCTTTGGTGGATCAAGGCAAGGCAATGCCTTGCCTTGATCCATTGTGAGATTCAGGTGTCGCGTAGGCTCTCATTATCCTAATGAGACTACTGGATTTTGAGCAGCAAGATCGTTCACAGTGTGGGGAACTAAGTCTGACCCACGGTGAAGGACCCTTGTCACTCTAAATCCGGGTTTTGCTCCGGCTAACTAGCAGTGCCTCATCGAGATAAATGGACAGCCGAGCGCATGACATCTTAGCACTTCCCAGGGAAGGCGTGGTCACTCAGGTCACAACCAGTTCTCTCATACACAGTACGGTCTCATATATAAATGACAAAGGCAGTTTAAGTTTTAAAGATTGGTTTAATAAAACGACTGCATTTTAGATAGCAAAGCGTGAGCTACAATAACCAGAACTACACAACACAGTAGGATTAAAATAGTAACAATGAGTGTGAAGCACAAGAATAAGGCTATCATAGTGCCGTTAGATTATTTTCTCTCTAAGTTATATTTCGAGCACAGCATGTGAAGCTCTAAGCCTGCCTTTCAGGTTCCCCCGGGAGGACATCAACCCTCATACCTGAGCAAAGGCCTGTAATCTGCAACAGCATCTGCAACGGGGCATTCAGCATCTAGTTGTAGGTTCCTGGCCGGAATCTCCCTCTTGACCTGTACTAGGACTAGGAAGTGTTTTTATACTAACACGCAGATGTTCTAAGAAAATGTCCCTATGTGAGGATGTGTATTTTCTTTGAATACTGGAGACTAAAACCACGTTTACCGGCAATGTACCAGATTGTAACCTTGACTGAAGCACAGGGCGATCAATAATGCAAAATTTGAGAACACAGTGCTGAACTAAGCTAAACAATGCAATAGAAGAAATTGAAACAAGACCGTAAAACTGGTTATTGTAAAATAACAGTACGAAGTTGAATAAAATATATCTAGGGCAAAGTGCACAGCGGCCTAGTATGCTAAACTAACGTGCATGAAGCTATATTAAAAATGGCTACACTACACCCTCCCCTTGTCGGTAGAAAGTGGTTTAAGCCTAAGCTAAATGCCCTAAGGTAAAATATATGTAAAACCCTACTTAATTTTAATAAGTTAAGAGGACACACAAGCATACTATTTGGTAATTTGAAAAAAAACATGCGGCCAAAAAGCCGAATTCAAAGCAAAATGTCAATTGAGGACCGTTCCAAATCAAGCATCAGTCATGGAAAGCAGGAGATTCTCCACCTCGGCAGATGACAAAACCGGTAAATCCACAGCAAAAACTATCACGGAGCAGGTGTGTTCCATATCCCCTGCATCAACCAAGGCAGCATCCTGTGCAGTGCCTTTGAACGAGTGAATGGTAACTTCCTCCAGGAAGGGTAGCTCGTAATCGGCTTCTCTGAGCAAACGCAGCCGCAGCGCGCATGTGTGGTAATGAACCCTCAACGAGAACATCAACAGATCAGCATCAATCACTAAGGGGCCTTGCTGTGAGAGACAAACTTCTAGTGCCTGTTCAAAAGAGCACCAACGGCATCGAAACACGGGCTGCACACAATCCAAAACCGGTCTGAATGACAGAGACCAGTCACACCCCAAATGTTCCAGGAGTGTTGCTCCTAAGTGCTGCATCATGCGTTCACGACACAGCTGCGCTGATGAGAGTGCCCTCATTTGTCCTTTTTGCGGCGGGACAGACATTGCGGAAAAACAACAGCAACAGCAAAATGCCGGCTAATAAAGCCAAAGTTATCGGAAATCCCCCAAAAATGCTTCTGAGAATTGAATGAAGGTATTAAACCGAATATGGAGGAAAAGGTGTGAACAAAACCAATACCAACAGCTTAAAAAAATGTGCTATTCCAGCCGTGCTGGACGCATTAAATATACGTCCCACGAGTTCACCAAAGTGTCTCGGAAAGTTTGTATTTAACAGGGACTGTATTTCCGCCGATGACCTTGCCACCTGAAGTGCGTAGGTCTCGCGTGCAGATGTAAGGGCCATATGCTTCTGAAACAATAAAGCCTTCAGTCTACTTAACCTGTCAAAATTCACCTTGGAAGTAGCAATGTGAGGCCAAATATCTGCTACCTCCCTAATTTTAGTGGGGGGAAACAACACGTTCCCGCAGCATGTAACAACCTTAGTGACCAAAACAACGTAAACTATTCCGGCCCGCACGCCACAACAGTCTTCACTATTGAGAAGGACGTAGCTGCCATTTGAAAGCTCCTGGAACGTGCATTTAATCAAGGGGACTAGAACTCCCTTCAGATAGCAAGCCAAGTTCGCAACCGAGGCATTACACGCCCCATGCAAGGACAGCTGCTTACAAATCATCGAATGGCTGACTGAAGTCTTGCATTCACTGCCGCTAAGAAAGACCTCTTTCATACCATTGAGGCATTTGTATGAGAAGGGAAGCTCCCACACCTCATGGATGTAACTATCTCCCAACTTTTCATATCAGCCTACCGGAACATGTTTCAAACAAGAAGTGAATTGTAATGTAGAAATAGGCAGATTAATAACCCCGTGTATCAACCACTCTGCCGAGGGAATCTCGGCCACAGTAAAAGGCAATCTTTCTATCTTTTCAATGTTAAGCATGACATAAGTCGCTTCCTTTTTAGCCATTAGTTGTTGTTGTTGCGTCAAATTAAAGGGAAAAAATATTTCCCTGGCACTGATGTGCTGCCACGGAACGCGAGCTGCCTTCAATGTCTGAAGTGTCCAACCTAACTGCATAATGGACCTGGTCTGACTCTGTTCATGATATAAAGAAGACATATCAGATTGTATAATGTCTATAGCAGAAGAAACAATGTTGTTAATTGTGTATATCCGGTCGGACAAGGTGTGAATCCCATTATCCACAACAGCTAATGCCTTATTCAGATTTTCCTGATCTATCTGCCTTAACCGGGCTGCAGCCTCTTTTTGGGAGAGTTTCCATGTTTCATTGTATACCTCACACAAGAAACGCTTCCTACGTGGTATCTTTGGGCCTGACAAAAAATCTTGTAAGTCAGTGTTGTTAGACAGGCGACTGAGGTGTGTCTTAACCGCATCTAGTGAGGATGATTTTAGCCACTGTTGGTACAATTTTCCTACACTATATGTTGTAATTATTTCAGCATGTTCTGGTGATATATAGCGAGGGTCTGACCTACTCGTTCGGAAACCCCCAGAGGAGGTGACAAAACGTTGATGAAACCCGTTGGTATCTAATGGCCACAATTACCACCCGCCTGGATGTGTCAATGAAGCATTAAACGTAACATTCTGGACCCACTCATTAAGTTGCATTTGTGTTTTTTTGCCAGTTATTAAATTTTGCAGGGGCAGCTATACTGGGCATATTTAGGGCCATATTTATACTTTTTGACGCAAAACTGCGCTAACGCAGTTTTGAGCCAAAAAAATTAGCGCCGGCTAACGCCATTCTGAAGCGCCATGCGGGCGCCCTATTTATTGAATGGCGTTAGCCGGCGTTAGCCGACCGGCGCTGCCTGGTGTGCGTGTAAAAAAACCACGTACACCAGGCAGCGCCGGCGTAGGGAAAAATGGCGTTTGGGCGTCCAAAAATGGGGCAAGTCAGGCTGAGGCAAAAAAATCGTCTTAACCCGATTTGCGCCATTTTTTTTGGGCGCCCAGACGCCATTAACATGACTCCTGTCTTAGCAAAGACAGGAGTCATGCCCCCTTGCCCAATGGCCATGCCCAGGAGACTTCTGTCCCCTGGGCATGGTCATTGGGCATAGTGGCATGTAGGGGGGCACAAATCAGGCCCCCCTATGCCACCAAAAAAAATATAAAAAAATACTTACCTGGACTTACCTTAATGTCCCTGGAGTGGGTCCCTCCATCCTTGGGTGTCCTCCTGGGGTGGGCAAGGGTGGCAGGGGGTGTCCCTGGGGGCAGGGGAGGGCACCTCTGGGCTCATTCTGAGCCCACAGGTCCCTTAACGCCTGCCCTGACCCAGGCGCTAAAATCCGGCGCAAATGCGGGTTTTTTAGACCCGCCCACTCCCGGGCGTCATTTTTGCCCGGGAGTATAAATCCGACGCAATAGCATCGGAGTCATTTTTTAAGACGGGAACGCCTACCTTGCATATCATTAACGCAAGGAAGGTGTTCACGCAAAACAATGACGCTAATTCTAGGAAATTTGGCGCTAGACGCGTCTAACGCCAAAGTATAAATATGGAGTTAGTTTTGCATCGAATTTGCGTCGAAAAAAACGACGCAAATTCGGCGCAAATGGAGTATAAATATGCCCCAAAATTCTCGAATTGTAGCTAAGCCTAAGCAACTGGTCTGTTGTACTGTGTCATTTAAAAAAATCATTTGTACTGGGATGAGACATGCTCTAAACAATGTTTCACTACCCTTAGTCTGCCAATTTTTTGTTCCCCAAACACTTTTCAAATCGACATTTTTTTACCAATATTCATAACCTTCAATTGATAACCAGGAAACAAAGGAGTCCGAATATATACATTTTGTGTTGGTCAACAACATTTGTTTATCCCTAGTCGGAGTTATCGTAAAATAATATGACTCAGCATTTTTTTGATGATGCCCAGAAAAATACACACATTTTTCAAAGTAAGTTTTCGAACTCCCTTGCGGGGGAGTTGGGCAATGTTCCCATTGTACATAATCAAATATCGTTTTTGGACTGCTCGTTTTATGTATAAAGTGGTGCCCATAATAATTATAGCAAAACACGTCACCATAATTGTCTTTAAACTGGTAAACATCTTTGTTTTCATGATTAGTATAATATTGCAATTCTGTCATCATTGAATCAACTGTTTTCACATCCCAATCATCGGATACAATGCCTGGTATTACTATATCGTTCATAGATAACTTTAACACATACAGTATTTGAATTATTTCAGTGGGACGATATATATCAAACATTACTTTATCCCACACAATCCCATCCGGAATTGGCACTGCAGAAATGTTCACAAAGGACAAGTCTCTTCGTACCTTATGTGATTAAAAATGTGGTTTTCCTCCACCTGTTCAACTGCTGATCTCTTGGGAAGAAAATGACCATGTATTAACAGTAAAAAGGTAGTAACAAACCCAATCCAAATAAAAAACGCTAGGACAATCAAGAAAAGCCACACATAGTTCCATGGAAAAATGAAATACGTATCATTAAGCCAATGTACCAGCTTACATGCACCTGACAGTTCAGCAGTCAAGGAGGCAAACGAGTCGGATAGACCATCGTTGTAGTCGGCAGAGTAACCAGAGGCAGTTTGTGCAAAATGCGTTGCCATAGTCAATGGAGGAGTTGGTGTTTCCTGTGGTGGTACACTGTAAAAAGCACCATCCGTCTGGCTTGTAGTCATAGTGACTTGATCAAATGTTTCTAAGTTGCTTGCCGTTAGTGGAACCAATGCAAGATCATCATCATCCACCCTCCCCAAGCTCGGAGAGGCATCAGTGTTGGTGTTAACAACTTGAAGCGGAACTTCTTCTCCAGTAGTGAGAGGAATTCGGGAACTACTGGATGTTCCTCTTGGTCGGCTGTGTAGAATCGGCCACATGTTGTAGCTTGACATTGTCAATGGAAACAAAGCGGTTTTCTTTGGCACCTGGCAACGGTGGTAGAATAACAGTTCTGGTACTGTGTATTCCCCAACACAGGGACTGGTTCTCGATAAGAAGGGCCGCATTATTTTTTCACTGTGACCTTTTCACGCACACGATCCCCAACTCTGGGAATCCAGCCAGTAGGTGTTACTGGCACATCCTTAATTCCTGTGGAGGCAGCACTTTTAGAAGAGATATCTTCATGGAACTGCTGTAATTCCTGTAAAACAGTGACACATTCATTTATTTCAAAAGGTATTTCTGCCGCTTCCACACCAGGACCATCAAGATCCGGAACAAACATTTGTGTTCCGAACAGGCACTCATATGAAGTACAACCCCCCAGGGACCTTCTAGGCAGGTTATTTAGTGCTAGAATAACTATAGAGGGGTTCCCTAAAAGGATGCAAGTAGTTCAATCAGGGAAAAATGTATGTAGGCAAACTACTATGTGAACTACAATGATAATGCCTCTGAAGATACAATGAACTTCAGAAATAAATCCCTATAGGGACAGATACATACATTATGATAAATTCAAATCAATCAGTAAATTATGATACCGGACTGCTAAACAACAATGAATGAAAATAAGGGAAAAAAGAACAAAGTCATAAAAAAGAGAACTTTAATTAAATCATATAAACAAACAAATAATCAAAAATGCAAAAGATATCAGAATACAGAAAATCTAATTCAGTCACACCACATTCAAACTAAGAAACAAAGGACAATATAACAAAATAAGGCGAGAGCAAAATATGAATACAACTGAGTTAATCCAATAGTTAATAAGAGGTAAAGGCTCAGGTTATTTAGTGCTCTCTGAACTCCATACAGGTGGGTTAGCCAACTACGACCCGTACCTAAGACTCTGACAGTTAAGGATTGGTTTAAATCGCTGTTTAATCGCTCCACGACAGAATTTCCCTCGGGATGAAATGGAGACGAGTACTGGAGCTCAACCCCCAAAGAAGCCATGGTGTCCCTGAATGCCCTTGAGGCAAAAGCAGGGCCCTGGTCCGAATGGAATGCTGCAACTGCATATGTACCGACAAAGACTCGCAAATCTTTAATAACAGTCAGAGCGTCAGCCGAGCGTTGTGGCCACACCCACACAAATCTGGAGCAAGAATCAACAGTATGCACTATCAGGTGTTAATGGACCGCAATTATCCAAGTACACACATTGTAATGATCTATTTGAGATTAAGAGGGGTGTCTGGGGCGGGAGCTTAGCTGTGGAAACTTTAATTTGTTGACAGATGTCACAACAAAGGACATACTGCTTATTCTCTTTATAGAGACCAGGCCACCAGTAACGGGCCTGCAAGAGTGATATTGTAGCCGCCACGCCAGTATGTGCAGATGCCACCCCTTCATGCGCTGCTTTAATCAATTGTGATCTTACATCTTTATTCGGGATGTCGCGTACGCCTATGCCTGGACTTTTAACTTCAGCATTCAGCATACTTCCCTTCAACTATTGATATTTATTAGGAAATCCTTTAGGATAAGGCATACCATCAACCTTAGCTTTTATGGCAGCCATAATGTCTGTGTCTGGTTTGGAACTCGAACGAGTCACTGCAGCTACAGTGGCAACTGCCACTGCCGACTTTGCGGCTTCATCAGCCAAAGTATTTCCGGCAACGTGTATCCCAACGTGCTGGTGTCCAAGTGTATGCACAACATTGACTTTGGGTAGCGTCTCTTTCAGGTTTGCTACCTTCCCCCACAGGAGTCTGTGTTTTATGGTGTTGCCTTTCGAATCTCTGAACCCATTCAAGCGCCAGTAATGCAGGTATTCATTAAAAGACTGGATGCAATAATAAGAATCACAAACAATCAGTGTAAACTGTGTTGGATCTATGTGTTATAGTGCCATTAGTAGAGCATTTAGCTCAGCCAATTGTGCTGTACAATCCCCTAAGGTCCGTGTATAGGTATGTTGGGGACAGAATTTCTCCCCCTCCATATAGCCGCTCACGACTGCACATGCAGCTGAATATTGATGTTTGGTTCTAATCGCTGGCTGCGCAGAGCCATTGGTGTACATGACCACATGATATTGATCAATAGGCAAGCTGTCAGCGGGAACTGGATATTCTACTTCATATTGTAGAAATTCCTGAGTTTGTAACTTTGGGTCAAAGATGTAGTCTACATCAGTGGCTGTTAAAGACGTAGCCCATTGTATCCAACGTTGATGAAGTTATTTTGCGTTCGGGAAGCTAGCTTTTGTAACAGCCTCAAGGGCCGGAATAGGAGAAACGACAATAATGCGTTTTCCTTGGGCAAGAGGTCTTTCTTTAATAACAGCCATCTGGACAGCAGTGAGAATTTTCTCCGTGGGTGCAAAGCGTTGTTCTGCAGCGGAATACAGGTGTGATTTATATGCAATCGGGACGGTCTCACCTTCATTAAAGGTGACATATGTAAAACCAATGGCCCCAGCTATCACCCTGATGACCAAATGTGTCTTATTGTCCTGTGTGTGTAAATGTTTTGCTGCTAGCATGTCTGCCTGTAATTCTTGAAGAGTATGTGTAGTTCAATTGTCCAGTATTTGCTTGAAAAATCAGGACATATACAATTCATATAAAGGTTTTGTGCATGTAGCATAATCAAGAATGTATGTTCTGCCAAAATTTAGAAAGCCCAACAATGATTGTACTTTTTTAACCGTATTTGGTGGTTGCAATTGTGCAAATGTTTCTAAAAATTGTGGCGCTAGGCTTTTCCCTTCATTCGACAGCTCATATCCCAGGAACAGGACGCTGAGGAAGGCAATTTTTGATTTTTTGAAATTAAATTTGTAGCCGATTTCGGCAAACCCTACAACAATGTGGGCTACCCGTTTTAAATGTTGTACTATCTCGTCATCCATGAGATATATATCGTCCACGTATGACAATGCTTCAGGGTCTATCTCGTGTAAAATAGCAGTCACACGAGCTCCAAACAGTCCTGGGCTGTTTTTATCCCCTTGAGGCAAACAACTGAATTTTTCTGGGAGCCTAGTGCGCTAAAGCTTGTTAAATCTCTATTTTCAGGCGCTATATTTTGGCAGAAGAATCCATTCGAGATATCTAAAGTCGTTTTATATTTTTTTCGCACAATGTTGCTCATTAGTGCAGTGCTATGCGAATTTTGTATAGCATATGTACGTGTATGTCCGTTTAAATGTCTGTAGTCTAAAACTATTCTTTATGAATGGTCCGGTTTAGCTACAGGAAACAAGGGATTATTCATCGGCGTGACACAGGGTTCAATCACCACCTGGTATTCTAATTGCGTAAGTATTTCTCTCACAGGTGCCCTTGCTTCATGTTTTATGGGATATTGCGGTTGTGGCTGAGGTTCACCTTTAATGGGAATTACCTGGTATGGAGAATCCCTATCCCACCCTACATGATTTCTATATAACGCAGGTGCTTGTACTAGAGCCCATTCTATAGAATAGGACTCAGCGAGTTCCTCTGGAACAAGGGGCGAGAAGGAAGGTTTAATAACATCCTCTCCATATGGGCAGGTGTGGACAAAATCAGGCTGCCAATCTACACTACACAGGGGTGCTGGGCATGGTCCAGGTGCAGATGGGCAAAGACTGGCTTGCCTTTGGTGTGCCTCTGGCACAGCGACTATCATTAAGTAGGTCCTGGAGTAGGAGGGGCTGCGGGGAGCTGGGAGGAGCGTTGGGCTGCAGGGGGACCCGATCGGGGGCAGAAAAAGTGGGAAGAGCACAGGGGCGGTGGGGGGCCTGAATTGGCAAGCAGAAACCAGGGAGAAGAGGAAGCAGCTGCACTATACTGCAGGTGCTAATTAGTGCCTAGCAGCAGTGTCAGGGGAGCTGGAGGGGCCTGTTCAATGGGGCCATGCAGCGACTGCCATTAAGTAGGTCCTGGAGTGGGAGGGCACAGAGGGTTGGGGGAGCAGAGAGGGGAAAATGGCAGAATGCAAGGGGGTCTGAGCAGGGCCAGAAAAAGTGGGAAGATCACTGGGGAGGCGGTAGGGCCTGAATTGGCAAGCAGAAACCAGGGGGCAGAGGCAGCAGTGGCACTATACTGCAGGCGCTAATATAGCACTTAGCAGTGGATCAGGGGAGCAGGAAGGGTCTACTCAATGGGGTCACGCAGTAACTGCCATTAAAAAGGTCCTGGAGTGGGAGAGATGTGGGGAAGGGGAAATGAGTAGGAAAAACAGCGGGATAGAATGGTACTGGGCAGGATAGAAAAATCTGAAAGAGCACAGGGGAGGTACGGTCCTAAATTGGCAAGCAGAAACCAAGGGGAAGAGGCAGCAGTGGCACTGTATTGCAGGCACTAATACAGTGCCTAGCAGTAGTGTCAGTGGAGCTGGAGGGGCCTGATCCACATTCCACAGTCCAGTAGTGTAGAGGGATCAATCCAAGAATGGACAGGTAGGATGGATTTTTCAGGAAAGGTTAGATACATTTCTTTTATTCAGGGCTTATTTTAAGACAGTGATCAAATACACATATTTTGACATTTTCCAGTGTGTTGTAATATAAAGTGATGTCTTCACAGGATGGGATGAGACCTTAAGATAGATCTGGGTATCATCAATGTAATGATGATGTAATGTCAACATATTACTGAGGATGTTCCAGAGTAGATTCAAATTCAGATTAAGGAGGGTCAGTGACAAGGTGGTGTCTTGAGGGAACACTTGTTGCAGGGCTTCTATGACATAATAATGCCCCAAAAACAAAAATCAACGCTAAAAATAAGCAAAACAATATAGAGGATACAAATATTTACTTTATATATTTTCTACATAAAGTTCGAGAATATTGATAACAAAAATATAATGGACTAACATACTATCATTGTTGGAAAGTGAATTATTGTTAAGGGCATGTAGGTACCTATACTTAGCAATAGGCCACAACTTCCCCACTTAAGTCCAGTTAGAGTCTCAATAAAAGAATCCTGTCTCAACCGTTGGTAACTTGGCAATGAGCAACAAGGCTTAACTTAGGAGACAAAGGGCCTCATTACGACTTTGGTGGTCTTTTCGGAAGATCGACACGGAGGCGGACACCAAAAGACCACCATCTTGGTGGTCATCTGACCACAGTATTAAGAATCACACTCTGAAGACCACCAGAAAACAGCCACAAATCTGGCACTGCCAGGACATGGGAGGGTGGGAAAGAGGCGGTTCCACCACCAGCACTGCTTGCCCAACACAATTCCACACACTAGATTACGAGCCACAAATCACCACAACGGTTCTTCCACATTGGTAAACCACTGACGATGTGAACTGCTGTGCTCAGAGCCCACTACTATCAGAACACAACACCACATTAGACAGTTTGAATATCCCACACCTGACACACATACACATACCAGAAACATCTACTAACTACACTATATAACACCCCCCACACAACCCACAATCCCTTGCTACAAAATAAATTTTCTTATTCACCTAGAGCAGGCAAACTCACTTTATAGCACCATTACACCATAGGCACATATACACATCTCAATCAGCACACACCACACAACTACACTACCAACACAAAACACACACAACAAGCACACACACACACACCACAAGCATCCATCACTCTCAATGCACCACCTACACCCCATCAATTACTCTACACTGCACCCTTACACACACAACGACCCCCCCTCAACACAACCACTACCAAGTCCCCACAAAAGCACCCACGGTTCACAGACAGGGAGTTAAGAGTCATGGATGATAAAATTGCCAGGGCAGAGCCACAACTGTTCAGAGCACAGGTCCAGCAAACCTCGATAGCCATGAAAATGGAATTGTGGCACAGAATAGTAGACAGGGTCAACTCAGGAGGCAACCATCCATGCACAAGAGAGGGCATCAGGAAGAGGTGGAACGAACTTAGGAGTAAGGTGCGTTCCATGGTATCATAACACTGGGTCGCTATGCACAAGACTTCCGGTGGACCCCCACCTCATCCCCCACAGTTCTCGTCTTGGGAGAAGGTCTTGGACATTCTGCATCTCTAGAGCCTGACTTGTACACCTGGTGTACTGGATTCACAACAACCATGGCACACAATTGTCATGTACTTCATGCTTCCTCACCACCCAAATACTCCCCAATCCACTGTATTTCTAACTTCACCCCCCACCCATACACCTAGTGCCCCTCTCTTGCATACCACACCTCTACCCAGCCCAACTGCCACACAGCCCTTGCCAAGGGCATGGATAGCATTGGATATTACTAGCACTATGACTCCTACAGTGCACTACCCATCTACGTGAAAACCTGCAATGTGCACATCACATCATTTGCATATATGACTGTTGAACTAGCTATAACAACTAGATGGCATGAGTGAGGATCACTACATGGCAATGACATCAATGCAATGTCACAATGCCAAACAAGGCTAAATACAGCTACAGCACTTCACCCACCATGGTATGGAATATAAGATGGCATACTCACAACTATCAAGCCTGAATAGTCACTAGCTAAAAGTGCAGAACAGTCATGTGAACCATCAGACAGTACCAGAATCCATCCACAAAGCCAATGTTAATAAAGCTGAATGACACCAACCTAAATGGAATAGTGGTCTGTAGATATGGTACACATGCTACAGACCACTATCTACCACCAATGGAATGCTGTGAAGCATCTGTCATTGCCATTGCTGGGAATAATGTCAAGCCACTGTATGCATATCAGAAAGAGATAACCAAACACATGTTCAATATTTAACTCTGTCTCTCACTCTATCCACAGGTACCCCAGCCAGTACCACCATGGAGAGGATACCAGAGACAGACAGCCCTCCTTAGGATGAAGGCCCCAGCAAGGGCAACACGTCTGGCTGTCTGGACACCGACGACCTACCTGGCCCATCCGGGACACCTGTTCATTCTATGACTCCCTTCCTCACTCTGCCTACAACCATCCCCCCAGCCCTGTGGCTTCTACATCACAGCAAACTCTTTATCCCCAAACCTGTGTCCCAAGGACTGTTCAAACTATTGTGTGCCCCATAGGACAGGGACCTGAGTCGACCCTTCACACCCCTGACAATGAAGGTCCTACAAACACTGGGAGTGGGTACACCATGCCAGGAGTACAGTCACATAGGGGTACGGGGTGTGGGAGGGAATCTGTGGGCCAGAGAATGTGGCCCCCAAGGGACTCTACTGACCAGGAAACCATTTCCCAAGTCCTGGGAGCATACCAACAATCCCAAGACAGGATGGGCCGGATCATCACCATGTTGTGGGAAACCAAAGGCTAAAGAGAGAATACCACCAGGAGGTTATGCAGCAGTGGCAGGGACACAATGCCACTATGACCTCCATTTCAGCAGATCTGAGGTACATCAACACCACCCAGCATGCTTCCTCCACCCACCAGCCGGCCCCTTCTACTAGCAACATAACATCTGAGACATCTAACCCTGCGGCAGCCAGTGGAATGGAGGCCCTGCCAGGGGAACCACAGCCCTCAGACACCCCTCTCTCTGTAGCAGAAGAAACACTCCACAAATGGTGGACGTCCATCCAGACATCTGGCTGGAGCAGATGCCAAGGCCAAACCTATTGCCAGGAAGTGATCCTCACCTGATTTGTCTCACTTGTGTGCCACTGAGACACCCTGTTGACCATTCAATGACATTACTACATCTTCCCATTGGCACATGGACACTGGACCTGTGCAACCAAAAGCCGTACCACCAGCTCTGACGATTCTATCTACCATGACCTCACTCATCATCTGTTGGACATCGTATGCACTATAATTGTTCAGTCACAGTATCATTCAATGCACATTAAAAAACATGGAATACAGCTATTGTATATATATCTTCATTAACACATAAAAAAAAGTCATGATTGCAAAATGTTATCTGGTTCATCCAACAGGCAGTGTATTGGACAGCACAGGGAGGCATCCTGAGCGGGAGACATGGTACAACAGATATGTCCCAAGACAGATGTCAGAGAGTGAAAAACCTAGGGTCACACAACAGTATAGTCAGTTTTGCAACCTGTAAAAAGACCATGACAGAGAATACCATCAGGATGGTAGGCATAAAACCACACAAAGCACAAATGCAGCTCATAGATGTTGTGCCCAGTGTAGAATACCTTCCAAGCAGGGACCCCCATATATCACTTATACATCACCAGTAACAGATTATTCTACACAAATCAGTATACCTGCTGTCTGTCATGTACATCCCTCAATTCTGTAATCATTTACCAATTGATAATGACTATGAATGCCTCAAGCCATAGGTATCAGAGGCACATAGTTAAATACCGCAGTCAGTTGGTGGAATGACATGAGAACAGGAGAATGCAGCCAACATAGCTCAATACTAGTCTGCACATTGGAGATGTGAATGTGGAAAACTGCAGACAGTACACATGTTAGAGTTGAGACACGTTTATTGTGCATCTTACATGCAATCAGTCAGCTCCCCCAACATACTCACAGGGATAGGAGCACATTACAACCCCACAGATGAGTTAACTCAGAAGGGCTATTGTCAGCAATTAATGTGTACATACAACACTTGCAAACCCATACCCAACATACCTGTATGTCACTGGAAGTATTGATTGATGAGCTCAGTCCTAGAGTCAGCTGCACCTTCCTCCTCTTGCCATGTCAGAATTACCAGCCAGTGGGCCAGCTGCCTCAACCTCATTAGCTAGCAATGGTATCTGATGTTTTAGGGCTAGATTGTACAGCATGCAGTCGGCTATTATTATCTGGCATATCTTTTGGGGCGAGTAGAGGAGGGCACCTCTAGATAAATCCAGGCACCTGAATCTGGTCTTCAGGAGGTCAAATGTTCTTTCATTACACACCTCGTCCTCCCGTGGGCCTCATTGAAATGGAGTTCCCCTTCCATGGCAGGGTACGCCAGAGTCACCTGTGTTAAAAAATGTAGGACCAGTGAAATTACAGGTACAGTGACAAGGAACAAGGTGATTACAGGGCCTCAACAGTGAAACACCTTCATATGCATAAATTCCAAGGAGACAGGCTCTCTTTGTGTGTAGTTGTGCCATCATGTGTGGGGCATTGCTGTTCGTTAAAATGAAAAAAACAATGGGGGAAATCCCTCATAACTCTACTATATCCGGGCTAAAGACAAAGCTAATATATCTTAAATGACTTTGAGGTAAACGCTGTGATATGGGCCATTACTACGCCGTCCTGCGTGCATCTTGATATCAGTTAATGAAGCACTTTGGATGGTCTCGCTCTTGTTTACGGTCGGATTAATTTCCGTAACCAATAGAAAGGTCAGTGTGGTTGATGCAACACCATTTGATTGATGTCTAATATGCATGCTTTCTCAGGGCTTAAGTTTCTTTTTGGGTGATTTATTTTAACTCACATTTTTTTAAGACACATGAATGCAAGTGTTGGCCTCATTATGGGCCAGATGTATGAAAAGAATTTGCATTCGCAAACGGTGCGAATCGCAGAAATCGTCCGTTTGCGAATGCAAAAACATGGTCTGCGATGCATGAAAGGCACTCGCAGGCCAAAAACAAGGAATCGCTAAATTTGCAATTTTTAGCGAAGCAACATGGTTTTGCGTGACGCATTTTGAGTCTCACAATTTGCGACATGAAATACTGAATCGCTATTAGCATATCGCAAATTGCGAGTCCGAATAGCGACTCGCAAATACAGATTTGATATTTCATGTCGCAAATTGCAAGAAGAAAAATGCGACACGCAAAACCATGTTGCAATTTGATGCATCAAAAATATGCTAATTGCAAATTTTCGCAGAATGGCCTTTTGCACATGCAAATTACCACAGATTGAAACCAGGTGGTAACCAGGTGCAACCTACATAAAGAGGCCCAGAATGCCTCAGACTCTTTTCCAAATGGCTGCACTCTACGTCATGGCGAGGAGAGTGAGGATCTTGGCAGGTTTGAGAAGAGGGAGGAGGAGACTGGAGCTCATTTTCAGAGTGCGCATTACCCTTTTTGACCAGACTGAGGAGGAAATTTCTGAGAAGTACAGGTTGAGCTCAGGCATGATACTTGACCTGATAGCTGAGCTACAACCCATACTGCAGCGCACAACACACAGGACTAATAGCACACCCACCCATGTGCAGGTGTTATGCTCCCTGCACCGACTTGCCTCAGGGAGCTATCAAGGGGTCATAGCAGCAGCTGGAGGGGTATCACAGAGTGCCCTCTCTAGATTTTTCAGTGCATTTCTAAATGCCATGCTGAGCAGGATACACCAGTACATCAGATTCCCCAACACCCCACAGAATATACAGCAGACAAAAATAGATTTCTACCAGATAGCACAGTTTCCCCACGTCCTAGGTGCCATTGATGGGACACATGTTGCAATCTGTCCACCATCGGCCACAGAGTATGTGTACCGCAACCGTAAGTACCAACATTCAATGAATATACAGGTGATATGCAATGCCTCCTACATCATAACTGATCTCGTGGCCAGGTACTCAGGGAGCACACATGATTCGTACATCTTTCGCCACAGCGGGATTCACACAAGACTGCTAGCTGGGGAATTTGGTGAAGGATATCTACTAGGTATTTTCCCTCTGTACACTGGTGAATTGATGACAGTTTGACGTCAGATGGCTCAGCTACTCATTATACTTTCTGTTCCTTCCAGGAGACAGTGCCTACGCAGTGCGCACCTACACGATGACGCCCTACCTAAATCCTGCAACACCAGCAGAGCGGAGATAAAATTCAGCAGACAGGGCAACCCGCAATGTGGTGGAGCGCTCCTTTGGCCTGCTGAAGAGTCGCTTCAGATGCATCCACAAAAGTTGAGAGGCACTACAATACAGCCCGTACACGACCTGTAGAATAGTGGCGACAAGTGCAATCCCGCACAATATAGCTACCACCAGGAGCATACCTGTGGAAATATCGGAGCCAGACTCAGATGAGGATGATGATCCTATACCACCCCTACAGCCAGCAGACAGGACCAGTGCAGCAGAGGGCAGGCAAAGGCGTGCTCATGTAAGTTATGACAACACAACCTCACTGACATGTATTTTGGTAGTTAGCACCTTTATTACCTTGACTTTAGGTAACATGCGTGTCACTAGGACAAAGCATTACACATGAGTCAGACATGACCCATTAACAGTGTCGCACTATTGTCATCATATTTTACTGTAATTCTATACGTGAAGTTAGCCCCCTGTGGCCATCAATGTCACTTTTTACGACCACGCATTCCACTTGAGTGCGCAGTGGCCTCCCCAGCACCTCTTGTGTCAGGCTCACAGGCAGTACTGTGCCTGGCACTCCGTCGCCTAGGATCCATTATGAGCACTGCAAGGCTGCTGAGGTTAGGTGACTCCTCAGTATCCCCAACTCCCAGTTCACTGGGTGTAGCACTGCGATTTGCCAGCATAGTATCCAGAACGTTGGTAATTTGGACCAATCCCTGGGCAACATCCCGACTGCTATGTGCTGCCTCCACCTGTGCAGCCACAGCACCCCGTGATATGAGGGCAGTAGATGTAGTTAGGTGATTTACTGATCTACAAAAGCCACTGAACATCCCCATGAATCACCTTTCATGCCTGCGGTGGCTAACTCGCTCATGCCTGATCTCAGTACAGAGTTCTTTTACAGCATTGGTCAGTTCCCTGGTGTTCTCTGAAGCTCTTTCCTGTCCCTCATGCAGCTTGCAGATGTTTGTATTCAGACACTCCAACTGTTTGTGCAGCCCCCCATATTGGCATTGTGTGCCTGCATCTGCCTGTGCATTGCCCTCAAGTTTTTGTTTTGCAGGCACTGCACTTTGAGCATTTATGCTTCCAGGCCACTAAGAATGATGGGCCCTCACCTACTTCTGTGTGCTGTGTGCCTGCATCGTGAGGCCTCCTGCGGTGAGTTGAGGGACGCTGGGGCAGGGACTGCTGCCTTCCGGTGGATCTGGCTTCTGAGGGTGGAGTGTGGCCTTCATCCCGCATGTCATCGGAGTCCAGGCTCAAATCGGGGAGAGGTAACACCCTTGCATTGCGTCTGATTGGTGCGATACACAATGACTCGCTGGTGTTGGAGTCGGAGAGAGGCTGTGTTTCTGCATCCCCCACAATGGCACATTCTGCTGTTGCTGGGCCTGGGCCATCTGCAACGACAAAGTGCAGCATGTCATTTATGTATGTATCACCAAATGTTGCACAATGGTAATAAATGTACACTTACGTCGTATCACTATGTAGTGGGTGTTGTGTTCTTCTGGGTGTTGCTCTACTTAATTGCATTCTATGTGTTAATCTCAGCTCTGGGTTGTGGACTACCACTCCCATAAGGCATTGTTGTGCCGCATCTAAGATGTGGAATGGAGTACTTATCACAATGGTTTGCACTACTTGCTATTTCCTAAGGTGCATTTGTACATACACATATGGGGTTACATATCATTATTGGACTTACCTTTACTGGTGCTGGGTGTGCCGGACGTGTCAATGTCAGTGACCCCGCTGACAGCTTCTGGAAGCAGTGTGGACTCCACCAGGTCTTCCATGGGGGTGGAGGGTGTCTGGGTGGATGGTCCACCTCCTGTGCTCCTTGCCTCCTTTAGCCTGCTGGCCACCCTCTCCTTGGCATGGGAACGCAGGTCGTACCACCTCTTTCTTATCTCCTCCACTGAGCCCTGCGCAACCCCCACTACCCAGATTTTGGTCTGGATGTCAGCCCAGAGTTTTCGCTTCTCACTCTCTGGGACCTGGAGTGAGCTCTTCCCAAATAGCCGGTCATGGCTCCGCACCACCTCCTCAGTGAGCACCTCCAATTCTTGCTCACTGAACTTCAGCTTCCTCTTCCTCTCTCCCTTCTCCTTCCCATTAGCAGCATTGGCCATGTTGTTGTCAGTTCCTGGCTTGCTCACAAACTTGCTCCCTGGGGCTAGTTTGTGACTCTCTGCTGCTCCTGTGGGTGTGGTACCTGCAAACAGCCTGGGCTGACTCAATTCCTCCTTGTGATGTCATCATGCTGTGCCAGGTGTCCATTTTCGCAATTTGCGATTTTCAAATACCGAATTGCAAATATTTTTGCGATTCGGTATTTGGACCTCACACTTTGCATTAGCGATTTTTAAGAAATCGCTATTTCCGAATCGCAATTTTGTTACATTGCATTTCGCGACTCAGAAATAGCGATTTCTTAAAAATCGCTATTTGCGATTCGCTAAGGGTTTTTTTCATACATCTGGCCCCATATTACTAGTTTACTAATATTATATGTGTTTGGCACAAAATGTATGGTTGTAAGTTAATGTTGGTAATAAGAACTTCTTTAAAAAAATATATATAATGGTATTGCTCACAAGGTGAAAAATAGAGTTGTAGGTGAACAGGGTATAAAATGATTCTGGTGGCATTATTGACAATATAGGCACCTTTATAAGAATAAGTACTATACTTGATATAAATGTTCTATATCAGTACCACTTCCTTTGTCCTGATGAGGCCAATAGATGAAGGGCCGAAACACGTCAACCAACAATCTGAGGAGTGTCATGAATTTAAGAACCGAAAAGAATTAGATAAAATATTATATTGCGCATACTCAGTATGAACAATTTGTTACCAGTGATTGTATAAAATCATCACTACCTCGTATAAGAGGACTGCCTCTAAAAAAGTGTTAGGCGACCCATCTCTCTGAATTATGCTGGAAGTTCAGAGTGCCAGTGCCGTTTATTTAGTTTTGTTTGGAATTTGTGTTGTGTAGATATATATATTTATTTATATATATATGTAGGCTGCCACCTTCGTGAATACGAAGGTACAAAGGAAATAGATGACGGCTCACAGGCGTCATCCTTAAAATGGCGGTTGGTGTAGAGGGAAACACGTCCGGTTGAAGGCGTTTGCCGAAACTCGTTGACAGTTTTCATGGGTGATAGCGTTCCCTGTATTTAATGCATACAATAAAGCAGATGAATTATTTGGAAATAAGTTTTCTCTTTCCATCTTTTTTGGATGGTGATTGATGGCATGTTGCGATATGGTGAGCTGATTTCATCGTTTTACAAGATATGTATATGTATATATATATATATATATATATATATATATATATATATATATATATATATTTGTATTGGTAAATGTATATATATGTTCTAGTGATGTTTATTGTGTCAAAACATTGTAATATATGTTTTATGTAGGAGAAGGAAAGTGAGTTTAAAATATGGATTTGTAATCATCAAGTGTGATTAAAATAATTATAAATTCCCCAGTGATCAATTAATGTTTTCACTGATAAGGTGAATATGTTGTTGTATCTTTCCCTACTCTGTACCACTGATATATTAGTTCCTTAAAATGTAGGTGTCATGCACAGATCCTGGAAACTTGGCTGTGACTTGTGAGATGTGCTGGTCTGCCAGACACACCACCTGAACATTATGGAGTGGTTGTTCTTCCTGTTCCTATACACCTATTCATTGGCACTGGGAGGGACCAGGGCTATATGGGTGCCATCTATGGCCCCTATCACATGAGGGATGTGTCCCATATCATAAAAGTCAGCCTTCAAATACGCCAAATACGCACGTTGGGGGAACCTGATGTAGCTGTCCAGGAGTGTCAACAATGCACACAGTATATCTTTCAACACAAGACTAAACATGGGCTCAGACATTCCAGCTGTCAAGCCCACTGTATTCTGAAAGGATCCTATGGCAAGAAAGTGCAGCACTGACAGGAATTGTACTGTGGAATGGATGCAATAGGAATTGCGTATGGCTGGCAAGAGATCTAGCTCTAACTGTGCACGTAGAGTCATGATGGTCTGACGATTCAAACTATAGGTCAGGATGAAATGCCTGTCCTCCATGGTTGCAAGGTCAACTAGGAGATGATGCACTGGTGGTTGTCTCAGTCTCCTCATGGCAGGATATCTATGTAGGGAGGAGAGAATGTAGATTGAGAAAAGTATTTGACACATGTAAGCAGAACATGTCGAAATAGCACACACCTAACACTGTAGGACATGCGTAGCACTGCTGAAATATACTGTTACAACCAAGCTGAAGTGCTTTGGACAGCATCCTTGCAGCACATTGCTACACATGTAAGTCATATAGGACACACTTCACATGTGTAATGTACCATATGTGGCTGACTGGGCAGTTCTGCACTGATCAAAAGATTAGTTATGGGACATACCAATATAGTGTCATTGCTTATGTGCCTCCTAGTATCTAATCATACCCATCATCAGATATACTGCCACATCAGGTCACTGTGTCTCAAATGTCACATTTCTTTGCACTACCATGATGGCGCAATATATACTTACTCCGCCATTTGGGCAAATATGTGTATGGCCCACTTATTTCGCTACATACTTGCATCATATGTGCACAAAGTGGCTGGCCTGCACTGGACAGTAGGAGGCCGCAGCTGCTGTGCTACTTGTCATTGGTAAAATTGCTGCTTATGTCAGACTGCGGCCAATGACAATGACTGCCGGCAGGGACTGTCCTGTACGTGCCAGCCGTGACCTCCATTTTCTGCAGCCTTGCTCACTTGACTCCTGACACTGTTGCTAGTAAGACCTTCATGATGTGAGCTGCTGTGTGCCTTCTCTGTGAGCCATCATACATGTCCTTCAGGTGATAGGGCCCCAGCCTTCACCCCATAAGAGCTGGAGAAGCTTGTGGAGGAGGTCCTACTCCTGTTTAGACAGCTATATGGGGCACCCGTGGAGCAGGTGAGTCCAATGCCATGGTCATGTGTGATAGGGGTTGCGTGTGACGGTGAATTGGGAAAGTGTACCAGTGAGGGAGTATATGCATTAAGTGACATAAATTGAAGGTGTGTGAGCAGAGAGAATGGGTATGTGTGGGCACTTGTTGAGTCAGATGTGTATAGGCCATTCCTGTTGGTATGGTGCCAGTGTACATGACTTTCTCCTTTTGTCTGTGTCATCCATGCAGGTGAACGCCCATCAGAAGAAAAGGATCTTGCATGCCATCTCCAATCAACTGTTAACCTCTGGGTTCCACAGCCAGCGGTGCACCCATTGTCGCAAGCGGTGAGAGGACCTGATACGCTGGGCCCAGAAGACCATGGAGGCCCAGCTGGGAATGTCCTCCCAATGAGGGAGGGGTGCCCGTCAGACTGTGACCCCCCTAATGGCCTGCATTTTGGCGGTGGCCTATCCTGAGGTGGATGGGCATTTGAGAGCAGCACAGCAGCCACAAGGGGGTGAGTACTGACTGTATCCTGGGACTTTGCTTGTGTTCAATGGGATTAGCTGCCTCACTGTAGCTTATGTGACAAAACAGTCAATGCAACATGTATGTAGACTAATGGGAATGGGTAGTAACTGCCCGACCTGAGTATAAGTTGTAGATGTGTTTAGATGGTTTACTGTCAGTGGATGTACATCTCCCATTTAAGGACATTTCCATGTCTGCATTGTGGAGGTGGTCTAATGACATTGGCACATGTGTGACTTCATCCTGCATTTTCTATGGATGTGAGCTTCTGTATCATCCTACCCATTGACTATGACCTGCTCCATCCATCTTCATTTGAGCATTTATGGCTTTAAGGTGTCAGTCTACTCCCATCTGTGTGGCACACCTGTATAAGCAACTGTTTTATCACAGGGACTATATACATCAAGTACTGGTAATGATATTTACTCCATGTGAGGCAGCCATTACATTTCTACCACAGGTATGGCTTGTATAGGACTGCACTAATGGCTTAATACTTGTATCCCCATATATTGGTCAACGGCTATTTAGAGGGTATGTGAAGGTTGCTAAAGTAGGATATTTTGAAATGTATGTTGAGTGTGGTCTGAGTGAAATTATCATGCATTTATAAGAGCTAGACATGTGGGGATGACACCTTGAACCCAATGGGATAATACAAGAGGTGGTAAGTGCCTAGCCAGACCTCGTCATTGTCAATATGTAATGTAAATGCCATGTATGACAATGCCGGAGCAATTACAGTGCAACATAACTTAGTAGCGGCCTACATCATGACTCAATTGTTACTTGGGGGCACATCTGATGGAGCAGGACAATGTCTGCTACCCTTGGCTTAGCTGAAGTGGTTGATTAGGACAGGATTGGGTATTGTATGACACATGAGATGTTGATGTGAAATAAATGTTGTATTTTCTCTCCTGAGGCTGTCTTATGTACTAGTGGGATGAGCTGTCAGTGCAAAGGCAGTGGTGTAGGTCCATGTGTCCATAATGCATACATGTATTAACAGTATGAGATGTGTGTTGACTGGATTTAGTTACAGGTATTCACAATTCTGGAATGATGTGAGTGAAGGTGGTGTTATCATGTTGTGAAGTCCTACTGGTGAAACTGAGGGGCATATTTATACTCCGTTTGTGCCAAATTTGCGTTGTTTTTTTCGACGCAAATTCGGCGCAAAACTAACGCCATATTTATACTTTGGCATTAGACGCGTCTAGCGCCAAAGTATGAGGAAAGAGCGTCATTTTTTTGCGTGAACGCCTTCCTTGCGTTAATGAGATGCAAGGTAGGCGTTCCCGTCGAAAATAATGACTGCGACGCAAATGCGTCGTATTTATACTCCCGGGCAAAAATCAGGTAAGTATAACATTTTTTTTTGTAAATATTTTTTTTTGGCATAGGGGGGCCTGATTTGTGCCCCCCTACATGCCACAATGCCCAATGACCATGCCCAGGGGACAGAAGTCCCCTGGGCATGGCCATTGGGCAAGGGGGCATGACTCCTGTCTTTACTAAGACAGGAGTCATGTAAATGGCGTCTGGGCGTCGTTAAAAATGGCGCAAATCGGGTGGAGGCGATTTTTTTGCGTCAACCTGACTTGCACCATTTTTAAGACGCCCTAACGCCATTTTTCCCTACGCCGGCGCTGCCTGGTGTACGTGGTTTTTTTCCACGCACACCAGCCAGCGCCGGTCTGCTAGCGCCGGCTAACGCCATTCAATAAATACGGCGCCCGCATGGCGCTTCAGAATGGCGTTAGCCGGCGCAAAACTTTTTGACGCTAAACTGCGTTAGCGCAGTTTAGCGTCGAAAAGTATAAATACGGGCCTGAATGTCTGGTGGTATTGTGTATGGATATTAATGTCATATATGTGTTCCTGAAGTTCATCTGTTGTGATACTGCACTCAGTGATTGAGTATGGATGTGGTATATGTGCATTATGGGACATTGTAGATGCTCTTAGATGTATGATTAGTTGTGATATACATGTGTTTGATGTCTGCAGATCTTCCTCTGTGATTGAGTCAGACTAATCACATGCCTGTACCCCAGACTTGTATTGTACGCATCAGATGTCACCAGTATGGGTGTCTAAATTGTTGTGGCCAATTCAGTTGTTAAATCTATATTGGCATTACAGTACAGAGTGTCAGGTCAGCCATGTAAGGTGACAGGTAGATGCTGTTTGGTGTGCAAGTGGAGTAGTCTTCACAGTCATGGATTTTTAATCAAGGACATGTACTGATCAGCTGTTGTAACTGTCCAGGCCTGATGTATTTTGTTTAGTCAGCTGCACTTCCAATGGGTGATAGGAGTATGGAGAGGTATGATGTGAAATCAGGGAGTCATTTGTACTGCATACAGGGCATGATGTGTATGGAAACATGGCTTTGGTGGTGATCATGTGGATGACTCTAGTCATGCTGACCTACTTGGATTTAGATGTTTTTGTGAGGTTTGGCAGACAGGAAATGTGTATTGGCACCTGAGATAGCCTGGCCATGAAATGTAATCTCACTGCTGTGCATGTTTACATGCGTGTATGTGAGGTATATGTTAACCCTCTCTCTTCCTATCTCTCTCTCACCCTCCCTCTCTCTCTCTCTATTTGTGTGCATCAGAATCAGCAGGCAAAGGAGAAGGGGTACAGGTGAGTGGGGCTGTTGCAGGCCCCGGGGCCCAAGCTGCTGCTACTAGTGACAGTGAGGGACCCAATGGCACGTAGGGCAAGGGGAGTGCCACAGGAGAGACTGGATCTTCCACATCATCTTTGGAATCCTCCTCCAGTGGACACTCCCTGGCAATGGTGGACCCTTCTGGGACCACCACAGCACCATCTCAGTCTGCCACCCCCTTACTTCTACTGCCCTTCCTGTAGCTCCCCACCAAGTTGCCTGTGCCTGCTCACGTAAGAGGGTGGGCATCTTCTTTGCCCCAGGCACCTCTGCCTCTGCCCCAGTCAGCCCTGCTGCCCTCAGTGAGGAGGCAATTGACCTACCTCCTGAGGTCAATCTCTGTGGTTCAGTCAACCATCGTAAATGCCTTCCAGGGACTGGCAGGTCAAGTCCAGCAGGGCAATGCGTTCCTGAAGAGCATTCACAGTGCACTGGCTGGCCTACAGAGATCCTTTCAGACTCTGACCTTCACACCGATGGCACAGTTCACCTACCTCTTCCCAATCCCAAACCCTTGTTCCCAAACCCGGCCAAAGCACACAGACAGACAAGCATGCATCCACCTTAACATCCAAGGGGAGTGCAGACAAACACAAGTATCACAAGACCCACCACTGGCATGTACACAAACAACACCCACCTGCAGACACACTAACATCCACTACCTGCACAGACTCCACCACCACCCCACCTTCACAGACACTACACCATACACACCTGCAGCCACCACACCAACATCCCCTGATCCAACCACAAATCCTTTCTTACCCACAGTCAGTACAATATCAAATCCACAGGCATCCACCCAGTCACCACATCCGCAGACACCACAACTACCGACACACCCACATGCACCACATCTGCCATATCTGCAGACACCACCCCAGAAGACAGTCACCTATCCAGCATGGCATCTCCCAGCACCTCCTCCCAAGACAATAAACTCCCGCACTCACCCACCAAACAGACACCGAGCACCCACAAGCATACTTCGCACGCACATGCACTTAAGACATCCACCAAGGCTCCTCTTACAATCACTCTCTCTACCTCCACTCCCAAACCTTTTTGCCATGACCATCCCTATGTGTCAAAAAAGCATTTCCTCTGAGAGTTTCCACTGTTCCCTACTCCTCTTCCACACCGTGATACCCTTAAATGGTCTGTATCCCTCCCCATGTTCAGCCCCTCCACCTCCAAGTCCTTCCCTGTCCCCCTGCTTAGTACCCATGCCCCTCCCCATGCCAAGAAGTGGATCCCTCTCAAGTGTTCCCAGCCCTCCCCTAAAGCTCGCCCTAAGCCCCCCTTCTCTAGCCCAAGCCCAAAGACCCCCACCAAAACCAAAGCACAAACTCCCCCCTCTGCACCCTCCCCTAATCCCTGAGCTGTCTGGCTGCCCCCTTGATACCACTCCCCTGTGGAGGTCATTTAGCAGTCAGGAGTCATGTAGGGCCACACAGAAGTGTGAACTGTGCCTTTGGCACTTTGAACTGGCCAATTGCCTTATCTTTGTACATAGTTATTTATTTATTGATATATATATTAATTTAATAGATCTTGGAAAGCCAATTGTTGGTTCAATGGTAACATACTTGTCCTGCCTTTCTTTGCACGTGGCTGTTTTGATTTTGGCTGCTTTGGTTTGTGTGTGTGTGTGTGACATGTGTGTGTGTTGGTTGTGCTAGCTGTTGTGTCTCGGCAGCATGTGTTTGTGCGGCCCTGCCATTTGTCCCACTGTGTTGGCTGTATATTATGTGTAGGATATGTTTGTGTTTGGAACATGCAGGTATGTTGATAATGTGTCTACTGTTTGTGTTGACATGTAATGGTGGTGTTGTGTGCCTTTGTGTGGTTGTGTGTGCGTGTGTGTGCTGATGCATTTGTCAGAAGCTCTGTGTGTTCTGTTAGCGTGGTCTGACGTATGCTTCATTGTATGGCTGTGTGATTGTGTATATTGGTTGTCAGGTGTTGTTATGTGCTGTTGTACATATATAGTGTCATGTGGAGGTGTGTAATGTGTTGGCTTGCTGGAGCGTTTGTGTTGTTGCGGTAGCGGTGTAGTTGTGTGAATCGGTGGTGTTGTGTATTGTTGTGTTGGACTGTGCCAGTGCTGTGTATCTGCAGGTTGGTGTTTGTATTGTATGTGTTTGTTCAGGCCCTGGTGTGTGTAGTATGGGTGTGCGTGTATGTATATGAGTGTATGTCTGTGTGCGTATGGGTGTATGGTTAGGTGTGTGTGTTGCCGTCACCAGCCGTCCCAGATGTGTATGTTGTGTGTGAGTGTGTACTTTGGGTTTTCCTTACAGTGTCAGGGAGATTTGTGCACTCATGGTTGCTGTTGCCGTTTCTAATTCTGGAGTCATTGTGAGAGCAGGAGCAGTGGGAGGACGTGCAGCTCAGGTTCCATTGCAGCTCCAGACAGGTATGTGTTCCAGAAGGTGAGTGTCTCTTTTTATAGAGTTGGTTTCCACCAGGGTTTCTGTGGTGGTGTGACCACGGCAGAAACCTTGGCGGTGTGCAGCCTCGTAATAAATCCAGCAGAAACATGGATTCCACCGGCCTGAAGGTGGCTACCACTGTCAATGGTGGAATGACTGCACTGGTGGTACTGGTGGTGGATTGGCTGTCTTCGGTTGGGAAGACCGCCATGGTCATATATTGCTGGTCTTCTCTGCCAGCCTGTTGGCAGTATGACTGCCACCGCCAACATGGTGGTCTTGGAACCTTCGAACTCGTAATGACCTTGAAAGTGTGTAAAGCATTAAAAAATCACAAAATAGTAATACAATAGAACACAGGAAACATTTTAAAAATCCAAAACAAATTTATAAAAATAGAGTATATTTTTATCTTTAATTTGACACCAAAATGAATAAAATCAGGTAAGGAAAACCGGAGAGATTAATTTTTATGGATGAAATATTTTTTAGTGCATAGAAACTAAGCTCTAGACTCACGCTGGCCCTGCACCGTTCAAACGCCACACTAGCATAATTTTTTTATGCTAATTTGATGTTAGAAGGGGATAAATGGCGTGCCAGTTTTCCAAAGTGGCGCAATGCTTGCATTGCACCACTTTGTAACCCCTTGCACCACATTATGCCTGTGCAAGCCATAATGTATGCAAGGGGGACATTGGGCGCTAGGGGGGCTGTAAAAATGGCGCAAAGGAATCTATAAGATTCCTTTGCATGATTTTTTCAGCATTTTTTAACACCTGCTAAGTGCAGGCATTAAAAAGAGATTCACATTGATTACAATGGGCCTCTGGGTTCTTTGCAGGGTTAGCGGCGCTACCATGGTGGCGTTAGTGGGGGCACTGAGGGGCACAAGAAAAGTGGCGCTGCACTAGTGGCAGCACCACTTTTCATAAATCTGCCCCTAAAAGTGCCAATCTGGACATCTGACCACACTCGACCGGAACAAAGTCAAAATTTGAAGCTGACCGCGATGGAGCCCTCCTTAGCTACAGTGAGCAGGAGCCCAGTTTAGACACTGGGATAAAGTCTCAAATTGGATCCGACCTCCCTGGAGCCCTCTTCGGATATACATCACAGGAGACCTCAGTGAATAATTCTACCTTCAGACTTAAATAATTTTTCATGACAGAAATCTTCATCCTGGCCGAACTTGAAATTGGATCCGACTTCTCTGGAGCCCTCTTGAAATACACTTCGCGGGAAGCCTCAGTCAACTTTTTTTGGACTTCCTCACTTTTTTGGAGCTTTTTCTTTCTGAAGTCAGATGACCCTCCAGTGCAGGCCAATTTCAAATCAATGTCATCAGATTCCCTTTTTACGAGCCCCCAGTGGATTCTTGGAAGTCTGGAGCCCTGGAGCTTTTTAGTGAGACAAATCTACAAGTCGCGGTTGATGTAAGTCGGCTTGACTCATGACGTCGGGTCAGTTCACTTATGGAGCTTTTTTCCAAAATTTCTCTAATCTTCTCCAAACTTCTGGATCTGCTTCAAGAAGGTCTGTGAAGGGCTTTTAGGAGCCCACAACTCAGCCCAAGGTTCCAGAAGCTCTAAAGTTGCTCCTTGAGGGTTAGTACTCCAACTCCCGGAATGCACCTTGTTGAAATCCAAAAATGACCACTAGCAACTGGTCAGCTGGTCAGTTTTTTGATGCCTGATGCAGTGTCTAGCTACAGGTCAGGGTCCAGCAGGGCTGCCCTTCTTCTTCTTGTCTTTGTTCCGAAGGCTGGGTGTAGCTCTACCATATTTATCCTTGCTCCCGGGGTGGAAAGCCGGGGGGGCAATTGTTCAATCACAGGTAGGCCACCACCCTCTTGGGTGACCACTTCCTGGGAAGTGTGGCAAACATCAATCACAGGAAGCAACATTCCTCAAAAATCCAAAATGGAAAAATCTAAATTTCACAGGTTAGGTCTGGATGAGCTCACCCACGGGTGTGGCTAAGTTTCTCTTGACATACCCCTTTCTAGCCCTCTCAAATCTAATCAGGGGGCACCTGGCCATCTGGTTTTGCAGGAAATGCGGGCGGTCCCAATGCAGGTCCAAATGTCTTTCCCTCCTTTGAAGTACAGTTTGACTGCTCTCCCCATCCTGGTTCACCATCAGCTGAGGCAGTTCTCCTCCCCCAGGCACTGCCTTTATGTTCAGCACAGGCCACCTCACACCTCATCAAGTCAACCTGGCTTGCCTGCAGAGACTGAACAATCAGAGAAGGGTACTACAGAGCTGAAACGGGCAACTTTCAGATAGAGTTCTAAGGGGCATATTTACACTCCATTTGCACCAAATTTGCATCATTTTTTTAACGCAAATTCGGCACAAAACTAATTCCATATTAAAATTTTGAAGTTAGCCACGTCTAGTTTCAAACTATTGGAGTTTGCACCTTTTTTTAGATGTGTGAATCCACCTTGCATCAATGAGATGCAAGGTAGGCATTCCCATCTAAAAAATGGTGCTAACCCCACAGCCCCATATTTAGCCCCCATGCTAAAATGCCACACAGATGGAAGGAGGGGCTAAATAATGGAGCAAAGCTTGCTTTGCACCATTATTTAACGCCTTGGTAAGACCAGGCATTAGGGGACCTGTGGACCCACTTCCATGGTTAAACACAATGGAATGGGTCCACAGGTGCCCTCCCCAAGCACCAAGAACACCCCCACCACCACCAAAGAGACACCGGAGGATGGGGGACCCCATCCCAGGTGAGTAGGGGAAGTATAGGTTAGGTATAGTCCCCCATTGGCAGGTGATTTTCCTAAGAACTGTTAGTGCATGGGCTAGTGCATAGGGCTGCTCCCTGTGTGTTGTGTCCGTCAACGGTAGTGGTGTTGCTGGCATGGACCATGTGTGTCCTCTGTCTTTCCCCACCTTTTTGTTTTGTCACCCTGTCCTTGTGTGCATTAGCTTCATCTGGCGGAGGAGCAGTGGTACCGGAGCAGGAGGGAGCTGCAACCCACATGGCCCAGGAGGGTGAATGTACGGAGTCTGATGGCACCAGTGGGATGGAGGGCGAGGGGAGCTCCATGACGGGGACAGGAGGGGACACCAGTGACAGCGACTCCTCCTCTGATGGGAGCTCCTCTGTGGTGGCGGGCACATCTTTGCTCCACGCAACAACATGTACCGCCCCACCCCCCCTACCAGCACTGCCCTCCCAGCAGCCCCTCAGTGTGTTTCCCGTGCCCGCTCACCCAGGAGGGTGAGCATCTCCTTCGCCCCAGGCACCTCAGGCCCTGCCCCAGTCAGCCCTGCTGCCCTCAGTGAGGAGGCTATTGACCTCCTGAGATCCCTCACTGTTGGGCAGTAAACTATTTTGAATGCCATCCAGGGTGTTAATAGGCATTTGCACCAAACAAATGCATACCTTTAGGGCATTCATTCTGGCGTGGCGGCCCAACAGAGAGCATTTCAGGCTCTGGCATCAGCACTGATGGCAGCCATTGTCCCGGTGTCCATCCTCCCCCCTCCAACCTCCACTACCCTGACCCAATCCCCTCTACCTCAGCCTATCCCAAGCACACCATCAGACCAGCATGCACACACATCAACACAGAAAAGTGGCTCCGGCCACACATCCCACAGGCGCTCACACAAGCACCATACCCATGCAGACACACCAAAATCCACTGCCTCCACTGTGTCCCCCTCCTCCACTTCGTCCACCTCCCTCCCAGTCTCGTCTCCACTCACACCTGCATGCACTACATCCTCAGCCACTACCTCCATCACCAGCACGCCCATCACCATACACCGCTCATGTGCAATCACCACCCCCACTACCATGCACACGTCCCCTGTGTCCTCTCCCAGTGTGTCTGTGAGCCCTCCTTCCAAAGTACACAAATGCCGGCACACATCCACTCACCAGCCATCCACCTCACCCCTTTTGCAAGACAGCCCAACAACCGGGCAACACCCACCACCTGCACCACCACCTGCACCGCCACCTGCACGTCTGCTGCCTCTACTACAATCACCAGCATCATCCCCAGTAGTCACCCTTCCAAGGCTGCAGGAGACAGCCTGGTGTCTCCCTCCACAATTGCAGACACCTGCACCACCGGCAGCATCTCTGCCGCAGACACCGCCGCAGCCACCGCCACCTGCGACGTGCCCAGCCGGTGCCATTACAGCGGACATCAGCAGCATCCCCAGTGGGCAGGCGTCCGAGGCTGCAGGAGACGTCCTGGACCCTGCACACACTACATGAGGCACCACCACCAGCACTGGCACTACCAGCAGTTTGCAGCCTTAGTCGTTGCAAGGAGTAGTGTGGCTCTGCCTCCATGGAGTATCATGCTACCTGTTACCGGTAAATCTTGTGGCTCAGACTCCCATGTGAGGGAATGGGAACTGCCACACCGCTGGTGCAGCATCACTGGGCACAATGTCCCCTCCAGAACCAGTGGAGAACAGCATCCACTACCCCAGTCCTTGGCAGGATGAAGCACTCTAGGTACCAGGTCTGTTTCTTCAGGGCTTGATGCAGGGGACTCTAGATAGCTGTTTTCTACCAGCAGCAAACAGGGAGTCCCTTCTTGAAGTTGTTGAAGACAGGCAAAGTCCTTTTTTGTGGTGAAGTCGAAGTGTGCAGCTGGTGCAGTCCTTCAGTGAACAGTGTCCATGTGCAGGTCAGGGGTCGACCAGGGCAACCCTTCTTGTTCTTGTCTTTGTTCCTGGTAGGGATATCAAGCATGGGTGCAGCTCTACCATATCTATCCTTGCTCCTGGGGTGGAAAGCAGGGGTGGCAATCTGTCCAATCACAGGCAGGTCACCACTCTCTTGAATGACCACTTCCTGGAAAGTGTGGCAAAAACTCAATCTCGGGGAGCAATGTTCCTAAAAAATCTAAAATGGCAGAAATTAAATCTCAGAGGTTAGGTCTGGCTGAGCCCACCCAATGGCGTGGATAGGTTTCCCTTCACACATCACTTTCCAGCCATCTCCCAGTCTAATATGGGGGCACCTGGCTATTTGGTTGTGCAGGAAATTGGGTCATTATGAACACGGTGGGAAACACCGCCGACTGCCGTGGCGGTGTTGAACAGAATCCCGTTGTTGGCGGTGAATGGAAACTCCCCATATAATGAACGAAAATCCCAACCCCGCCAAAAGTCACCAGACCACCACTCCCCCCATGACCCTGTTGGCGGGAATCCCGGACCTCCCCACCCCGCCACCGCCAAGCACACTCACATCCCGCCCTCCAAATAATGATGCACAAATCACTTTGGCGGACAGTGGGGGCAGGACGAACATTGGCGGCTGCGCCCGCCACAGGCGGCAAGTGGACTCAACAGCAAGAAGTGCACACATTGAATAGGCGTATGACCCACACACCTGACACACATCCAGAACCCCATAAAACACCCCCAGAAACACCCCACAATCCTTTGCAACAAAACCAGGCCAAGAAGACAGAGCGCACCAGAAGTAGACAGCGAACGCCAGCATACAGGAGACGCACACCGACCCACAGCAGAGCACCCTCACCTCGTTCCCAGCCCTGACACCATCCACCACACTCACCATGTCACCCCCCAAACATCAATGCTTCACCGAAAGGGAGTTAAGGACCATGGTGGACGAGATCTTGAAGGTGGAACCACAAATATTCTGGGCTGAGGTGCAGCACATATCCATCGCAAGGAAGATGGAGCTGTGGCAGACCATTGTGAACAGGGTCAATACAGTGGAACACCATTCACGCAGCAGGGACGACATCCGGAAGAGACGGAATGACCTTCGAGGGAAGGTCAGGGGCATGGCATCAAGGCACCACATCGCAGTGCAGAAGACTTGGGGAGGACCGCCACCAACACCACCAGAATACACAGACTGCGAGGAAAAGGTACTGGCCATCCTGCACCCTGAGGGACTCACTGGACTCACTGGGGGAATGGACTGGGGTAAGTCATCAATATATACCACATATATACCATACCTGTAATGCCTGGAACACACCACCCCACCCACCTCAACCAGGACCAGAACCCCACCCAGGCATCATCCACAACATCCACCTCCCCGCATGACAACAAACACACCAACAGGCCCACATCCCTCCCCATGTGCACCGTTACCTACCCCTGCACATACCCACAATATAACAACACCCGCACCACAATGCAACCCCACACTGGTGCTAAATGCAATGTCAACCTCACAAAGGCACCCTGGAAGGCCACTGAGAGTAACACCAGCACAAAATAGCCCAGTCCTGTTCATATCAAACGTTCATGGAGCTGTAACAGACATGTCTATGTCTCCCAACCGGCACCACCACCCATGCAATCCTAACGGACGGGACAAGGAGTGCCAGTGCCCCCCAGGGAGACAGAGGCACCTCATAGGACACTGGTGAAGGATCCCTGGACACTGATGAGCAGACAGGCCCCTCACACAGTCCTGGACTCTCACCATGCAGCAGACCCACCCAAGAAACCAATGTCACCCCTACTACCCAGTCAAGACCAGCAGCCCAGGGCAGGCGTCCCCACCCCAGTGTATCCAGGCCACAGACTGGTAGAACACAGATACAGAGGCCACAGTCTCCCACTCCCAACATGCAGGAAGGCGAGGGCCCCAGTACAAGTGGTACTGCCAGACCTGTGCAGGGGACACAGGCACATGGGGTTAGGGCAAGTGCAAGGGTGGCAGTGAGCCAGGGAGAGGCCACAGGATGGATGAAGCAGCCCAGGACGTGATATCTGAGGTATTGGGGGCCTACCAGCATACCCATGACAGGTTGGCACAGATTGTGTCCACCCTGGAGCACAATCAGAGGATGCAGCAGGAACACCACCAACAGGCCATGGAGCAGTGGAAAGAGCACGATGCCTCAATGGCCACCATAGCATGAGCACTGCTGCAGCTGGTCAAAAACCAGTCTGACACCCACACAGGACAAGAGGCCCCCACAACAGCACTGGACAACCAGCATCAGAGTACCCTATCAGCAGAAACATCCCAAGGAACTACCCTCACAGGAAACCCAAGGGCCTACCGTGTCATCCCCTGAAGATCAACAGCAGGTGCCCAAACGGACCCTCAGGCCAAGATATGGCACTGGAACGCCAGCTAAGAACAAGGCCCTCTTTAAAAAGTAACTCAGCAAGAATATGCACAGCAACCATCCAACCCAATCACCAACCACACACTGCTAAAAGGCAATATGAACTACTGTAAGACAAGATGGACCCATCAATACTACCACCAAGGCTGCTACCATGTTGGTCTTGAAGACACCCCCCTTACGACTTGCCATCACTGTAAATAGCACTATTCACTCACTTCTACCAATAAAACACATATCACACCTGTAACACTGTCCCCTTTTCTAAATTGTGAACAAAGTGAAGTATGGATGCAACTGGCAGAAAACTACTTTATTGTCATATCTGTGCATGAAGGGAGTCCTGTGTGCCTAAATGGTGGCAATGAGTAAATGCATATAATTTCAATCTATACCATGCAGAAGTGGGCCATGTTTCACCTTTCATTACCAACCCCCCCATATGACTGAGCACACTGACAGTATTTGTTAAAAACCCCAATGTCAGGCCCAAGTCCCACACATTTACTGGAAGTAGAGTTGTATCAGTTGGTTCCTGGAATTGACATCTTCCCCTTCCTCATCATCACCATCACTCCCATCACCTCTCTGAGGTAGCTGATCAGGACCTACAGCACCCTCCACCTCCAAGAGGGGGATAGAAAGTCTCACTGCCACGTTGTACAGCATGCAGCAGGCCACCACTATTCTACACACCTTATCAGGCACATTGGCTAGGAAAACCCCAGAGATATGTAGACAACGAAATCTAGCCTTTAGGAGACCTATAGTTCACTCTATGACCCTCCTAGTACGTCCATGGGCCTCATTGTATTTCCTCTCTGCATCCGTCCTGGGATTCCTCACTGGTGTCAGGAGCCAACGCAAGTTTGGATAGCCAGAACCACCTAGAAAATGGTGCAATACAGAGTCGTCATTGTTATGCCCCTTAGTCAGACAGGCTGGTGCTCTGCAATGTGTCAGCTAGTGACAGGCACACTTACCTATGATCCACCCTCTGTCCCCTTGGAGTTGTTCCATCTTCTGTGGCACACTATTGTTCCTCAACACAAAGGAATCATGGACTGAACCTGGGAACATGGCATTCAAATGTGAGATGTACTGGTCTGCAGTACATACCAATTGGATGTTCATGGAGTGAAAGTTCTTTCTATTTCTGTACACCTGTTCACTCTTGGGGGGATGATCAGTATGTGGGTGCCATCAATGGCACCTATAACATGGGGTATGTTGGCATAGGCATAGAATTTCAACTTGATGGCAAGGAGGTCAGTACTTTGGGGAAACCTCACATAGGACTGCAGATGTGGTACAAATGCATTCAGAAATCTTGTTAGTACCATGCTGAACATTGGCTGTGAAAATCCAGCACCCATGCCCACTGTCACTTGAAATGAGCCCGTGGCCAGGAAATGGAGTGTGTAGTGCACCTGCACTTCAGTTGGGATGGCATGCTGATTACGATTTCCCGGAGTTAGTGCAGGATCCCGTAAAGCACAAAGTTCCTGAATTGTTGCACGTGTGAGTCTGTAAGTGATTATGATGTGACGCTCCATCATGGTCCTCATATCCACAAGTGGTCGGTACACCGGCGGTCCCCTTCATCGCCACAAGGTGCGGTACCTACGAGGAGTTTCAAAAAGGTGTGATGAAGGCACATACATAGGCACACTTGTCATCATTTGTGCACTGCTTTGTTCATTGTAGTGTCTCTACAATAACTGCAACCTGACAGATATACATGTACATCACAAGGAGGGAACAGAGTATTTAATGTGTGCTACAATACTGAATGGACAGAGGCCTAGGTGCTTCATGTGGCTAGTAGGGCCTGCATTGTGAGAAGTATTTTTTTTAGATGCATAGGTCATGGCAAAATGTCTTCCCACTGTAATTCTACCCTTTTGTCGTGGAAGTGACCTCATACCACTAGCGGATGACGTCACAGCAGAAGACGGTGTTTACCGCCGTTCGCACCCTCATTGGTTCACATGGATGCCAATGGGGAATCCTGGCGTATCATGATCGCCGCCGGCGGTGACGGTGCACACCGCCACGGAACGTATGCGCGTTCGCCATCGTTTAATCACTTGACTGCCTGATCTTGTGCGAACAGGTACTCCACTGTGTGTACTGCTGAGGCCTGCCTCTGGCTATGGATGTGCCTCGTGTTCGTGGGAAAGGGCCCCGGCCTTCACCCAGGAGGAAATGGAGAAGCTAGTGGATGGGGTCCTGCCCCTGTAGGCAAAACTGTAAGGACGGCCAGAGGTACAGGTGAGTCTGGCTTTGGAGGGCACTGTGTGTGTGTAATGGATGGTGTTGATTGGACTTGTGTGTGCACCTCTGAGCCTGCATGGGCCATGGTGCATGGCATGCTGCGTGCGTATGTCCTGTATGTCTGACAGTACTGTCCGTCCCATAGTAGACGATTAGCCAGCTGTTCCTATTGTGCAAGTGCATGACCTCTGTGTTCCATTTCTGTGTCGCCCTTTTAGGTCAGCGCCCGTCAGAAGAGGGCACATTGGCATGCCATCGTCAAGGAGGTGCGGACATTGGGGGTCTACAACCGGCGGAACACCCACAGTAGAAAGAGGTGGGAGAACCTGCGGTGCTGGGCGCGTAAGATCAGTGAAGCCCAGCTGGGGAAGTCCTCCCAACGTGGAAGGGGTGCCCGTCGGGCACTGACCCCCTTCATGCGACGGATCCTGGAGGTGGCGTACCCAGACCTGGATGGGCGCTTGAAGGCTGCACAGCAGTCACAAGGGGGTGAGTACTCATTTCACATACTTCAGTCTGGAAGGATGTCTGGGTGTGCATTAGGGTTCATGCTGCTAAGAGGCAGGAACTTTGACTGGTGTTCATCTATTTTATGGTCCCCAAAGGGTGCAGTGGTGTCTTTGTCAGTTCTCCCATACGTTGCCTCCTTAGGTATTCCAGGGGATGGGTGTACTCTGGTCAGTAGTCAGGGGCATTGCCATGGGCATAGTGTACGGTGCTGCCTGTTGGGTGTGTCTTATGGGTGGGTGTATGTCTGGCCATTATGTACCTCCATGCAGCTATTTACAAGTGTCTCTCCTGTTTTGTCTCCCCATCCCTGTTGTCTTGTGTTGGTTTGGTACAGCATCAACATCTGGTGAGCGAGCTGAGGCACCGGCAAGCGGGGAGGCAGCGGCCTATGGATCCTCTGAGGCAGAGACAACGGAAGCCCAGGGGACCAGTGGGTGGGAGGGCGAGGGGACTTCCACTGGAGAGGCTACTAACACAGGAGGTAGTGGCTCTGAGACCTCCTCGCATGGGGGCCACCCGGCGGTGGCGGAACCAAGTGCACACACCACTACCGTGAGATCTTCTGCCACCCCATACCATCACCGCCCTCCGTTCTGCTCCCAACTGAGTTGCCCATGCCCGCCCACCCAGAAAGGTGGGTGTCTCCTTCGCCCCACGCACCTCCTCCCCTGCCCCAGTCAGCCCTGCTGCCCTCAAAGAGGAGGCTATTGACCTCCTGAGAACCATCTCAGTAGGGCAGACAACCATTGTCAATGCCATCCAGGGGCTAGCATCAGAGGTGCAGCCGACAAATGCCTATCCGGATGGCATTCACGGTGCCGTGTCTGCCCTACAGAGATCTTTTCAGGCTCTGGCCTCCTCTCAGGCGGCAGCCAGTTTCCCTGGCCATTCCACCCTTCACCCGTCCAAGACACTCTTTCAGACATGCAGTCAAGCACATCAACACACAAGAAACACACCACAAGCATTCACACAGCCAACAGACACATGCACACACAACAACATCCACTTCCCCCAGTGTGCCCACCTCTTCTACCTCCCTGTCTGTCACCTCTACATCCACACCCTCATGCACTGCACCTTCAGTCACTACTGCTGCTCCTCTTCCTGCACTCAACACAATAGTCGACATCCATACATGCACCCCATTCACCACACTTGCACTCACCACAACTGCTGTAGTTGACACATGCAGCACACTCACCAGACTTGCAGACACCCACACAACATACATACACACTAGCTGTCTGTCTTCTCCCACTGTGTCCCCCCTCCCAAACACACAAAAGCACCAAGACACCCTCCCATCTGACATCCACCACACCACAGCATACTGTCCAGTCACCTGCACCCACTACACGCACCCCTACACCACATACATCCACACCCTCTGCCTCCACTCCCAGGCCCTCATCCAGGACCACCCCAATTGCTCCGAAGAACCTTTTCCACCCCCGTACTGACCTCTTCCAACCCACTGGCCCACCCCATCTTGTCCCAAACGTGCTCACCTCCTTGCCCTTTCCACTCCTTCCACATCACAGCCCACCCCTGTCCACCGTTCACATTCCCGTACCCCTTCCCCAGATAAAAAAAAGGCCCGGACTGAGCCGAGTCTATCTAGCTCCACCTGATCCAAACAGGCCGCACTCCCTTCAAAGGACAAACCCACCCCCCTCCACCTTCCAAACGAAAGACCAAGGCACACCCCTGTTGCAAATCCCCACCCCCACCTCCCCCTGCCCTGTTCCGTGAGGTGCCTGGATGCCCATATGTTGCCCCATTAGGTGGAGTACCATGCACTTGTGGGAGTCAGGTTGGGTCCGTTGTGGCCCATGGCAATTGTATCCATACGGACTGGCCATTGGCCCTGTTTGGTCTGTTTGGCACTGTGAGCTTCATATAAAAGTTTTTGTGTCACCTGTGTTTCGGTGGCACACCATTGCACCCTGGTCTTTTGTTTCATTATTAATGGGTGTGGGGAATTTGTATGTACTATGGTCAAGGTGGATTAGCCTTTTGTCGGGTAAGTACCTCTTGCTGTGGGGTGTATGATGTGTGCTGCTGTGAAGGGTTGGAGGGGCGTAGCAGGGTGGGTGGGTATGTGACTGTGCCCTTTCTTCCCTTGTTCAGTAGGTTGCGGTACTTACCGTTGTCGTCTTCGTCTGCGGTCTCGGTCGTGGAGGTATATGGCAAGGAGCAGGGCTGGCATGATCTGCAGATCTCTATCCATGTCTGCTTCGGTGCGTTGTGTGGGCTTCCGGTGAGTGTTTAATAGATTTTGGTTCATTTCCGCCTGGCTTTGCGTGGCGGTGGTTCCCACACCGGAACTGGAGGCGAAAAGGTGGTTCATTATTTGAGGGGCGTGTTGGGCCTTTCCGTCGGCCTGTGGGCGGACTCTGCCGTCGTCGTCGGCACTCCTCTGCTGGCTGTGGGTGGTGTTCGGGATGCCTGACTTTCTTTTGGTTCATTATTTGGCGCTCTGGGATGCTCCTCTGTTGGAGGTTTATACCGCCTGCGGCGCGGGACAGACCGCCATGTTTATAATGTCCACCCAAATGTCCTACCCTCCTTTAAGTACGGTTTGGCTGCTCTCCCTATCCTGTTTCACCATCTGCTGAGGCAGTTCTTCTCCTCTTGGCTGCCTGTGTGTTCAGCCCAGACCACTTCACATCTTATCAAGGTTGCCTGGCCAGGCCGCCAGAGGCTGGCAAATCAGAGAAGGGCACTACAGAGCTGAAACTCTTTAAGGCAGAGTTCTAAAACTCTTTCCCTGAGCTAGCAATCTTAAATTCAACAATGGCAGGTTGTTGGATATATCATAACAATAAGTTTCAAACCAAACCTGAAATATTTAGCTAATTTGAAGGCTTCATTAATTTAAAAAAAAAGTCTTCCCGTGTTAGCGTATTGAGCCCATTCATTACAATAGGGGAAAACGAAATTAGCTATTTTTCCTTCACAAAACATATTTTATAAAGTCCCTGCTTGTAGTTACACTACACGCAACACTGGTGGCACCTAGGGCACACCTTAGGAGTGACATATGTAAAAATAAGGTATTTTATGACCTTGGAAGTACTTTTAATTCCAAAGTTGAATTTGGGGTTAACTTTAAATTAGAAGTAGCCAAGGTGCACCAATCACACTGATAAAGGCCGTGTGTTGTTGAAACGCATCTGTGTGGCACATATAAATGGATATATGGAACCTGTGAGTACTTTAACCTTGGATTAAAATTGTTCACATGATCCATCATCACAAAGAAAGTACCTGTTTGTTAAAGGTCGGCACAGCTTCGTTGTTTGACAGATTTGATTTTTTGTGCAAGTGCCTGAACCACCACTACCAGAAGGAAGCCATATCCATTTGACAGGAGGTCAAACATTAAAAAATGGGGAGCCTCGGTTACGAAACTGGAGCGTCACAGACTAATGGTAACTGCTAAAAAGGGACAAGGGAAGGCATATCCATTTAAACATTTCTATTTTTCCAGTGAGCACTGTCGTTTGGATTGTATATGCAATGTTTTATTTGACATATGAAAGAACTGTGAATTATAATGAGAACAATGGCCACTTTTGCCATAACATCACTACAAGTCTTCTGTTTCTGTCTATGACATATTATATATGGGAGTGCTATAAATATATATATATATATATATATATGTGTGTGTTTATGATGGTATACACATATACATATGTGTATACACACACATATATATATATATATACATATATATATATATATATATATATATATATATATATATATATATATATATATATATATATATATTCACTTAAAAAGCCAAAGGTTACAGGGACGTTATAGTTAGGCTCACATTTTAAACCAAAAGTTACAGGTGCTTTATAGTTAGGCTCACAATTTAAACATAGGAAAACATAGGAATTCACCAGTTATAGCTAGAGTTACTATGCACAGTTTGTTTGTCAAACATTCTGCAGCAAATATTACAATGATATTTTCAATGCTGTTATTAAAGATGTCATGAGTTCAGTCATTTGTGGGGTCAGTAGCAGTGCATGGCGAGGGCACAAGTTACAGGTACCTTAGGGCACAAGTTATAGTTACTTGAGGTAACTCAAACTACAATTAGGGAATTCCTATGGTTTCCTACGTTTAAAAGGTGAGCCTAACTGTAATGTGCCTGTAACTTTTGGCTTTTTAAGTGAATTTCTATGGCTTTTTTAAGTCTAGTTCCTAACTATAAAGTCCCTGTAACATTTGTTTTTTTCAGGGAATTTCTATGCTTTTTTTAATGCACAGGGGAGGATGCCCGCAAAACTCACCTACAGCCAGACCCTGCGGCCAACCCCCCCTTGACCACCAAACCCCATGCTGTGCACCGGTCTGTGAGTGGGTGCATGAGGGTGTCAGTGGGTCTGTGAGTGAGTGTGTGACAGTCTGAGTGTATCTGAGTGCATCTGTGAGTGGGTGCATAACTGTCTGAGTGGGTCTATCAGTGAGTGAGTGATGGTGTGACTGTGTCTGTGAGTGGGTGCATGAGGGTCTCAGTGGATCTGTGAATGGGTGCGTGAGTGTCTGAGTGGGTTTGTGTGCAACAACCTATCAAACAGAGGATTGCAAAGATCTGCAACACATTTGATCATAGCATACAAATAGTAATGCCCAACAGGCCCTCTTCCTCACTGCCACACAGCAGCTAAGCAACTGTAAGTCCCTCTTGGATGAAGATACCATCGGCCTAATGAATACCATGCACTCAGGAGCCATCTCAGACCCATGCCCCCACTTCATATACAACCTTGGAAGAACCATCATCTCCCCCTTGCTCACCACTATTATCAAAACCTTCATAACCACTGCCACCCTACGGTCTAGTTGAAAAAGACGTGAGTCACCTGCTCACTGTGCCGCTGAATTCAAGCTAGCCTGGCTGATGAAGGTGTTACCCTCAATCCGGTCCCAGGATGCTTGTTGCCAGTGACTGGGAGGACCTGATCTGGCGGTTCCAGCTGGAATGTTCCCATGGGGGTCAGGGTCAAGGCAGATTTGCGTATGGCTGAGTCCAAACTTGGGTGGAATGGTGAGCAAAGTAGCAATGGATTTAACCCAGATCTGTGACTGGGGTGAATGTTTAAATAGTTTCAGCACTCTGTCCATCAACCTTTTGTGTTGCTTCAGCAGTGATTGGCCTAATAGCATAAAAAGAAATAGTAGACTATACGGCCACCTCAGCTGCATAGGTGCTTATTTTGATGTTGTATCCATGTATAAAAACAGGTACAATCCCAGGATGCTGAGCTATAAGCCTTATAATAGGTTTCAGATAGAGAGCAAAAAATAGCTTAGAAAGGGAGTGAAAATCAGCAGAGATAAGGGACATCCCTTTCTGGTGCCACAGGTAATCCTAAAAGGAGAGGAAACTGAACCTTCTCAGAAAATATCAGCCGCTCTCATACAAGTACTGGATCTATCATAGAAACCTGTTTCCCATGCCTATAGCTTGAAGAGTTAAACACATACATGGCCAAGAGACCCAATCAAGCCCCTTTTTGGAGTAGAGTGAGATCATACCAACGTGTATCCCAAGAGTATTGGAGGCATCAAATAGCACTTCAGCAGCATAGATATGGCTGGTGCTATCTTTGCCTGGGATGAAGTCATGCTGCTACAGGAGATGAGCTCTTTGATACAAACAGTCAGCCAGGAAGACAAGATTTCTGCAAATATTTTTGGCTGGCATTAATCAGCACTATTGGATAATACGATCCTCTCTCTTCTGCAGGGATATCATTAAAAAAAAACACAATATTACCATGGCCCCTAGAGTACTTCACCTGCATGTTTAGGATATTGAATGACAGACAAAAACAAAGGATCCAAAATATTTATAGAAATTTGATAAAACTCAGCAGAGAGAACTTCATTAGTAGCCAACTTGCTGAAAGGAAGTGTTCTGGTAGCACCTTCAATCTCTTCAATAGTGATTGGCTCCTCCAGTGTCTGAGCAGTAGTGGGGCTCAGCTTGGATACTTTGGGCGTATGAATATATTCTCCAGTTATATGTGAACCTGGACTGGCAGGTTTCGATGTGAAGTTCCTGATAGAAAAGCCAAAACTGGTTGAGAATTTCCGGCGATCATAATATTTATTCCCTTTGCCATAGTGTACACAACGAACAATGTTCAAATGCCTACTCTCAGCAATTTTATAGGCCCAAACCTTCCACACTTTTTCACCATGCTCAACTAAAGCAATCCAACCATTAAGATAGGCTGCAGCGGCTTTATCTATTTGTACCCCATCCAAGCAATCCTCTGCTCCCACATCCACAGTTCAGAGTATGCAGACTGTGTTTGTACCTTTCAGGCCTTATCCTGCTGGATAATAAATTGCTTAGAGGTCCCTGGTGAATATACTTTAAGGGGCATATTTATACTCTGTTTGCGCCGGATTTGCGTCATTTTTTTTTACGCAATTCCGACGCAAAACTAACTCCATATTTATACTTTGGCGTTAGACCCGTCTAGCGCCAAAGATTTTGGAGTTTGCGTCATTTTTTAGCGTGGACACCTTCCTTGCGTTAATGATATGCAAGGTAGGCGTTCCCGTCTAAAAAATGACTCCGAGGCATGTGCGCCGTATTTATACTCCCGGGCAAAAATGACGCCCGGGAGTGGGCGGGTCAAAAAAAATGACGTCCAGCCGCTTTAGCGTAATTTTTTAGCGCCTGGTCAGGGCAGGCGTTAAGGGACCTGTGGGCTCGGAAGGAGCCCAGAGGTGCCCTCCCATGCCCCAAGGGACACCCCCTGCCACCCTTGCCCACCCCAGGAGGACGCCCAAGAATGGAGGGACCCATCCCAGGGAACTTAAGGTAAGTTCAGGTAAGTTTTTTTTTTTTTTTTTTTGTGGCATAGGGGGGCCTGATTTGTGCCCCCCTACATGCCACTATGCCCAATGACCATGCCCAGGGGACAGAAGTGCAAGGGGGCATGACTCCTGTCTTTGCTAAGACAGGAGTCATGTCAATGAAGGGTGGGAGTAAAAAAAAATGGCGCAAATCGGGTTGAGGCAGATTTTTTGCCTCAGACCGACTTGCCCCATTCTTTGACGCCCAAGCTCCATTTTCCCCTACGCCGGCGCTGCCTGGTGTGGGTCATTTGTTTGACACACACCAGTCAGCTCCGCCGGCTAACGTCATTCCATAAATAAGGCGCCCACATGGCGCATTGGAATGGCGTTAGCCTGCGTTACATTTTTTGACGCACAACTGCGTTGGCGCAGTTGTGCGCCAAAAAGTATAAATATGGCCCTAAGAGTATTCCACACAACATCAGGAGCAGAAGGGCAAATATTTGAGGAAACAAAAGCATTATGCTTGACATGCGTTATTTTAACATACTCCATCAATAAAGATCTGGGAAAGGTCCAGCTTTGGAGGTCATGCTTGAGATCACTGGTGCAAGGTGTTATCAATAAGGGATTATGATTGGAAGTGATCTTTGGATAGAGCTCAGCTTCAGATTTATTAATTAGGGCCTGAACACTAAAGATGATGTCAAGCCTAGAATAATGGCCATGAGAAGCCGAATAATATGTGCAGCCAGGTAGAGTCAGATTACAAGTTCTTGAAAGGTCAACAAGCCCATGTATCCCAGCTAACTTCCTGATAGCCTTCCTTGTGTTCGCCAAATGAGAGATAGCAGCTCTATCGGTTGTATCCTGAGCATAATTCAGATTGCAATTAATATAACCTTATATCAGCATCTCACCAGTCCAAATGTGACAGTTTAAAGTTAAGAAAGTCAAATAACCCAAGATCATCCCTGCTGGGTCCAGATACAGTGCATAAAATATAAAAATTAGAATAAAAAAAAAACTGAGCAATTGTCCACCTACCCTGTGAACCGGATGCGGTATGGATGGTTTTGAAGTTCAAAGAAAGAAGATTTCATTTAATATCGCAACCCCATGGATTGAAACCTGCAATGGTGTAGAGACAATGGCTTGGTAACCAAGCTGCTGTAACTGGGCCCCATCTTTGTAGGCTAAATGAGTGTTGGTTAAGCACAAAGTATGCAGTTTATAATCATCAACTTCTTTCATAACCAGACTTCAATTCAGAGGACGATTTAGGCCTGCAGCATTCCAACACATACCTTTAAACTGTAACATGACAGAGAATATAAACCCAGAACAGTGCCTCTCTAGTTCTACCCCCAAAGTAGGGGTGAGGTTACTATCACTGACTCTCACCCCCAGCACTATTTGCACATGCAGAGCTAAAACTCAACTGCACAGATCTTCAGAAATTTCAAAAATACTGAAATCAAATGACCACTTGAATTCTTTCCATTGTTTAAGCTTACTGCTGAGCATCTGTTGTGAGCCAATCATCCTTGATATGGCTTACAACAGAACATTTTCTGTCAACCCATCAAAAACCCACCTTTACCCCCGATATCCTGAATCTCACTCCCCCTGGACAAAGGGACAAACTCATGCCCATACCTTGGCTGTCAGGAAACAAGACGGCCTCCCACATATCACTCCACCCCCTCACATCAGTGACTATTGCATTTAGATATGAACAGGAAAAAATTGGAGAAGACGAGAAAAGCGGAGAGCTGGGATAGCCACTAAATTAACCCCTTCGCTACCAGGCCTTTTCCCTCTCAGGTGGCCAGCCTTTATTTGGCTATTTGGGGCAGGGCTCGCCTTACCCACGCCAAATTTGTGTCCTTTATTTCCAACATCCTAGGGATTCTAGAGGTGCCCAGACTTTGAGGGTTCCCCTGAAGGAGACCAAGAAATTAGCCAAAATACAGTAAAAATGTTTTTTATTTTAACAACAATTGAAAAAAGGGCTGCATAAGAAGGCTTGTGTTTTTTTCCCCCTGAAATAGGCATCAACAAACGGTTTGCAGTACTAAAATCACCAGCTTCCCAGCTTTCAGGAACAGGCAGACTTGAATCAGAAAACCCAATTTTTCACCACAATTTTGCATTTGACTGGGACATACCCCATCCATGCTGGATCCCAGAAACCTAAACATTTCCGAAAAGTAGACACAATTTTGAATTCAGCAATGGGTAATTTGTGTGGATCCTACAAGGGTTTCCTACAGACAATAACAACTGAATTAAAAAAATATTGAAATTGAGGTGAAAAAAACTGCAATTTTTCTCTACGTTTTACTCTGTAACTTTTTTCGGCAATGTCAGAAGTTTGAACGCAACATACCGTTATGTCTGCTGGACTCTTCTGGTTGCGGGGATATATAGGGCTTGTAGGTTCATCAAGAACCCTAGGTGCCCAGAGCAAATAAATGAGCTGCACTTTGCAGTGGGTTTTCATTCTATTCCGGGTGTACAGCAATTCATTTGCTGAAATATACAGATTGAAAAATAGTATCAAGAAAACCTTTGCATTTCCAAAATGAGCACAAGATAAGGTGTTGAGGAGCAGTGGTTATTTGCACATCTCTGTATTCTGGGTGCCCATACTAGTATGTGAATTACAGGGCATTTCTCAAATAGACGTCTTTTTTACACACTGTCTCATATTTGGAAGGAAAAAATGTAGAGAAAGACAAGGGGCAATAACACTTGTTTTGCTATTCTATGATCCCCTAAGTCTCCCGATAAAAATGGTACCTCAATTGTGTGGGTAGGTCTAGCGCCTGCGACAGGAAGTGCCCCAAAACACAACAGTGACTCATCAAATTTTCCCAAAGAAAACGGAGGTGTTTTTTGCAAAGTGCCTACCTGTGGATTTTGGCCTCTAGCTCGGCCGGTACCTAGGGAAACCTACCAAACCTGTGCCTTTTTTAAAACTAGAGACCTAGGGGAATCCAAGACGGAGTGACTTGTGGGGCTCTCACCAGGTTCTGTTACCCAGAATCCTTTGCAAACCTCAAAATGTGGCTACAAAATCACTTTTCCCTCACATTTCGGTGACAGAAAGTTCTTGGATCTGAGAGGAGCCACAAATTTCCTTCCACCCAGTGTTCCCCCAAGTTTCTCGATAAAAATGGTACCTCATTTGTGTGGGTAGGCCTAGTGCCTGTGACAGGAAATGCCCTAAACCACAAAGTGGACACATCACATTTTCTAAAACAAAACTGAGGTGTTTTTTGCAAAGTGCCTACCTGTGGATTTTGGCCTCTAGCTCAGCCGCCACCTAGGGAAACCTACCAAACCTGTACATTTTTGAAAACTAGAGACTTAGGGGAATCCAAGATGGGGTGACTTGTGGGGCTCTCACCAGGTTCTGTCACCCAGAATAATTTTGGAAACCTCAAAATGTGGTATCCCTAGTGACTAGAGGACTCTGCCCCCCCTGGAGGCAGATCGGCCTCATTATATTAGGCCGATCTGCCCCCTGGGGGGCAGAAATGACCTATAAATGATTTGCCCCCCTAGGGAGCGACACTTGCCCAAGGAGTCGCTCCCTTTATCAGAAAAAACAAAGTAAAAAAAATCTCTGGTGTCTAGTGGGCATTTCTAACCCCCCTGGGGGCAGATTGGCCTAATTATATTAAGCCGATCTTCCCCCACGGGGGGCAGAAATGACCTATAAATTATTTGCCCCCCTAGAGAGCGACACTTGCCCAAGGGGCCGCTCCCTTTATCAGAAAAAACAAAGTAAAAAAAATCCCTGGTGTCTAGTGGGCATTTCTAACCCCCCTGGGGCAGATTGGCCTAATTGTATTAGGCCGATCTGCCCACGGGGGGACAGAAATGGCCTAAGCACAATTTGGCCCCCAGGGAGCGACCCTTGCCTAAGGGGTCGCTCGCTGCACATAAAAGAAAAAAAAAGCTTCCCTGGTGTCTAGTGGGCATTTCTGCCCCCATTGGGGCAGATTGGCCTTATTATTTTAGGCCGATCTGCCCCCGGGGGGGCAGAGATGACCTAAAAGTTATTTGCCCCCCCAAGGGAGCGACCCTTGTCCATCCCCTCACATAAATTTTTTTTAAAAACTAAATTCCCTGGTGTCTAGTAGGCATTTCTGCTGCCCGATCGCATTGCGATCGGGCAGCAGAAATGCTCCGAATGACATCGGAAGAAAGGAAAAGCCTTTCCTTTCTTCCAATATCTCTCCCGCCCCCCTCCTCCCGAGCGGAAGAGAAATTCTAAGCATTTCTCTTCCGCATCGACCTCTGATGAGGTCAGCACACGATCGCGTGCTGACGGAATCAGACGTCACGGGGTGGATCGCGGGGTCAGGGGTGAAAGGGGAAGCGATTCCCCTTTCATCCCTGACCGGGGTGTGGGCTTGGTGCAGGATGAGGTGGTTTAGTCCCAAGCACACGGGAACCATGTGCTGGTCGAGACCACCTCGTCCAAGGCACCCTAGGGGTTAAAAGAAAGAAAAGAAAGAGCAGAATAATCTGGATATGTCCAGCGAAGGCAGTCTGTGGAACAGTATGTCCCTGGTTGCCATCTCTCCCTATCTCATGATGGTACGAAATATTAGATCAGTTTTTGAACAATAGTTGAAATTATGTGTGGGTATTGAGAAGAAGCTTGGTTTTACAGTGTTTGATTTTAAGTGATCCAATGTTATCATATTTTCAATGTATCTTAGAGTCAATGCTGACATAGAGCTGTAGTCTGGAAAGGTGCTCTTCAGTTTTTTTGTGGATCAGCTGCTTATGGTGAGGGAATGGGGCAGACTCTTTTTGAAAGGCACTAAGGGGCATATTTATACTCTGTTTGCGCCGGATTTGTGTCATTTTTTGCTACGCAAATCTGGTGCAAACTTAACTCCATATTTAGATTTTGACGCTAGACCCGTCTAGTGTCAACATTTTGGAGTTTGCGTCATTTCAAGGATGCTTGAAACTGCCTTGCGTCAATGAAATGCGAGGTAGGCGTTCCCATACAAAAAATTACTCAGACACCCTAGCGCCATATTTATCCAACAGGGCAAAAATGACTCACGGGTAGGATGCGGATTCGAAAAATGACACAAAGCCAGATTTGCGTCACATTTTAACGCTTGGGTCAGGGCAGGCATTAAAATGCGGCAAGGAAAACACACACAAGCAACATCATTGCTCAAGAACGGCAACATGGAGGTGCTACTGATGCAGCATGCCAGACGATGCAGAACACAGGACCAACAGCAGCAGCCACCACCTCCCCAATGTGGCCCCCAAAGGCAACATCAAAGGCAGGAGAGGGTCTTCAGGACCAGGACAACCCTCCAGGGCCTCAGGGAACAGGATATAATCCGGAAGTACAGACTCAACAGCAGCTGTAGTGCCAAATTGATCCACAGATCACAGCCAGCCTGCAGATACCACACAATATACTACCAGTGACCAAGCTGCTAGCTGTCCTGCACATGTTGGCAAGAGGCTCCTTCCAAATAACGGGTGCCCTGGTCGCTGGGGAATCACAGCCCTCGTTCCCTGCCTTCCTTCCCAAGGTCCTAGATGCTATCATCTCCTTCACACCCTGTCACATCAGCTTCCCCAACACACAGCAGAAGCAGCAGGTGATCAAACAGGGGTTTTACCAAATACATGGCTTCCCGCATGTGCTTGGTGCAATGTCCGGATTGTACCACCTCCTACAACAGAACATGTATACTTAAACAGAAAGCACTCCCACTCCATAAATGTGTAGGCCATAGTTGACTGCCTGGGATTGTTTACCAACATCTTAGCCAAGTATCCTGGGAGTGTACATGATACCTTCATCTTCCGCCACAGCACCATCAATCTGCACTTCCAGGACGAACAATATGGCAATGGCCTTCTTGTCGGTAAGTCCATGAACCTAGCAATATACACACGGCACAGCAACCCTGTAGGACACACAATACATACACCACTACATTGGCATGTGGGCAGGAAGACACTGAGGTGTGACACAGGTAGTTATGTTGTACACCCTGACTGTAGGAAAATGGCTCGCATTGCATGGTTACCCCCTAACTTTTTGCCTTTTGTTGATGCTAGTTATGATTCAAAGTGTGCTGGGATCCTGCTAACCAGGCCCCAGCACCAGTGTTCTTTCCCTAAACTGTACCTTTGTCTCCACAATTGGTACAGCCCTGGCACACAGCTAAGTCTCTTGTAACTGGTACCCCTGGTACCAAGGGCCCTGTGGCCAGGGAAGGTCTCTAAGGGCTGCAGCATGTATTATGCCACCCTGGGGAACTTTCACTCAGCACCGCACTGCCTCACAACTTGTGTGTGCTGGTGGGGAGAAAATGACTAAGTCGACATGGCACTCCCCTCAGAGTGCTATGCCCACAACCCACTGCCTGTGGCATAGGTACATCACCTCTCTAGCAGGCCTTACATCCCTAAGGCAGGGTGCACTATACCACAGGTGAGGACATAGTTGCATGAGCACTATGCCCCTACAGTGTCTAAGCCAAATCTTAGACATTGTAAGTGCAGGGTAGCCATAAAGAATATATGGTCTGGGAGCTTGTCAAACACAAACTCCACAGTTCCATAATGGCTACACTTAATTCTGGGAAGTTTGGTATAAAACTTTTCAGCACAATAAATCCACACTGATGCCAGTGTGGGATTTATTGAAAAATGCACACAGAGGGCATCTTGGAGATGCCTCCTGTATACCAGTCAAACTCACAGAGTTAGGCTGACCTGTTTCTGCCAGCCTGCCACAAGCAGACGGGTTTCTGGCCACATGGGGTAAGTGCCTTTGTCACTCTGTCGCCAGGACCAAAGCCTGTACTGGGTGGAGGTGCTTCATACCTCCCCCTGCAGGAACTGTAACACCTGGTGGTGAGCCTCAAAGGCTCAAGCTTGGTGTTACAGTGCCCCAGGGCACTCCAGCTAGTGGAGATGCCCGCCCCTCCAAACACAGCTCCCACTTTTGGCAGCAAGTCCGGAGGAGATAATGAGAAAAACAAGGAGGAGTCACCCACTAGTCAGGACAGCCCCTAAGGTGCCCTGAGCTGAGGTGACCCTTGCCTTAAGCAATCCACCATCTAGTTTTGGAGGATTACCCCAATAGGATTAGGGATGTGCCCCCCTCCTCGCAGGGAAGAGGCACAAAGAGGGTGTAGCCACCCTTCAGGACATTAGCCATTGGATACTGCCCCCAGACCTAAACACACCCCTAACTTGAGTATTTAGGGGCGACCCTGAACCCAGGAAAGCAGATTCCTGCAACCTGAAAAAAGAAGAAGGACTGCTGACCTGAAAGCCCCGCAGAGACGGCGGAGACAACAACTGACTGGCCCCAGCCCTACCGGCCTGTCTCCTGTACAGCGACGCATCCAGCGGGACCAGTGACCTCTGAGGACTCAGAGGACTGACATGCACCTAAAGGACCAAGAAACTCTAGAGAATAATGGCTCTGTCCAAATCTACAATGAAGAACTCATCTTTAAATAAGACTACAGCCTCACTCTGGAAGTGTGAGTAATCACACTCCGCACGCGATGCCCCCGGCCCGTGTCCAGGGAATCCAACACAGCAGAGAGGAACCGCAGGTGACTTCAAAGACGTGGACACCCTGAGTCGACCTCCCTGCACCCCCACAGCAAAGCCTGCAGAGAGGATCCAGAGGCTCCCCGTGACCGCGGCTGCCCGGTAACAAAGGAACCCGATGCCTGGACAAAGCACTGCACCCATAGCCCCCAGAACCGAGAGGAGCCAACCACCAGTGCAGGAGTGACCAGCAGGCAGCCCTCATCCTAGCCCAGTTGGTGGCTTGCCCGAGAAGCCCCCGTGCCCTGCCTGCATCGCCAGAGTGACCCCCGGGTCCCTCCATTGATTTCAGTACAGAAAAACTTTGACCTCTGCACCTGACCGGCCCTGTGTTGCTGGTGCTGGGTGTTTGGGGTTGACTTGAACCCCCAACGGTGGGCTGCCTATGCCCAGGAGACTGAACTTGTAAGTGCATTCCTTACCTGAGAAACTAATTATTACTTACCTCCCCCAGGAACTGTTGATTTTTGCAGTGTGTCCACTTTTAAAATAGCTTATTGCCATTTTTTTCAAAACTGTGTACATTACTGTTTTAATTCAAAGTTCCATACTTACCTGTGTCAAGTACCTTACAATTTATGTACTTACCTAAATTCTGAATCTTGTGGTTCTAAAATAAATTGCGAAAATAATATTTTTCTATATAAAAACCTATTGGCCTGGAGTTAAGTCTTCTCATTTATTGTCTGTGTGTGTACAACAAATGCTTAACACTACCCTCTGATAAGCCTACTGCTCAACCACACTACCACAAAAAAGAGGATTAGTATTATCTACTTTTGCCACTATCAACCTCTAAGGGGAAACCTTGGACTCTGTGCACACTATCTCTCACTTTGAGATAGTATGCACAGAGCCAACTTCCTACACTGACACAGTGGGATACACACCTATGGACAAATTACGGCTGCCAATAACAATAGATGCCACAGCTGCAAGGGACCAATGTCAAAGCACACAGTGACAATGACATGGCCTGCCCTGGAAGTACAATTTGGAAGATGAACCATTTACTATTACATTGGGCCACATAGTCAATCCCACACCCTCCCAAGCAATATGGACTGTGGAAGGGGTGTGCAATGTGTGTTGCTGCAGGTCAAACACCATGAGACACATAGCATGATGATGCTGACTCACATGTAGGTGACATGGAAATACTGCGGCAGTCCAAATATCACGCATCACTCCTGAGGTAACGTTGCCAGGTGGCAATAAGGAAGTGGACTGTGCTATGAACACATATTGATGTGCCACTAATGCACACTGCTGCACAGAATGAAAGAGCCAATTGTCCATCAAAATAACAGATCTACAGGGAGATGGCCCTTCCTACACAGATACATCCACCTCCACAAGGAAGTTAGCCAGGTTACCTGGAGCAAGTTGGGTAGTGTAGGTGCACAGTTGCACATGAGCCACTGGCAGAGGGATCTACAAGGGTCTACATAGAACCAAGTCACACATGGGACAATTTTGCATTATCAATACTGAACACCTCAGTGATGCCAACTTAGGGAGATGTGTTGGGCAATCAAAGGCCTCACTTCTGGATTTCATCAGCAATAACATATGTCTAAGTGGATGGGATGTCCAGGCCATGTAGTGCAACCATGTAACAACCTCATTGGAATCTATTGTGTGTCTGGAAGTATCATGTCCCCTCCAGTGAAAGCACACTAAAACATGTTGCTCACTACACAACACGTGGTACATACATACTGACCAGCAGTTTGGAAACAAAACCATAGACATCAGATCAATGAGCCAAACACCCTGTCAGACTTTTCATCCTTGGCATGGTCTCCCCTAACTTTGTGCCTCTGTTCCCTAGAATGTTGATGTGTGCTGGACTCTGTTTTTGCATCTTTTGTTACTCTGGGCACTTTAACACTGCTATCCAGTGCTAAAATGCAAATGTTCCTGTATAAAATGTGTATGTAATTGGCTTTCCATGATTGGCATATTTGATTTACTGGTAGTCCCTAGTACACAGCACTACTGGTACCCAGGGTCTGTAAATCAAATGCTACTAGTGGGCCTGCAGCACTGGTTGTGCCACGCAGATTAGTAGCCCTGTAAACATGGCTCAGACCTACCACTGCAGTGTCTGTGTGTGCAGATTTAACTGCCAATTCGACTTGGCAAGTGTACCCACTTGCCAGGTCTAAACATTCCCTTTTCTTACATGTAAGACACCCCTAAGGTAGGCCCTAGGTAGCCCCATGGGTAGGGTGCAGTGTATGTTTAAAGTAGGACATATACTAATGTGTTTTATATGTCCTGTCAGTGAAATACTGCCAAATTCAGTTTTCACTGTTGCAAGGCCTATCTCTCTCATAGGTTAACACGAGGGCTACCTTTAAAAATGATTAGAGCGTATATTCCCTTAGGGAGCAGATAGACATGTGGAGTTTGGGGTCTCTGAGCTCACAACTTAAAAATGCATCTTTTAGTGAAATTCGTTTTAAGATTGTGTGTTTGAAAATGCCACTTTTAGAAAGTGAGCATTTTCTTGCTTAAACTATTCTGTGACTCTGCCTGTTTATGGATTCCCTGCCTGGGTCAGTTTGACAGTTGGGCTATTTGCACCTCTCTCTAGACAGTGACACAAAGGGAGCTGGGGTGTAGGGTGCATATCCTGATGAGTCATCTGTGCTAGGAGGGAGGGGAGGAGTGGTCACTTACACAAGAGCTAAGGAGAAGTGCTGCCCTATCTGAGACTGTGCTTTGTGGGGCTATCCTGCAGTTGCTGCTTCTGCCTGTGCCAGGGGACAAAGACTGGACTTTGTGTGCCTTTCTGCTTGTGAAGAAATCTCCAAGGGCTTGTCCTGAGCTTACCTCCTGTTGTTGAAGTCTCAGGGCCATCAAAGACTTCTCCTGCCAGCACCTGGACTCTCTGCTGAGACTCCTGCCCTGCCAAGTGGTGCCCTGTCCAGTTCCTGTGGCTTTGGACGGTGAAGCTGGCAGACCAAGACTGAAAATCCACGCACAGACCACTTTGCAGGGAAAATATCGACACATCTTCTGAGACGTGGATGAAAAAATCGATGCTCCACCGGCTTCGTGGCAGAAATTGACGCTCCACCGGCATTGCAGCTGGAAAATCAACACACGTAGCTGGAAGAACGATGCGCAGCACCCGCTGACAGAGGCTGTTAACGTTCCAACCCACAGTGCATGGTTTTGTTGATACTGTGTGGCAGGATTTTTTACGAAAACCTTGCTGGGCATGGAAAAACGACTCAACACCTGCCCGGACCCGAGTGCTGCCCGAATCGATGCATCGCTCTCCTGCGGAGAGGAAAAACGACTCACGCTGACCCGACCAGAGAAGGAGAAATGACACATGATCTTGGTTGCGGGTCAGAAATCGACGCACCGCTTACCTTTTTCGATGCACACTCGACCGTGCGTGTTATTTTGACACTACCCAGGTACTTTTCAATGCTAATAGTGTTTTACCTGTTTTCTCAAGGAATTAAGACTCTTTTTCGTTGCTTTGGTCTTGTTTTGTTTAGATACATATTTTCTATTTTTCTAAACCTATGTTGTGTCATTTTGTAGTGTTTTCATTCAGTTACTGTGTGTGTTGGTACAAATACTTTACACCTAGCACTCTGGAGTTAAGCCTGCCTGCTCGTGCCAAGCTACCAAGGGGGCGAGAGGGGGTTAGCTGAGGGTGATTTGCCCTTATCCTGACTAGAGTGAGGATCCTTGCTTGGGCAGGGGGTAACCTGACTGCCAAACAAAGACCCCATTTTGAACAACCCCCAGTGCAGAAAGAACCTCACAGAATCCCAGGATCTCACACAATGCCACAAACACATATGACAACACAGATGACACAAGATATCAACTGCTATGCTACATGACATTCCTGGTGCAAGCACTAACAAAATACTTACTCCTATTTTCTTTTTCAGCCGATCAGGCTTATAGGATCCAGCCATGGATCATGAGCCCATTCCCCAACCCATGAGCAGCAGCAGAGCGTGCCTATAATGAGGCACATCGGAGGACATGCACCATTGTGGAACGGACCTTTGGCATCCTGAAGTCCAGATTCAGGTGCCTGGACATCACAGGAGGCAGCCTCCTATATGCCCCAGAAATGGTCTGCAGATCATATTGACATGTGCCCTCCTGCACAACATTTGTGTTAGGAGGAACATCCTCCTATATGAACCAGAGCAAGAACTGCCTGAGGAGGAGAAGGAGGAGGCAGATGGTGCCAGGGAAAATGAGGTGAACATCCAAACACAGCTGCAGGAATGCACCACAGACAGCAGATTGTTCAGAACTTTTTTCACCAATAGTAACTTTAAACACATTGCTAGGATATGTAATTAAACACATCACTTTATCATACAATCCTGCTCTGGTTACTTATTTCTCCATCACATGTTCTTTAGGAATGTGAGTATTACCTCAGGGAGCATGTCACAAAGACAAATCTGACTACTTCTGATGCAACATCACATGCAATGCATATGATTTTACAGCAAACATCACACACATTTTTTTTAAAAACATCTTTTCAATTTCGCATATGATGGACGAAATCATAGGACCACAGCATATGACACACATCCACGTTGCCAACATGGTCTACTGTAGCACATGACACACAACTGTGACATCTCCAATCATAAGGTAAATAAGCACCTCATATATGAAGCAGTGGATGTGAAATCACAGTGGTAACAGGAATGTATGACCAGTCCCTTGACAGCAGGTAAGTGTGACATCAGCTATCTCTGCAAGGAGCTTGTGTGACAAGAAGTGCATCAATCCTGAAAATGGATAGCATGAGTGTCGCAGGTATGACAATCAATGGTCACAACACATGCCCTGCGCAGTCCATCCCTGGTAATAAGTCCTGCCACTGCCATATGTCAAGTCTCTGCCCTCCCTTCTCTAGGGGGCGCTGTAAATGGACTATCTGTACCCTGGGAATCATCTTTAACACTCACCCAGACTCCCATTCTGACTCCTGTTTGCTTCCCCTTTCCATATGGCATGCAATAGAAGAACTACATTAGCCTGCATGGACTTCAGGTCCCATAATGCACTGCCTGGTAGTTGGAAAGACCTGTAATCTTCTGTCCATAGCTTCCTATGGGAAAAGTCTGGTTGCCCCCTCATACTGGATTCTCTCCTCCAGGACTTGTGAGAGACTGAAGCTGCACACACCTGTGAGCTCTCTCGTGCAGCCCAGCCATGTAACTGTGCCGTGGCCTTGCTGCTGCCTGGAACAGCTTAGAAGCTGCCATTCCCTGAAGCTCCTCGTCCTGCTTTGGAGGACAATTCATTTGTGTACCAGAGCCCTTGTTGGATTGTGTTACAGTCCTGCTTTGTTACTGTGTCTCCAGCCCGACAAACAAGGGCTAGTCTAGTGTATGCAAGAACAATCCATGTTTGTGCCCTGAGGGTCCAGATACAGATTCACTTCTGCTCCCAACTTTCTATGGGGCTTGCGTGGTGACCAGCTGTGAGATTAATCTGCACAGAGGCACTGACGTTCCCTGTTGCTGTGGGAATTTCTGAGCCCTACCCTGTGTACAATCTTAGTGATGAGCTCTGCATGTTTGTCCATTACTGCCCAGAACATATTTGTCCACACTAAGGTTGCTCTGTATTCACTCTTCTGTATTATCTTCCTTACCATAGCTGCCCTATCCCCTTGTATGCCTTTAGCTGCTCTTCTGCTTTAGTACAATTTTGCCTTGCAGGATACTCTGTGAACTCAAGGGTTGACCCAACAGACTCCTGACTAGACCTGCACGAAACCGTAACACCCTGGAGCCCAACACTGACACAGGGTACACATGTCCACACACCTGAATTGGACACTTGTGTGCAATGCACCTCTGAAAATATGTGAACACATGCAGCCAGGGCTGCAGGTCCACCACAGCAACATGAGTAACATAGGTAATTTTCATTAGTCAAACTGACGTGTACATAACAATTTTATGATTGGAATTGAGGCACAGTGTACCAAACACTGTACCTACCAAACATGTACAAATGGCCAACATGTGGGTAGTTTACACATAAGTCACCATGAAGTCGTAACCAACAATTAATGACATGTGAGGAGTAACATATCCGACATAGCCCTCATCAGCCATCCTCAATCATCCCTGTGTATTATTTGTTGTGGGAAATGTAATGTCCCCAAAGTCAAACAACTACACACATCAAATGAGTCAACACATATTACAAACACATATCATGACTGTTGTACATCATTGATTGCCATCTGATGCTGATACCCATTTGTAACACATTCATACATGACCATTAAGCCAAATGTATTGCATGCTGTTCCATCAGAAACACACATATAGTTGTAACAGTTAATTCACACACAAAACACACAGACCATGATTTATGCTTTTGTAGCGCAGCCTTGCCATCATTTATTGACGCAAAATCAGCGCAAACTTACAAATTCCAATAGTATTTTGTAACTTAGTGCCGCTTTTGCGTCAGAAAAAAGGAAATGCTGCGCAAAGATAGTATAAATGTGGGCCGCAGTTGCATGGTCTACCACATGTGGCCAACCACTATAACACACACTGCAGGCCATACAGTCCTATCTTTATCTAGATACAGACTGCAAGCATGTTAAATATTTAAAATTCACACAAACACAGTTTAAGTCAGAAATTTTGATGCAAATACATCGAAAAGCCACACAAACGCATACTAAACATCAATGGGCCATTAGCGTTAATTCCACGAGCTTACCACACGCATGCCGATATCCATAAAAATAGTTGTTTCCCGGTTATGCGTGGTATTTTGCCACACATGTAGGTTATGCATCATATATATTCACGCAAACTACGTATGCGCCCAAAAAAATACAAGCAAGACGGAAAACAGGCCGCAAAGGGGACAGGAAGTGATGTAATAGGAAATCCTGTTTACAGACATGGCACAGTGGGTGTACTTTCACTTTTACTTTACAGTCTGTGCTTTTTCTTCACTGTGTGGCTGTGTCTTGGTGTTGCTCTTGTTTGGATCGTGCATATTGTATCTTGTGGTGTCTATCTTGTATCTATCTGTGTATTCTATTTGTATATTGTACCTGTGTAAGTGTTTTTGTGTATTTTAGTGTTGTCTGAATTGTATTTGTACTGTCGGCTGTCTGTTTGGGGGTTAGATTAGTTGGGTTAGTTGGGGTTTGTAATTTGGGTTGTAAGTTTCCTTTTTTCTGATTTGTTTTCCTTACTTTTTTCCTTCTATTCTTGAAATTTTGTGCCATAACATGCTGGGAAAGGCGAGGCTGATCCGCATGGGTGAGGAAGAGCTTTGGGCCTTTGTGTAGCTGGTGTGCCACTTTCTTCCGATGATGCTGGAGTCGGGGGGCGTGTGATAGAGGGGTATCACACGGAGGCAAGGCAGCTGCATTGGGCGAAGGTGCTCTTCCACCTGAAACGTGTGTTAAACACATCAAGGAACGAGCACCAGCTGAAGAATCGCTGGGCTAACTTGGTGACCTGAGATCAAGACCTGCTGGACTAACTCGGTGTGGTGATCGGTGGCCCTGTTGGTGAGTATCACATTGACAATTGTGTACAGTAGAATGCTCCTGAGTGACAGTAGCAGATGTCTTGATGTGCTGTATGCAATGTCTGTGGCCATGTGGAATGCAAGTAGAACAAACTGTTAGTGTACCAGTACTGAGATGTATTACACATATTTATGCATGTTAACAATGCAGTCCAGAGCTTCGTTGAGAAATGTCTGACTATTAATTAGGGCCATATGTACCAAGCTATTTATAATTTTCACAAACCGCCTAGTTTTCAGAATTTTTGTGTTTACATCAGGAAAAATATTCATTCAAATGCACAACCCCAATTTTGCCATTCTGTAATCACATTGCACAATAACAAAACAGGGTTTTCTGGTGGCATTTAGGAATGGGCGCTCCTATCCTGTTATCGAGTCGCAGGCCATGATTGTTTTTTTCTTGGGCACAAATGCTGGCACTAAACAATTGCAGTTACCATCCGTTACAAGTTGGTGCTAACCCATTTGCAAAAGGGGAGTGGTCCCCCATGGGATCCCTTCCCCTTTGTGAATGCATGGCCAAAAATTTACTCTGAGCAGGAAGTTGTGCCACGGATCATTGACGTCTTCCAAAAAATATTTTCTGTTATAATATAGGTTTTTGAAATACTTTCTGTTTACCCCTGCTGAAATAAGGCTGCAATTAAACGAATATTTACATCCCTATTTGAAAGCAGTCACAGACATGGTGGTTTGCTTAGCCCAGCAGGCCAGCATCCCTGTGAGTGTCGCCATTCCCAAGGGGGTTTGCCCATGAGGTATGTCATTTGCTACCCCATTTTTGAATTGCAAACAGTGTCATTGACAGGGTTGTACCTCAGATTATCCTACTCTCAAATTGCGAGTTGCTAAGTCTTGCAATTTGTGACTCACAAAACCTGACCTTGGTACATATGGCCCTGAGTAACACATATCAGGTGAAAGGACAGCACCTGCCCATGCACAATGATGATCAGCCAAGACACTGTCAGCATACCATATTTCACTGTTTTGATACAACAAAGTGGGCTATACAGGTTTAGCGCTACATTGTCATCATCACACACATGATCCCTGCCATTATGTTGGCATGGGGAGCATACATACAACCTTACCACATCTTTTATGGACCACTGAATGCATGATAATTGCTGACTGAAAATTGACCCACATGTCCATCACACAGTTAATTATTGTCCCTTGATGCACAAGCCACAATACCTGAGTCACTTGTCTTGCGGTGCACTAGGGAAGTGCCATTGAAATTGTCACCCAATTACAAATCATGACATGGAGTACCATCTGAAATGGATTAGCCACACATCTTTGTAGTCAGGTTTAGCACCACATGATTGTTAGGCCCAGTGCATGTGTGCATATGTGTGTCTATCACTCACTGGAGTGTCAGTGTCAATGCGAGTTTGCAGTGGTATGTCTGTTGGAGTGTCTACATGCAGGATCAGCAGCTCACTCATATAAAATGTCATACACTGTGATATGTTGTCATCACGTTTGTACAGTGATCAGACATTGAGCACATATTTCCTTTCCATGTCTTACAGGTGGACCGGCTCCCTATATTATCAGGTAGTGGCTCAATGTTAGGACCCAGACATATCCAGTAAGTGTGAAAATGCCTGTCCTGTGTAGTGATTGCAGCTGTTGTGTGAGTGACTCTTGTGTGTTGTACTCATTGCAAGATATGATGAGCTGATATATTACTTGACTGGAGGTTGACATAGTGTTCCATGCATGGGTTAGACATTCACAGGCAGAGAGTCATATCTTGGGAGTCTTGGCTGCGCAATAGGCAGCAGCATATAAACAAGGTGATTAGTAGCCACATGTAGGCCCACATTTGATTTGGAAGTGCTCCAGTGTCAGAATATTGTCAGCAAATCATACCCTCATTTTCACAAGACAGTGATGCATCAGTTTTCCACACAAAAGTGTGCATCCCTGTATTGTAATGTTCATGTAGGGCTGTATGGGTAACTGTCCCCCAGCATCTAGCCCCTTAAGTTGTACTCCATTTACATGACACTTATGTGGTATGTAATAGGCGTGCATGCAGGTCAAGGCCAGAAATGTGCTGGCATCAATGTAGGTGATTTTGGAAATGTGTTGGCAGATCAGGTGTTGATGGTTGTCCACAAATACAATCATGAATGTAGTTGTGATTGATCAATGGATACCTCACTCCTAGTTGGCAGGCCTCCTCACATGTGTTCCACTCACTAAATCCATGTACATGTGGACATGGCTTCGTGGTTGTCCTTGACAGTTGTGATGATGTATTGCATGCCCATTCCCCCTGAGGCACAGGGGTAGGTAGGTGTGATGATTACAGTGTAGATGACAGTCATCTAATTCAAGCATTCATGTGTCCCACACAACACTGACCCCTTATGATTAGCAACGGCATACCATCCTACCAATTACATCTACAAATCACAGGTCTTGGGTGCCTTGAAGTTGATCCAGATGATAGGGATTAGTCGGCCTGACCCATGTTAAGTACTTGTTGCATTTGTATTGTGACACATTGCACTACATAAATGCACAGATCACTTTACTTGGTACACACCTTGTTGTGCTTTGCTATGCTGTTAAATACTTGATGGTCAGGCAGCGTTGCCATGTCAATCCTCAGGGACAATATATAATTTGTACTGTAATTTGGACTGCATGTGCAATTTGAGGGAGAGTGTTAAATTATCATCTGTACATGCATCACACAAATGATGACACTAATGGTTGCCTGTCTCATTTTTACAGCTGCCAACATGAATGTCGCAGAGATAAGGGATTTCCAGAGGAGGGCAGTGAGGTACAGGCACATCTTGGATGTGGAGTCTGGGTTCCGGATGATGGCAAGACGCTATCAGAGAGAGAGAGCCACAGGAGCAGGGCGGGCTTTCAGCCAAGAGGGACCGGCATTGGCCACAACAGGTGGAGCCACCACCCCGACTGCAGCCAGTGGCACTGCGGCCACAAGTTGAGCAGCCCCACCTGCTGCACCCTCAACCTCGGGACCAACACCAACAACACCTGCTCCACCATCTATTCCAGCACCCCCGACCATGACATCTGCAGGAGCTACTACGTCAGGGACACAAACCACCACCTCAGCTGCTTTGGACATGGCCGTCATTTCACAGCTACAGAGGGACATGAGGAACGTCCTAAAGAAGCTTGACACTCTCCAGTGGGGCATGGAGAGAAATAGCCGGAGGCTGAAGTCCATCTAAGAAACTATGAAGAGGGAAAACCTCTGAACTCCTGCCTTACCTCGCCCCTAATTCCATCCCTTCCCTCCTCTTTCCTTATCCAGTTTTTTAGTGGGTTTAGGGGGTTAAGTGATAGGTTAGAGTAGGCTAGTAGTTTAGATAGGATAAGAAGGTTGAGGGTGGGGGGGTCATATTATTACATGATAGTTTCTGGGTGGGTGGGGGTTATTGTTGGGGCTTTTGTGAATTCAATTAATAAAATATATAAAAAAATACAAAATACAAAAAATATATATATGTGCTTAGTATTAGTTAGTATCTGTTTAAGTTAGTTAATGCTGTCCTACATGTATCCTGTCATATAAGGAGGGCGGGGCAAATGTTTACAGTGCTTTGTTTACAGTGTTTTTACAGTGGTAAGTAAGCTTAGCATAGGGCAGTTAGGGCCAGTTGTAGGTAATGTATAGTTAGGATAGATTAGGTTAGTTTAGGTGTGTGACAGTTTTAAGTTCCCTTTTGTACATAAATATTAAAGTTTTAGGTACTCCTTTACGGCATGTGTCATATGCTTTGGGATCTGGGTCTTTGCATGAGTGTACAGTGCCACATTTCTGTTGGCCTGTGTATTCCGTCCGGCATCCACATCCCACTCTTGACATGTTAATTCTCACTTCCAGCTGAGCTGTCACATTGGCAGCTACAATAAAGCTAAATCTCAATGCATCTGCCAACCATTGTACACACCACTCAATGTGACTATGGTTCCCATGTATTTGACAGGTAGGTGTAATTTTAAAGCTGTCATCGTTTGGGTCTTGTGTTGGAATGTTGGGCACTGTGGGATGAGTGCCTGTAGCCTGATGTTCATGTGAACACTGCTAAACTGAGTAGTGTCAATTTCTGATGAGGTCAAGGATACAAATTCACCCCTATGTGTTTTAATTGTACTCCCAGCTGACGTTTTTGGCCAAACCCTCTTACACAGCCATTCCTGCTGTATGTTGTGGGTGTGGCATGTATGTTTTGAAGCACATGTCACATACACAATGACTTTCTTATAAGGGTGTGGCCAGCATTTAGTTTCATCTTGTAGATACTGTGGGCCTGAAATATACTATTATTAATCTGCATTTGCCTCATTTTTTAAGGCAACAGCAGTGCAAACTTACAAATTACAGAGATATTTTGTAAGTTTGGGCTGCTTTTACTTCAGAAACGAGGCAAAAGCAGCACATCTACTGCAAAGTAGATGTGTCGCATTACACAGAGACAAAGTGGCTGTGTAGGTGCTGTTTATTTTAAAGTGCTGTAGTGCAACATTTACATAGTCCAGGTCTGTGAACCCATTAGTGCAAAGCATTCTATTGTGACGCTACACAAGTGCAAGGTTGAGGGACATGTCATCGAACATGCTGAGATAAAGTGTCATTCAGTGCAGAGGAACATGAATTGCCAATTGAGTAGTTGGAGACAATTGCAGTCCATAGTGGTAAGGTTAACAGTGTGTCGGTGAAGAGTACGTGTCACCAACTGTAGCAACACTGGCATGTGTCAAGCACAGGACAAAGGAAAATCAGTGCCCATGTTGCAAGGGCTGGTGCTACCAGGTACTCCTACGGGTGAAGATGATCGGTTCCACATCTTCATCCTCTAATGTGTGTGTTGTCTCCTCTGCCCTTGATGGTGGTACTGGTGGGTTTGAGGGGTCAACACACACTTCAGTGGTTGGAGAAGTGGACTCCAAATTCCCGGCAGCTGCCATCTGTGGAACTAGATATGGCATAACTGCAGCAAGAAGGAGTTGCTGATTAGTGAGTATGGCAGCAACATCCCTGTGGTAGGCAGCCATGTCTGCCCTGAGGGAATCCAGCTTGTTGCCATGTATGCAGCTGCAAGATTGGGAGGGCAGATGTTGTGTCGACTTCCTCACAGCAGTGGTGAGGTCCCTCACACACTGTTGGACTCCTTGCAGTAGTGATTGTGTGACTTGTATGACTTCTGACTGTTCTGCAAATGTCATCATGCACATGCGCATTCCCTCAAGGCTGGCTGCCTTAGTTTGCATCCCCACCCGCACCTCCTTGGCCAGCTCCCGCTGTACTCCCACAAGTGTCCATTCAAAGGTATTCCCAGTAATCATCAGAGTCCTCAGCTGTGTTTGAGCTGGCAGGTCGTACTATTTGGGTGGTGGGTGGGTCCTCTTGGATGGCTGCTACATGTGTGTTCCTCCTTGCGCTCTGGAGGTGGTGTCCGGAGGATTCCCAGGACATCTTGGAGGGTTCCCTGGCTGATGGTTGTCAGCTGGTCATCCATGTCATCAGGGTAGTCCAGGACAGACAGATCCACAGGAGAGCCATCGTCCTCTACAATGAGATATTGTACAATTAGTGTGTCTCTGTTGTGGCAGTTGCAGTGTGACATCACTAACTTCCTATTGGTGTTACGTTGTAATCTTGGTTGCCATCCATTGTTCCTGTCATTAATGTTTGCAGTCTCTCAGGGCTATGCCCCACCTGCATGTCATATGTAGTGTGGGAAGTTTGGGGAATTGTCTGCGTCACATCCTCTAGGTGTGGGTTCTGTCCAAATTGTGGCTTGCCACCTTCTTGTCCTCATCAACCCTCCCTCTACTTCCATTAGCATGGTGAGGCCTTGCAATGCTTGTTGGTGTGCTGATGCCACATGCACCACACATAACAATATGGACCTTTCCCAGTCTATCATTTTTCACATACACCTATACGGTGCTGAGACCTAGCACCATACCATGTATTGCATTTCCATGAAATGATACATGTCACCATTGGTAGTTTCTCATGTTGATGTTTGCGTATGTGTGCTAAATTGCATTGCACTGATGGGCCTGGCAGAGTTCCATTTCCTCTTGTGACTGTGCGGGTGTGTTAGCCTAGCTACACACATATGTCCTCCCCCTCAATGGTGTTGTTTTGGCACTATGACACCTGAGATGTTAAATGGTGGCATTGCAGCTATTGTGACACAGTCACAGGGGTTAACCCTGGAATGGGCAGCATGGGTATGAGAGTACTGCTGTGTACTTCATAATGTATGTGACACTGATATGGATGTGAGCAGTTGACAGGAGTTGCATTTAGATAGGGATTGATCACATAGTCATACTGAGCCCTAATTTTGAGTGTGTTTGTGCCATGGGCACCTAACTGCCATTTCCTAATTGACCAGCATACACAGCACTGGTAGTAGTGGCAAATGTTGTCAATGGTAAATGCGGCTTGAGCCAATGGCCTGAGACTGCACATTGTCCTCTAGTTTACATTCTGACAATACCAGCTGTCCTGTGACAGCAGCCCAGTTTTACGTTCTATCCTACCCTCCTGGTCTGCTTCAGCATTTCCAGCAGCCTTGCCATGGCGGTGTACCCCCATGCAAAAGGTGTTGGTGTTGTGTTGTGCCCCTGGATGCCACTGCACAGCCCATGCCCCACATTCCGTGTCCTTTTGCCCTTCACACTGCCTGATTTTCAGGGCTGACGTGCATTGTGTAGTAGGTATGTACCTCCCTCTTCTTGCACCTGACATCTGGGCATTTCTGGCCACCATGCAACTTACCATGCATATGTATTGTTTCCTGGTAGTCTGCGCTGTCTGTCTTGCAATTCCTGTGACAATTTCCTCTGGGATGACAGCAGCAACCATCTCCTCCATCCCATCCAGGTCCTCTTGCGGTGCTGGACTCCCACCTCTGTTCTGCACTGCTGCCTTCCTGTTGCTTGCCATTTTCTCCTTTGTCCTGCGCTTACAGTCATGCCAGCGTTTCTTACACTCGGTGACAGTCCTCCTGACCTCTGCACACTGTTAATCTTGTTCGCAATCTGTTGCCAAATTGCCTCTCTCCTTCCAACTGACAATTTAGAGGTGATGAATAATTGACGCTCCGTCACCTCTCTGACCAGGATTTCATGCTCCTCTGCGCTGAAGTGACACTTCCTCTTCTTCTTGTCTCTCCCCTAGGTCTTGTCTGTGTCCTCCTGGCTGGTTCCTGGTTGATTGATATTTCCCTGGGGTCTCTCCTGGCTTCTGGGATCCATTTTTGGGCTCTTTAGCACTGTTTGCTGCGTTTGCATTGCTTTTTGACGCTATTGCGGTGAAAAATGGCGCATATCTGTTTTGCAACGTTTTTCCATGTTGCAAACCGAATTAGAGTAATTTTTCCTGCATTAACATCATTTTGCCTTAAGACAAGGCGCAAAATATAACTTTGATGCACGGGTGGTGTTAAGAAATGGCCTTAGCCAGCGATAAAATTTTAGACGCAAAACTGCGTTAGCGGAGTTTTGCGTCAAAAAGTATAAATCAGGGCCTAAGTGGTTCAAGATGATGTTTGGAGATTGTGAGCACTGGAATCGAGCAATCGAAGATATTCTGAACAAGAGAACGGGTTTTGAGAACAAACGTGCTGTCTGTGATTTGTTGTGAGATATACCTAGTACTGGTTCAAGACCTTGGCTTCAATTTCTACATGATCTGATGTTTGCATTAGAATGGAAAGCTATTGATGCGATTTAAGTCAGCAGATTTTTTAGGATGAAGAATGCTTGATCTTACATGCTTTAGAACCATGTGAAGATCTTTGCCTAGAAAGCCAGGAATGGGGGCTGCAAAGTGATTAGAAGTCTTGAGATTGTAATATTGTTCATATGTTCGTGATATCTCATTCAAATGTGACCAGTCCTGAAAACAGTGCGCATAACATGTGGAATTATCAATTATTAGCATGTAAATCATGAGAGGTTTAAATTGTTGTCTTTCATGTCAAAAACCTGGGAAACGCTTCATATTTCCCTGGGCCCTCAACAGCGAGGATGATGGGGGTTTAGTTTAATATGTTACTATTTCAAAATGTATTTAGAAAGGGCTCGGTTTAGAGTTTGACTGCTGGACATCAGAGGAGTGTAGGAGTAGCACTGGTGGACTAGAACACTCTGAGCTTGATTCACAAAGGTACAGTTAGACCAAAAGTTTGAGTTTAGACGTGAAGTATAAGTTTAGACCAAAAGTCTAACTTAAACCTAAAGTCTAACTTTACTACTTTTCGGTATTCACAAAGGTAAGTTACTATTGGTAACTTTACTTTACTAATAGTAACTTTACAAGTAGTAAACATACTAGTGGTTACTTACCTTTATGAATATGAAAAAGTAGTAAAATAGACTTTTTGTCTAAATTAGACTTTTGGTCTTAACTTCGACTTTAGTGGTAAAGTTTGACTTCAGTTGTAAAGTTACATTTATGTCTAAACTTTGGGACAGATTTATGGAAAGTGGAGCTGCACCAAGTACAGCGCCACTTTCCCTGCGGCCCTTAGCACCCCCCCTACTGCCACCATGTGTGTGCCGTATTTCAAATACGGTGCACCATGGCGCAGGGTAGGGGGCAATAGTGTCATTTTTTATAATGCTATTAATGTACTCTGCAGAAGTAGTGCCAAAATATTGGCGCTACTCCTGCAGAGTACATAGGTGCCCATTCTAAATAATGGAAGCCCAATTTTAACGCCTGTTCTTGAGAAGGCATTGAAAGTGCTGTTAAAATATGGTGCAAGGAAATCTCAGAGATTTCCTTGCACCATTTTATCGGCTCCCCTAACGGAGGAATGCCCTCCATGCATACATTATGTCTGGCGCAGGCATAATGTAGCGCAAAGGGTTACAGAGTGGTGCAATACCCCTAGGGTTAACATCTTGGATACCTCATCCATCATGCTAGCCCTGACCTTGTCAGTCTGCCTATAAACTCTCTGTTTAATGGGTGTACCGTCCCCAGTGTCCACATCATGTGTGCACAAGTGTGTGATCCCTGGGATCAAGGAAAACAGTGAGGCGAACTGTCCCAAACCTAGTGACAGTCCCTCTGCTGCTCTGCAGTCAGGGAGGTGGAGAGGATCACTCCCTCCACAGACCTATCTTTCTCTCCTGCAGACAGGAGGTCAGGAAGAGGCTCACTCTCCTCCTCCACTCTGTCATCTGTTGCAAGGAGCATGGACAGTTCAGTCCGCTCAAACTGTGGCTTGAGCCGGTTAACATGCAGGACCCTTAAAGGGTTCCTGGGAGTCTGCATGTCCACCAGGTAGGTGACTTCACTCTTGTGTTCCTCCACCTCAAATGGTCCAGTTCACTTATTCTGGAGCGCTCTAGGGTCCACTGGTGCCATCACCCACACTTTCTGACCAGGTTGAAACTCGACCAGAGTGGCATTCCGGTCATACCACCATTTCATATCCTCCTGGCTTGCTTCCAGGTTCTCCTGTGCGAGACCCCTGAAGTGGCCAGTCTGGATTCTCAGCATGTAGCTAAATACATCCTCAGGGGGGTTACTAGGAGCTTTTTCCAAAGCCTCCTTTAAGAGACTTAAAGGTCCCCTCACAGGGTGGCCATAGATCAGCTCAAAAGGACTAAAACCAAGTCCCTTTTGAGGCACCTCCCTGTAAGCGAATAGAAAGCATGGCAAGAGGATGTCCCACTTCCGCCTCCAGGGCTCTGACCGGCCCGTGATCATGCCTTTCAAGGTGTGGTTGAATCTCTCAACCAGACCATTGCTTTGGGGGTGGTAAGATGTGATGAACTTGTAGGGTACCCCACACTCCTTCCACAGAGACTTGGTACCCCTATTGGACACCACTTCCTTTTTCCCCTGTGTGGGTAAAAACTCCCTTCAAGGCACGCCCCACCACAGTGGCAGTGATTGACCTTAAAGGAATGGCTTCTGGGTACCAGGTGGGATGGCCCACCAAAACCAGGATAAACCTGTTGCCCATGGCTGTCTTGGGATCCAGAGGCCCCACAATGTCAATACCAACCCTTTCAAAAGGGGTACTAACAAGAGGAAAAGGTTGGAGGGGAGCCATAAATTTCCCCCTACTCTTTCCACTTGCCTGACAAGTTTGGCAAGACCTACAATGAGCGTCAGAATGCTTGTCCATCAGGGACCAATAGAAGTGGGTGACAAGCCGCTAATAGGTCTTGTCTTGTCCCAGATGTCCTGCTAAAGGCACATCATGAGCCAACCCCAGTAGGAAGGCCCTGAAGCACTGGGGTACAACCAGCACACAGGCTGACCCAGGCTCAGGAACCTTAGGCTCACTATAAAGGAGGCCGTCCTCCCAGTAGATCAGGTGAGATCCTGGTTCCTTGCCAGCCGCCTGGTCTGTAGCCTGTTGCCACAAACCCTCCAGAGTAGGGCATGTCTTCTGTGCCTCACAGAATGCTTCCCTGGTGGGCCCCCCTTCCTGCTGCCACTGCAACAGCTCAGGGACCTCCCCCAGTTCAGCCACCTCTTCCCCTTTAGGCTCCAGGGTGTCACCCTCAGGCTCTGCCTCCTCCCAGACCATGGGAACTTCTGGGGCCGGTTTCCCACGCCCCCTGCCCTTCCTCTTTTTTGCCACTGTTTCAGGCTCCAGGGGCTCTTGACTACCCTGACGGGCTGCCATTGACCTGGTAGATACGCGTACCCCCCCAGGCAGACCCAACATCTCCAAGTGTGATCTGTGTTCCTAGGGGAATCCTCCATCTCATTACCAAGCAAAACAATCTACAGGCTTGGTTGGACTCACAGCTACCTTCAAGGAACCTGAGACCCCCCCCCATTCAAAGGGAACCTGCACCACTCTACACAGGCGCTCTGAGTTGTCCACTGCAACTACTTGGTAAAGTACACAGGGATCAATTTGCTGTTCAGATACCAGGTGACTCCTCACTGTAGTAAAACTGGCTCCTGTGTCTCTCAGAGCCTCCACCCTCTGTTCTTTGATGGTCACCCACTGCCTGTACTGCTTAGTGTTCTGAGGCACTAGGGTTCTCTGGATCATCTCACTGTCCCCTAGTGAGACAAGGTTCATCTCAGCTGGCTCCCACCCGCCTGGAACCAACTCCTGCCCAAGTATAACACTAGCCATACCCTGGGACTGTGCACCAGTGGGTGCCAGTGTACTCTTGGGACATTTGAGGTCCCCCCACACATGACCCACTTGGTCACATGCATAACACTTACGTGGGGGGCCCCCTGTCACTGGTTTCCTTTTGGAGAACCATGGCTTCTTCTCACTGGGGGGCTGGGATTCCATCCCCTGGGAATCAGATTGTGGCCTTTTAGAGAACTCCCCCTGTTTACCCTTACCCCCCTTTCTTCTGAGAGGGGCCCTGCCCACCCTTGGTGTGGTCTTCCCCATACCTTTTTTGGACCCTGGTGCTCTTCTAGCAGTCCGCTTCCTACTCAAGCTTCCTGGGATCAGTCAGCTTGCTATCAATTAGGTGCTTGCGCAGCTTTGGAAAACATAAACTGTAAAGGTGCTCCCAAGCAATCAAATTGTAAAGCCCCTCATACGTTGTTACCTTACTGCCCTTCACCCAACCATCCCGTGACCTGCAGAATAAATCAACACATTCCAACCATGTTTGGGATTCCTTCCTTCTATAGGACCTGAACCTTTCCTTATACTGCTCAGTGGTGAGACCATATCTTGTAAGTAGGGCATCCTTCATGATAGAGTAGGTGAGCCGCTGAGAATCCCCTAAGGATGTCAGAGTATCCCTTTCCTCTACCTCAAAGTGCTTCCACAGACCCACCCCACCAATGAGCTTCAAAAACCAGATTCATATGGAGCGCAGACTCATACCCCTTGAACCACAAGAATATGTCATCCTCCCTTTTGTAATCCTTCGATAGGTCTTTCGTATGTGTACCCTTCTCCCAGGCTGCACTGTGCTGTTGCTGCCACCATCTCTACTGGACTGGCTCCTATGATCTATCTCTCTCAAGCTAAGCTAATGAGCCATCAGTATCTTATTTTACTCAATGGCCATCTGTCTCTCTTCCCCATTGCTCTTGAGCCTCTCCAGCTCCAATTGGTATTCCCTCTCTGCCTGCCTGTCCTGTAACTCTTCAGGTGTCAAACCTTTGGAGGACACACTGCTACCTGCCCTGGAGACTCTCTCCCTGGACATAGCAGGCCCACCCACTATACACTGTGAATGGATTGCACGTCCTCCTCCTCATCCTCCTCCTCCTCTGTGTACCCCTCAGCTTCTGTGGCTGTCACCCAGGCCCTCAGCGCCTTTTGCAGCTCCTCCTTCTTGATAGAGCCATTAATGGGACAGGCAAAATGTTTACAGAACTGCTTCAACTGAGCCACTGTACAGCTCTCTAGTTTCCCTAGATCAAGAGCAGCTCCAGCTGATGCATCTCTAGATTGGGACATGATGAAAAGTCAACAAAGTGCAAAGTTCCAAAGGCAGAAAGAAGTTCCCAATGAAGTTCAAGAAAAGTCATTCAAGGGATCAGCAAAAATATGGAAGTAGATCAAAAAGAGTCCAACAGAGAAAAAGCAAAAATCACAAGACAAGTAGTATGTGGTCACGCAGTAGTCTGCACTGAAAACAGTGGTGTACACTTAATCACTGTTTGTCAAGTACAAATACAAGTCCAATCCCACCGCTGCCACCACTGTTGGAAATGGGGTCTTTGGTTGACAGTCAGGTTACCCCCGTCCAAGAAAGGACCCTCACTCTAATCAGGGTAAAGGAGAATCACCCTCAGCTAACCCCCGCTCACCCCCTTGGTAGCTTGGCATGAGGAGGCAGAATTAACTTCAGAGTCTAGGTGTAAAGTATTTGTACCAACACACACAGTAATTTAGTGAAAACACTACAAAATGACATAACACTGTTTAGAAAAATAAGAAATATTTATCTAAACAAAACAAGACCAAAACGACAAAAATACAACATTTTTTTAAAAGCAAAAGAGTCTTAAATCCTTTTGTAAACAGAAAAAAACACTGTTAGCGTTGAAAAGTACCTGGGTAGCATCAAAATAACACGCACTGGCGAGTGTGTGTCAAAAAAGGTTTGCGATGTGTCGATTTCCCACCCACAAGCTAGACGGTGCGTCATTTCTCCTTCTCCGTCAGGTCGATGTGTGTCATTTTTCATCTCCGCAGGAGAGCGAGGCATCGATCTGGGCAAGCATTCGGTCCGGGAAGGCTTTGCATTGTTTTTCCTTGCCCAGCTCAGTTTGCGTAGAAAATCCTGCCGCACGGCATTAGCAAAACCGCGCTATGTGGGTTGTGACGTTATCAGCCTCCGTCAGCGGGTGTTGTGCGTTGTTTCTCCAGCTGCATGCATAGATCTACCAGCCGCGATGCCAGTGGAGTGTCGATTTCTGCCGTGAAGCGGGCGGTGTGTCGTTTTTCAGCCGCATCTCAGAAGGTGCGTAGATATTCTCCCCATAGGTCGGTCAGTGCGTGGATTTTCAATCTTGGTCTGCCAGCTTCACCTGTCAAGGCCCCAGGAACTGGATAGGGCACCACTTGGCAGGGCAGGAGTCTCAGCAGAGAGTCCAGGTGCTGGCAGGAGAAGTCTTTGATGGCCCTGAGACTTCAACAACAGGAAGCAAGCTCAGGACAAGCCCTTGGAGATTTCTTCACAAGCAGGAATGCACAACAAAGTCCAGTCTTTGTCCCCTGGCACAGGCAGAAGAAGCAACTGCAGGATAGCTACATAAAGCACAGTCACAGGCAGGGGAGCACTTCTCTTCAGCTCTTCAGCTCTTCTCCAGGCAGAGGTTCCTCTTGATGTCCAGAAGTGATCTAAAGTATGTGGTTTTGGGTGCCCTTCTTTTACCCATTTTGGTTTTTGAAGTAGGCTTAGTTCAAAGGAAAGTCTCTCTTGTTTGTGAAACCCTCCCTTACCCAGGCCATGCCTCAGACACACACCAGGGGGTTGGAGACTGCATTGTGTGAGGACAGGCACAGCCCTTTCATGTATAAGTGACCACTCCTCCCCTCCCACCTAGCACAGATAGGTCATCAGGATATGCAGGCTACACCCCAGCTCCCTTTGCGTAACTGTCTAGAGAGAGGTGCAAACAGCCCAACTGTCAAACTGACCCAGACAGGGAATACACAAACAAGCAGAGTCACAGAATGGTTTAAGCAAGAACATGCTCACTTTCTAAAGGTGGCATTTTCAAACACACAATCTTAATATCAACTTTACTAAAATATGTATTTTTAAATTGTGAGCTCAGAGACCCCAAACTCCACATGTCTATCCGCTCCCAAAGGGAATCTACACTTTAATCATCTAAAGGCAGCCCCTATGTTAACCTATGAGAGGGATAGGCCTTGCAACAGTGAAAAACAAATTTGGCAGTATTTCACTGTTAGGACATACAAAACACTGTAGAACATGTCCTACCTCAAACATACACTGCACCCTGCCCATGGGGCTACCTATGGCCTACCTTAGGGGTGCCTTACATGTAAGAAAAGGGAGGCTTTAGGCCTGGCAAGTGGGTACACTTGCCAAGTCGAATTAGCAGTTTACAACTACACACACAGACACTGCAGTGGCAGGTCAGAGACATGATTACAGGGCTATTATTGTGTGTAGCACAGCCAGTGCTGCAGGCCCACTAGTAGCATTTGATTTATAGGCCCTGGGCACCTCTAGTGCATTGTAGTAGGGACTGACCAGTAAATCAAATATGCCAATCACGGAAATCCAATTACATACACATTTTTAAATAGAACCACTTATACTTTAGCACTGGATAGCAGTGGTAAAGTGTCCAAAGTAACACAAACAGCAAAAACAGAGTCTAGCACACATCAACAACTTGGGTAACAGAGGCAAAAAGTTAGGGAACACCACGACAAGGATGCCAAGTCTAACAGTTCCCACGCAGTAAACAATCCCATTTGGCAACAATGCAATTGTAGGTAGTGCCATTTGTATGTGTGAGATTTAGGCAACTTTGTATCAAATCATTGTTAACAAGAAAATAATGGAGAAAGAAGACTAAGACATCATTCGAAGTACCCAATGCCAATTGAAATGACCCACAAATATAATTTTGTTGTGGTGAATCAACTGAGTGGTGATATGTTACATACATTGGTCAATGAAAGAGTTTTTATCATTAAAAGTTAAAATGCATTAATTATACTGTTTAGGCTCATTTTCCCTTAATTTCATGCAGAGGCACAGTGACCTAAATCAGGATGAGGCTTATGTCACCTCTCTGGTCAGAAATGCACAGCTCCAAATTCATACTCATGTAGGTATCAATGCAATTTAAAATTCATGCAGCTAGGCATAGAGTTCTACAGTTCATCAGGAAAATAAAGCAGTAGATAAATGCTAAAATGTGACTTTTAGTACATTGAATCAAATATTTTATGTAGTGATTGATATCAATATATATATGAACATTAGCATAACCCTGCTCACTGAAATACCAAGTAGGGACACCTGTCTACAGGAAAATTATTACATTCCCCACTCTTTCTGAGTGTTTCTCATTAGCTCCTGAGTGATAGAGTGAATCATATCGACACTACCATCAGTGTGTGATGAGAAGAATACTTAACATCCCTTCACTTGTTTTTGGCAAAGTTTTTGGGCAGCAGAACATTTTTAACTGAAAGGGAATTTGGGCAGGAAAATGAATCACATCTCCAATATAGAGTGAGCAAACTTGGGGCCTGATTATGATCTTGGCGGATGGGATACTCCATCACAAACGTGACGGATATCCCGTCTGCCATTTCACAAGTTCCATAGGATATAATGGAACTTGGAATATGGCGGCTGGGATTTGCGTCACGTTTGTAAAGGAGTATTCCATCCACCAATGTTGTTATCAGGCCATTGATGTTTGTATTCTAGGAGTTAATTTTGAGCTTGTTTCTGAAGTACAAAAGCAGTGCTGACTACTTGCCATGGCATTATCTGAACAATCATCCATCAGACGTTATGAGTAAAATAATGTATCAACACAAGAATGCTATTCAGAGTGGAAAAGTTGATTTACTGACTAAGGGCCTCATTACAAGCTTTTTCATGTGGGACTATGAATCAAAGACTCCCATGGTCTCGCCAACACTGCCTGGCAGCACAGACCTCCACGGTCACGAGGCAGCACAAATAGGCCATTGGAGACAGTGTTTCCGCTGGACACATAATAAAGATGCACACCGCCAATGTTACAGTGGTTGGCCAACCACCATGTCTCAGAAGGTGGAAACAGACAGTATTAGGGGAGACACTCACCTGCAGCAGTCTTACATGTCTAATGCCGCCATGAAGCACATCACGCTCTTCCGGTGCTTCTGCTGCTCATCTAAGGACCACCAAAACAACACCACCGTGGGTGCTACCAACTATAAGGACACACACCTACTTGTATCATTAACCTTAAAAATAGATTGTAGCACTGTTGTCCACAACATATTTGGGGCATGCCACGGACATCAAGTACACATTAAATCCTGTACACAGTCCAAAACATAAATTAGAATGGACATATTCAGAGTCACAATACACCCCCTTTGAACAGCCCACCCACACTGCACTGCAATACTACACAAAAATGCACAGACCCACATCTCAGGCACAGGGACTGTGAAGCCTTCACAACAGTGTCTCAGACATCATCAACAACACACAAAAATCACATATACAAATATAACTCACACACTAACATTCCACTCTGGCACAGGGACTGTCATCACATACAACACACATATGTATCAATGTGGCATGGAACACATACAACACTACCATTAACCAGTGCTGCAATGGACACATACCCAAAAACAACAGATGATGGACGGAATGCAGAGCAAATCAAACATTCACTCCCAGTCAAAGACCTGGCTTTTTTCCATCAGTTTTTTTGCTTGCCATGCCATTCCAGTTTCGACCCAGCCATATGCAAATCAGTTTTTACCCTGTTCCCATTGGGAACAGTCCAGCCTAATTTGCCAGGCCAGGTCCTCCCTAGACCAAAAACAAACATCCTGGAACTGGTCTCAGGGTATCAGCCTTCATCAGCCAGGCTAACTTGAATCTGGGGGCATAGCAAGCATGGAACCCACATCTGGGAATACCCTTCCCACTTGTGGTGACAAATGTGAAAACAACAGATGATGGAGGGAATACAGAGCATCAAACGTTCACCCCCAGTCACAGATCTGGGTTTAATCCATCAGTTTTTATGCTTGCCATGACATTCCAGTTTGGACCCAGCCATATGCAAATCAGTTTTAACCCTGTTCCCCATGCGAACAATCCAGCCCGAATTGCCAGGCCAGGTCCTCTCTGAACCAGAAGCTAGAATGCTGGGACCGGTTTCATGGTATCACCCTTTATCACCCAGGCTAGCTTGAATCCGGTGGCAGAGCAAGCACAGGACCCACGTCTGGGCATACCCTTCCCACTTGGGGCAACAAATGCAAAAACAACAGAAGGTGGACAGAATGCAGAGCAATTCAAACATTCTCCCCTAATCACAGATCTTGGCTTAATCCACCAGTTTTTTTGCTTGCCATGCCATTCTAGTTTGGACCCAGCCATATGCAATGGCATACACAATACACAGAGAGACAAATAGACAAAGAACACTATGCCTAAATAACTGAACAGTAGAGATGGGGCCATCAGGAACACAAAGGGTAGGAAGCTGCACTGGGACGCATATCACTTTGCACAGGCCCCTCAAACAACATGTGCACAGGTGCTGGCCCTACATGTGTCACAGGGACAAACAGTACTAGACCCAAATGTCATGCCATCTGCACAATGTGAAAGTGCATGTCAACAAAGCATATAGAACTCCAACTGCATGGGACATACATTGACATTAAGTAGCTGCAAGGTGCACACACCTAAGTAGATACATGCACAGTCCATTGCAAACAGAGGTAGCACAACTCAACACAATCCATGTCTACACAAACAAAACTCAAGCTGACACACATCATCTGGTAATATAAGCCATATCAGGGGGACACGTCTAACACCATACATGCTCACATTGAACAACACAAAATTAATCACTTACCATAAGAAACAGTGCATAATGTCATGACAGCACAACTGCATTTACACCCACCCACATATCCATATGCTCAACATATACCGTTCTCTTGGGGGACAACAGCACTGCCCACAAAGTCAGATACTCCGAACAACAGCTCTGTTTAAATGGTATATGCAAATTAGATTAATTATAATTGACTGTACCAACCTACGTATAAGCCCCTAGTATATGGTAGGGCATGTATGTTTAGGGGCCCCAGCATAGGTAGTACAGCCATAGGTGCACTGCTGTGTTGCTCAGCGTCATTTTAAAAGCAGGCCTGCCATGCGCCCTGCTTTTAAGTTAAAGTGAACTCCAAATTCAACTTTAGATTTAAAAGTACTTCCAAAGTCCTAAGCTACCTTATTTTTCCATATAAGTCACCCCTACGGTATGCCCAAGTGTCCCCACGGTTGGGTGCAGTGTAACTATAAGCAGGGAATTTAAAAAATATGGTTTATAAACCCTAGTGAGGGAATAATAGCCAAATTTGTTTTTCCCAATTGTAGTGAATGGGATCCATTGGGCTAACATGGAGAGACTTTATTTTAAAATAATATGTCTTTTTTCCATAGGAAGGAGCTAAATATATCAAGTTTAGTATTCAATTAAAAGTTATAGTAAATCCAACAACTTGCTAATGTTGAAGTTAATATAACCTGCGCCTGAAAAGAGTTTTAGAACTCTTGCTAAAAGTTACCACCTTTAGCCCTGTAGTTCCCTTTACTGATTGGTCAGCATCTGGCATCCTGAGCCAGGCTGCCTTGATAAGGTGGGAAGGGGCCTGTACTTTAACAAAAGAATATTCTGGTGGGAGGAGATCTGTTTCAGCAAATGCTAGAACAGGATGTGGAGAGAGCAGCCAAACTGGACTTCAAAGGAGGGAAGGACATTTGAGACACCAACTGACCCCCCCCCCATTTCCTGCAGCCCCAGTCAACTAGGTGCCCCCTGGTTAGAATAGGAGAGGGCGGGAAATGGCTGTGTTAAGGGACACTTAGCCATACCAGTGGGTGGATTCAACAAAATCTAAACTCTAAAACTGAATTTTTGCCATCTTGGATTTTGGAGCAGTTGCTCCCTGAGATTGATTTTTACCACACTTACCAGGAAGTGGTCACTCAAGGGGGTGGGGGCATGTAAGTAATTAGATAGAAGCACCCCCTGCTTGCCACCTCAAGAGCAAGGTAAAAGAAGGCAGAGCTGCCCCACTCTTAGGATCCCTACTCGAACAATACAAGAAGAAGACGGACTACCCTGCTGGACCCCAGGCTCGCATCTGGACACTGAACCCAGCTTTACACTTTGGGCTTTACCAAGTAAAGGCTTCTAGTACTCCGAGAAGGGACTCCCTGTAAGCTACAGGTAGAAAAGAGCTGACTAGAGTCTCCTGTATCAAGCCCTGCAAAAATAGACCAGCTGATCTTGTGGTCAATTAAGTATTTGAACAAGCTATATTCTAGGAGTTGGAGTCCTAAACCCCAAGGTAACCTTTGGGTAAGTTGTGGACACCTAAAGAACCTTAAAAGTACTCCTGCAAGAAGATCAAGAAATTTGTAGAAGTTTGTAGCAATTAAAAAAAAAAAGCTCCATAAGTGGACCGACCCAACGCTGTGAGTCAAGCTGGCCAATATCAACTGTGACCCGGCCCGGCCTACAGGTTTGTCCTGCTGAAAGGCTCCAGAGCTCCAGATTTCCAGGATTTGACCCGGGGCTCATGGAAATGCAATCCAATGATGTCACATTGAAATTGGCTTGCTGTGTGAGTCGTCCGAAGTCAGAGAAGAAATGCTCCAGAAAATATAAAGTCTGAATGCAAAGGTTTGACGGAGGCTTCCCACGTAGTGTATCTGAGGAGGGCTCCATCAAGGTCGGCTTCAAATTTCAACTTGGTCCCGGACAAAGATTTCCATCCCAAAATTTCTAAGCCTGAACTTAAGAACCTGGACCGAGGCCTCCCACGATGTGTATCCAAAGAGGGCTCAAGTGAGGTTGGCCTCAATTTGTGACTACGTCCCAGTCGAGGAAAAATCTTCAAGAAATGACTAAGTATGAATGTAAAACGTAACTTTTGACTTTGCCCCGGTTGAGTGCAACCAAATGTCAAGATTTGCGCTTTTGATTTCTAAGTCCTAGAAAACATTTAGGGTCTCATTATGAGTTTGGCAGTCTTTTGGCAGGACCGCCGTAGTGGCGGCTGCCAAAAGACTGCCATGTTGGAGGTCATATGACCTCCATAGTAAGAATCAAACAGCGAAGGCAGCAAAAATCCAACCACATTTCCGGAAAGAGGCCGTCCCACCACCAGCACTGCTAGCCTCCCAAAAATTACTACCACACACAATAGACACCAACCGTCACCCACTCACATCACAGCACCCACACCTCATCACCAATTTATTTTCCTTTCCATTTCTTCTACGTCAATGTCTCAGCCAACACATCCATGTCCCTTCAAAAACATCCATGTTTCACTGATGATGAGTTGAAGGTCATGGTGGATGAAATTATCAGAGTAGAATCACACCTATTTGGAGCACAAGTCCAGAAAACATCTATTGCCAGGAAAATAGAGTTGTGGCAAAGGATTGTCGACAGGGTAAATTCTATAGGCAGCCATCCGTGCATATGGGATGACATCAGGAAGAGGTGGAATGACCTCAGGGGTAGGTCTGTTCCATGGCCACCAAGAACCCACTGGCACTCCTCAACTTTCACATCATGGGAGGAGAAGGTCTTGAACATCCTGCAGCCTGAGGGCTTGACAGGAATACCTGGGGGAGTGGAGTTGGGTAAGTCACTGCACCATTAATGTCACCGAAAGGTTTTGTCTTGCTTGCTCACTGGTCACCTTTGGATATCTCAACAACCAACCCACCCACCACCCGGTGTCCAAATGTCCAAATACCCCTCTCTGGCATGCCTTACGTCAACTAAAGTCAACTGTGGGCACAATGTCTGTGTATGACATTGTCTGTGTATGACATGGGTAATAAAGGGACTGACAGCACTACAACTCACAGCAGGCACTGTTCCATCTTTAAGTGTACTATAAGTAACTTAGGGGGTCATTCCGCCGCCGGCGGGCGCCGCCCGCCGGGCGGAAACCACCCAAAGACCGCACCGCGGTCAAATGACCGCGGGGGTCATTTCAACTTTCCCGCTGGGCCGGCGGGCAATCTCCAAAAGATCTCCCGCCGGCCCAGCGGGAAAGCCCCTGCAAAGAGGAAGCCGGCTCCGAATGGAGCCGGCGGATTTGCAGGGGTGCGACGGGTGCAGTGGCACCCGTCGCGATTTTCACTGTCTGCTAAGCAGACAGTGAAAATCTTTGTGGGGCCCTGTTAGGGGGCCCCTGCACTGCCCATGCCAGTGGCATGGGCAGTGCAGGGGCCCCCAGGGGCCCCACGACACCCGTTCCCGCCAGCCTCTTCCTGGCGGTGTAAACCGCCAGGAACAGGCTGGCGGGAAGGGGGTCGGAATCCCCATGGCGGCGCTGCAAGCAGCGCCGCCATGGAGGATTCCCTGGGCCAGGGGAAAACCGGCGGGAAACCGCTGGTTCCCCTTTTCTGACCGCGGCTTTACCGCCGCAGTCAGAATGGCCCGGGAAGCACCGCCAGCCTGTTGGCGGTGCTTCCTCTGCCCTCCACCCTGGCGGTTTGAAACCGCCAGGGTCGGAATGAGGGCCTTAGTCTTGCATGTGAAACTAACAATCAGTTCAACAGACCTGTATTGTACACTCTATGGTAATGACATCAATGCTATGTCCTACTACCAGTACTACTAAAAAGCAACACACAGCTACAGCTGTGTTCCCTACTAAGCTGGCCCTTTAAATTACCATCCAAACAATGCCATGTACTCACCTGGTGGGGAAAACTATATAAGAGGCTGGATGTATTTGCACTACACCAATAGAGGCCCAGGTTAAATGGCAACTCCCATACTGTTGGTCAGCTCTGTCACCATAGCACATTTTGTAGCTGTTAGTCGACTCAATGATGGCATACACCTTACTAGGAGATAACATTACATTGTCATGCCTTGCCCAGACAAGATATGTGCCAATGAACAGTCCTTTATCCACTAAGATACTCCAAGATATTGGAGCATGGTATATGAAATTGGAAATCGCTGTGTCACACATAGCTCTAACCCAGATTTGGAAGCAGGTATCATTGTCATAAAGGGGTCTTCTAAAGGCTTTGTGTGCATGTCACATAGAATGTCTAGCGGTCACATTTTGATATTACCTGTTGCATTACTTTCAACAACTGTGAGTTCCACTTCTCCTACAGGTAATCTTGCCATTGTCACCATGGAGAGGACACCAGAGACTGCCACTACCACTCTGGATGAAGGACCCAGTGAAGAAAACACCCCTGGATGTGTGGACATTGAGGATGCAGCTGGCCCATCAGAGATACCTGGTCAGTCAACATCTGTCAGCCTCACCCTGCTCACAACAACTCCGCCCAGCCCTGTTGCATCAACATCACAGGCAACCATTTGCCCCAAAACCTGTGTCCTAAGGGCAGTGTCTTCTCTCTTGTACCCCCCAGTACAGGTACATGAGTCTCCTGTTGTGAACACAGACAATGATGGAACTGCCACCAGTGGGAGTGGGTGAACTATGCCAAGGGCACAGGTACGTGGGGGTAGGGTGCATGGGAGGGATGGTGTGGGCCAGAGGATGGAGGCTCCTAGGGATACAACTGGCCAGGACACCATCTCCCAAGTCTTGAGAGTTTACCAACAATCCCAAGGCACAATGGGCCACATCTTTACCATGCAGTACAGCTGCAGAGGAAGAACCGCCAGGAAGTCATGCAGCAGTATCCCTCAGACACCCCAGTGTCGGTAGCTAAAGAACCCACTGCAAATGTGGACATTCCTCCAAACATCCAGGAGAAGCAGATGCCAAGATCAAAACTACTGCCAGGAAGTGAACCTCTACTGATTGGTTCCCCTTGTGTGGCATAGATATACCCTGTTGACTGTCCTGAGACCTATCTCCATTTACCTATGGTACAAGGACACTGAACGTGTGTCCCCAAATGTTGTAGCAGCTACCCGATGATGTCATCCACCATGACATAACCCTTCACTGTTTACTTTGTGTTCTGTTTTATTTCAATTCACTCATGTGTGTGCACTCCCCAAAAGATATCACTTAACCACAGACCATGTGTTAGAGTAATTTATCAACCATATACAACTGCTATGTATAACACCTCTTGCACAAAAAAAATACTTACAAAGGTTTTACTGAAATGTAAAACCTTTGAAATGTTCCATAGACATGTACTGTATGATCAGGATAGATTTTGCATTGCCTGATAATGATAGACATTACTCAAATCACCTGTAATTCCGTTTCCCGTGTGTAGGTTGGGAGAATGCCAAGGATCACACAGTGAAGTACTGTCCCTACTCATGGATCCCTCCAAAGTACCATGGTCAGGTATCTGTAGGTTTGCCACTCCCCTATGCCAGTCTTCAGACACATGCACACTGGTCTGCAATGAGGAAACACACTGACGGCTACATGCAAGTTTGTTTTTAACAACACAAACCATTATGATGTTAGAGGGTATGGATAGAACATGATAACATGTTTAAGAAACAAATGATCACACACATGGCAACATTGGCCCCACATGCAATGCAAAACAGATATTTAGAGTGGCATAGGACACTGTCCTGACAGTCTGGGCATAGAACTCACACACAACAAATTTCAAGCCTGACAGTTCCTGGTTCAATTCATGACCATCTCAATTGTCAGTCTACAAATTCCATCTGCCTGTGACACTGTCTGATATCGCAAAATGAGGATGGGCCTGTTCACTTAATCTGCAATTTGTAAATGACAAACATAAGGTATAGGCCAAACTGATACATAAACATTACACAGCCAATTCATACTTACAAATGTGACTCGGATTGTGTATTGTGAAAACCTTAGACCATGTTGATCAAATGGGTGGCCACTATTCCATGTAACAATCTGCATGCACATTGAATCATGGGCTTTGGAGCTACTTATGACTTCTCTGATGGTCATGCTAAGACACTTATCAAGCATTCCTAACCTCACCCATTCCCCACTTAATAACTTTAATTATATCACATCACATACCTAAAGTCAGGCGAATTACTGATTGATTAGATCAGCCCTGATGTCTCCAGCTTTATCCTCATCATATTCATCCTCACTTGGCAAATCTGCATTCTCACCCGCTGGAACTGCTAGGTCTCCCTTATCTGGTATAAATAGAGTTTGACGTCTCAGGGTGAGGTTGTGGAGCATGCAGCAGGCAACAATAATTTGACATACTTTGGTGGATGAGTAGAGGAGGGCTCCTCCAGACATATTGATACAGTGGAAGCTTGCCTTCAGGAGCCCAAAAGTCCGCTCCACGACACACCTTGTCCTTCCATAGGCCTCAATGAAGCTGACTTCCCCTGATACCTCACTGGTGTCAATAACGAAGGGTGGTTTGTGAAGCCAGATTCCGCTGTAGGGTTTAGATACGAGCCAAATATAAATCTTGGATATCCACATATCTGGTAGCAGATATAACTTACAGACACACATGACATATGGGAGTTACCAACCAGCTAGGCCCTCTCTGTGTATTGTTGTGACATCAGAAGTGGGATATTGCTGTTCTGCATGATGAAGGAATCATGGATAGGGAATATGAGTGGCAAGCATCAGATATGGCTCCAACTGACGACAGAGATCCATGATTGCATGCCTATCCAGGCAATAGATCTGAATCATATGTCGCTTCTCCATGGTCCGCAGGTCTGCTAGTGGACGGTATACTGGAGGTTGTCTTGCTTTTCTCATGCCAGGGTAACTATGTGTGAGAAAACCAGTATGTATGTGTATCACTCATTCTGTACAGCATTTACATCCTGTACATGGAAAATGCACATTTCAACATGTTTGCTTAAAGCCAGCAGCAAATACAATGCTGTAGATATGTTTCACAGCTTGTGACACTAATGAAAAAACTTTTTCGTTAAATTTGTGAGCCGTAAAATGGCAGCTGCCTGACCTACTGTACTGGACCTGGACCTGGACCTGGACCTAGCTCTACCGGCGGATGTCGTCATGGTGGTAGGCGGATACAACTGGATGTCGTCATGTGGGTAGGCGGATTCAACAGCGGTAGACATTGCCATTGGAAGACATTGCTGCCTTTGGAGGTCTTGAGCCAATGCCGAAGGCCGTCAGTGGTGAGGGTCTGGTACGTGGAGGACGTGAGCGTCATCTCATACTTCATCTCTTACTTGACTCCTGACACTGCTGCCAGCAAGACCTTCATGACCTGAGCTGCTGTGTACTGCCTCTGGAAGGAATCATGCTATGTCCTGTAGGTGATAGGGCCCCTGCCTTCTTTGCAGAAGAGCTGGACAATCTTATGAAGGAGGTCCTTCCCCTGTATGGACAGCTCAATGCAGTACCAATGTTTGACCTGTTGAGTGTATGATAATGTTCAGAAAATGTGGTTAAATGAAGGATTGAGGGAAATGTGTGTGTGCATGAACATGGGTACATGTGCATAGATTTTAAATCCTGAGAAATATCTCAGAGTGTGTGATGTATGTAGCCTGACTGACCTACATACAGTATTACATGATAGTTGACAGTGGTGATACAAATATTTGGACAGATATACCATGTTTAGAGATATGCTTGTGGTCCGGTCATATGTTTCAAGCTGACAGCTGGTGCTTGATTTGCATGTTATATGTCTGTCTCAACATCACACTTGCCCTGACTGCAGATGGTCCTTCCTTATTGAAGGCAATGTTTTAGGAAGTCAGTGTATGGCTACTTGCACTAACTTTTAATTTCACCCTGCTTGCTTTGGTATAGTGTATGTGTACATGGCATTTTCTTCTTGTCTCTGTCATCCATGCAAGTCAACGCCCATCAGAAAAAGGGGACTTGGCATGCCATCACCAAGAAAGTGCAAACCCTGGGGGTTCACAGCCAGCGGAGTGCCCACTGCAGGAGCTGTGAGAGGACTTGAGATGCTGGGCCTGGAAGACTGCAGAGGCCCAGCTGGGGAGTTCCTCCTAAGGAGAAAGGGGTGCCCCTCAGACCTTGACCACCCTAGTGGCCCATACATTGTCAGTAGTCTACCCGGAGTTGGATGGGTGTTTGAGGTCAAGTACAGACTTAATACATTTTCATCCCTTTACCAGGTTAGTGTATGAAGTGAAAGATTCTAAGTTCTGACAATGTGGTGAGTGCAAAGGGTCAAAGATCTCTAAGGAACACATAGATGTACAGTCCTCAACATTGGTACACAGGTGTGAAAATTCTAAGGTGTATAGGGACATATTGCTCAGCTGTGTTGCTCCCTCTGTACAGAAGCATATGACGATGCACATGTGACTGTGTCATATGTGTAGCACTATACATCTTTTCATACCCTGCTAGTTGTTCCTTCCCACCAACAGAACAATACTCCTAATATCATGATGGTAATCTCTCCAGGTCTTTGCCTTCTGTCCATTCCAATGTCCCTTGATCCATGTCTATGTGCAACATAAAGTATGACAGTTGACATGAATTCCTACATTTCATTAGGTTTCTGATGAGTGACAGCATCATGTGTCTGTGATGTCCATCCGACATTTCACATGCCATACTTGCAGAACTTATTCAGATCTGTTACGAAGTTTACCCCATTGATAAGTGAGGAATGTACATATGCCTCTGTAATGTGTCATCTAAGTGAGCTTCCAACATGTGGGTAACCATGGAGGTACTGCTGGACTACTATTGGATCACATGCATTGATGTCAGAGCTATGAATGTTAGTACCATATTCATGTTCTGTTGGTGTGGTATGGCTACACAACTATTTCCTTATCCACTGTGTTGTAAGCATGATAAATAGGCCAAGACATCATGTAAACACTTAAAATCTTAACTATTTTTGCCTTTAATTGTACTTTGTAAGGTTCAGCCATTAATCCCCATTGTAATAAGTATTAAACATAATGCTATTTTGAATATGTTTTGAGTCCTTGTTGTATTGAAAACTATTGTTTGCATTGACTACATTGTGGTGCAGATGTGGAAGTTTGAATATACAAGTGAATGGAATGGTATTTGTAGTCAGGCATTTGACTTGCATCAAAGTGTATGTCACTGCCATGGTAGACTCAGACGTGGTTTGTGTCTCTCAGGTTTTTTCCATAACAGTTGTTGGGCCGGTCATGTCTGATGTGTGGATGGTGATGTTGACACTCAGTCTATGGGCTCACGATGGAATAATAGCATGATGCATTGAACTATATGTCACCTTCATGCAAATGACAGGTGTTCATATTATTGAAAGGGTAGTGATACTGCCTGAGAATGTGTGTGGGTAAATGGTTCGAGATATTTAGGCCCTTATAATTGTGCCATACATTGTTTTCAGGAGGACAATGACTTAGGTGATTTGGTCCACAAAGCATGTACATCACAATTGGTACATGTGTAGGTGACATGTTCTGATGATATCATTTAAAATTTGGATAAGCCAATTAGAATAGTTGCATGTTTGCACATTTCCTTGGTGAAGGTTGTTTACTCAGTGACATGAAGTGGGTATGGCTTATGCAACATGCTCTCTTGTGTTTACTATACAATGAGGTCCCTTGACTGGTACATGACATCAGGTCAAAATGTTAGCATGTTGTTAGTTTGTGTATGTGATATGTGGAAATTTTACCTTTATTTCCAATAACTTGATTGTTGGTTGACTATGTTGCTGTGGATATGGACCCAGTATCATGTGGCAAAGTCACCTTGTCATGGACTTGTTGGTGTGATATCTCAACTGATACATGGTTTTGTAGGTGTGATATAGGTAGCTTAGCTGGTGTGTGACAAGGTTTTATTGAGGGTTGTATATTGTATCTTGTTGTGACACGATGTTGGCATTAAATTGGTTCTACCTGGGGTTGTTGTACAACTAGATGTGATGTTGCTGAGGTGTACAGTGTGATGTAAGTGGTACGTGAAGAATGTGATGACCCTACCTCACTTTCTGTTTTTCAGCATCAGCAGGTGAAGGAGACAGGGCAACGTCGAGTGGGGAAGCTGCTGGCCATGGGACCTCCAGTCATGAGAACACCAACAGCGAAGGACCAGTTGCCTGGAGAGAGAGGGGAGTGCCACGGGGGAAACTGGACCCAGTTCTTCATCTTTGGAATCCACCTCCAGTGGACACTCCCTGGCAGTGGGGGACCAATCTGGGACCACATCAGCACCATCTTTGTCAAGCACCCCCTTTCTATCATTGCCCTCCCTGTAGCTCCCCACCCAGTTGGCCGTGTCCGCTCACCCAAGAGGGTGGGCGTCTCCTTTGCCACAGGGTCTACTGTTCCAGCCCCTGTCAGCCCTGATGCCCTTAGTGAGGAGGCTATTGACATCCTAAAGTCTATCTCTATGGATCAGTCGACCATTGTGAATGCCATCCAGTGACTAGGAACTCAGATACAACAGAGTAATGCCTTGCTGCAGGGCATTCACAGTGCACTGGCTGGCCTACAGAGATCATTTCAGGCTCTGGCCTCCACACTGATGGCAGCCAGTCACCCTTTGTCTACCATCTCCAATCCACCTTCCCCTTCCTAATCTCAATTTCCCCTTCCCCAACCCAGACAAAGTGCGCAAAGACAGGCATGCTTCCACCTCAACAGACAAGTGTACCGCAGACAAACCAAAGCACCACAAGACAAACCACCGGCATACACACAAGCAACATACACGTGCACACACAGCAATATCCACAACTTGCCCTGATACCCCCACCAATCCCAGCATCACCGGCACCACACCTGACACATCTGCAGACACCACACCAACATTCACAGATCCAGCCACCAAACCCATCCTACCTGCAGGCAGCACCCCAGCAGACATCCACCTCAGTCACCACACTTGCAGACACCTCAACCTCTGACGTGCCTACATGCAGCACATCCACAATACTTGCGGTCACCATCCAAAGAGACAGACACCTACCCATCACAGTATCCCCTTCCACTTCCACCCTCCTCAGCCAAAGACACATAAACACCCCCACTCGCCCACCCAACAGACACCAACAAGCATACCTCCCACTAACATGCACCGAAGACATCCACATACCACATATAAGCACTCCCTCCATACCCAAACCCTTTTGTTATGACCATCCCCATGTGTCAAAGAAAGCTTTCCTCTCGGAGTTTGACCTTTTCCCTACTCCTCTCAACATGACATCCCAAAATGTACAGTTTCCCTCCCCAAGGCAATTCCTTACACATCTAAGGCCTCCCCTACCCCCCTGCCAGTACCCATGCCCTTCCTCCACCAAGAAATTGACAGCTCCCAAGAAGAGCCAACCCTCCCCAATTCGCAAACCTAAACTCCCCCTCCCAAGCCAAAGCCCAACCCCCCCTTCCAAGCCTAAGCCCTGCCCCCCACCACCCCTACCCCCACATCTTCCCTGAGGTGCCTTCCTTCCCTCTTGATGCCCCTACCTGTGGCGGTTACATGGCAGTCAGTAGTCAAGTTGAGGCACAAATATGTACCTTTGGTGCATAATCAGAGGCCTATGGACTGGTCTATGGTCTTTGACTTTCGTATTATTTATTTACAATATATATTCTGACCAAGGAGTTGTTGGTTATCTAGTTAAAACTTTGTCCTGCATTTTCTTTTTTAGGTTTGTGTTGCTCCTGGCTGACATTGGCTGTTTGTGAGTTTGTGTGGTGCTTATGCTTATTGTGTGGGCAGTATGTGAGGATGTGTGCAGTGATTTTGTCCCTTAGGGATAAGATGTGTATTGTGTGATGGACACGTGTATGTAGCAGACATGTTGTTGGGATGGAATTGTGTGGTGTTTGTGTTGACGTGTTTGTTGCTGTGGTGACTGGCTTTATATGTTTTGACTGTGTAATAGTGCGATTATTGTGAATGGTTTGATAGGTACGATGTTCTGTGTGTGTGATGTGTGTGTCAATTGGTAAGTTGTATGGTTGTGTATTTGAGTGTGTTCATTTCCTGTTGGTTGTACATTGTGCTGTATGTGTGATGTGTCCCTGTCTAGTGTCGTTTGTGAGTGGTTGCCAATGTGTTTGTGATTTTGCGGTTGTGGTGTTGTTGTGACGTGTTGTTAAGTTGTATGGTCTTGTGTGAGTCTGGGCCTGTGCTGTGTTGCCATGCCTAAGTGTGTGTTCTTGACGTGTGATGTGTCTGTGTATGGTGGCTGCAGTGTGTGTGCTGTGTAGGTGTGGCTACCTTTCTAGCTGTATGTGAGTGTGCGTGTCAGTGTACTGTTGTGTGTGAGTGTTGCTCTCACACCCCCTTCCCTCTGGCATGTTATGTAACTGTACAAAATCTAACAATATACTGCTCCAGGTAAGTGTGTGAACTTATGGTTGTTGTCTTTCGGTGAGCAGGAGCAGCTGAATGACGTCTAGTTCTGGTTCCATGGCGGCTCCAGGTGAGTGTGGCTTCTTGAAGGTGAGTGTCTCCTTCTATACAATCAGTTTCCACCTCGGTTTCCATGGTGGTCAGACTGTGGCAGAAATCTTGGCGGTGTGCACCCTCGTAATAGGTCAAATGCAAACATGGCCTCCGCTGGCCTGTTGGTGACTCCAATCACCCGCGGGGGACTGACCGCACTGGCTTTGCCGGCAATGTTTTGGTAGTATTCCATTGGGATCACCGCCAAAGTCAAAATTTGACGGTCTTCTCAGCCACCCTGTTGGCGGTCTGACTGTCAATGCCAACATGGCACTCACAGGAACCCCAAACTCGTAATGAGGCCCTTAATGTTTAAAAGTTTCCTATTTCCTTTATTGAGCCAGGATTAATTTAGTGAGCGCTTGAGTGGACCTAGCTGGGGTTTGTGGCCTATTGCTAAGTGTAAGTACTTACCTGCCCTTATCAATAACCCACTTTCCAACATTACATATGTGTAGCAAACCAAGGGGGTAACATGTGCCATGTCCATTCATTCTAAATTGTCTTGTCACATGTTATCCTTGACATGCATCATGTATGTTGCTGTGACTAATGTCAGAACTAATTTCCAGGAAGAGGGAGGATGCCACAACCACCTGTCTACCGTCCACTGCCAGACCTTCAGGCCATGTAAGAAAGACACATAGGTGGTCATTATGACATCGGCGGTAATAACCACCTACCGCCGTGGTGACGGCTGCCAAAATACCGCCACTGTTGTTACCATCCATCTGCCCTATTATGAGCACTGCCAGACTTCGCCACAAGAAGGGCAGAAATCTGGCAGTGTTCATGGTGGTGGACGGTGGTAAGGTGGCGCTACTACCACCAGCACTACTACGCTAGTATCACGCCATCAGCCATATTATTACAATTCATACTGCCTGGCGGTGTTCTGCTGGAGGGTGCTGCTGGTGGTAGCAGCGCCCCTTCCCGTTCCCTGCAGGAAGACCTCCTTGCTGAAGGTAAGTCGGGCTTCTGACAGGGAAGGGGACTGGGGGTGTTGTGTGTGTCTGAGTATGTGCATGAATGAGTGAGTTTGTGAATGCGTCTCTGTGTGTTGTGTTGTTTGCGTGGTTGTATGCGTGTGAGTCAATGCATGTAAGAGTAAGAATAGTGAAGTGAGTGCGCGTCTGCACGTCAGTGTGATCATTTTAAAAATGTGTGCGAGCATGTCTGGGAGTATGCATGTTTGAATGTGTGTATGCCAGTGTGTGTATGAATGCGTTTATGCCAGTGTGAGTGATTGGGTGTATGCATGGTGCGTGTCTGCGGGTGTGTGCGTGTATGGGGGGTGGGTGTGTGAGGAGTGGAGTAGGGGTGGGAGGAGTTTGAAAGGAGGGGGTGGGGCATCTGGAGAGTTTTGGGGGTGGGGGAACCGCCTACCAGTGACAGGGAAGGAATTCCCTGTCACCGGTTGGGCCTACTGCCATGGTTTTTGTGGCGTTGCTAACGCCACGAAAACTATGGTGGTAGGTAGGCTCATAATGCCGCCGGTGGTACTATACTAGGCGGCAATCTGGAAATTGACATCTCCGACCCGGCGGCTGATACCGCCATGGCGATATGCATGGAGAAGTGGCGGGTTGGCTGCAGCTAACCTGCCATTCTCATAATGTGGCGGTAGTACTACTGCCACATTTCCACTCACCGCTGGGTCATAATGACCTTTATAGTGTCCCAAATTGGTAGAATGTTCTAAACTATATTCATTCAGTTGTTATAGGATGTCCTCTCAGCAATGTTGAAACACATTTACATCCATATCCAGTTTCCTCGATGTGAGGATTTAGCCCATGTGAAGACTGACTTTTATGGTTTTGCATGATTTCAACATGTGGTGGGGGCTATTGATGGCACACATGTTGGCTTGGTCCCTCTGCATGCCAATGAACAAATATCCCACAACAGAAAGAACTTCCATTCCATCAACGTCCAAATGATATGTTTGGCAGACCTATACATTTCACAGGTCTGTGCCCGTTATCTGGGTTCAGTCCATGATGCCTTTGTTATGGGGAACAGCACTATCCCCCAGCTGATGTCATAACTGTACCCAGAGAGGGCCTGGCTGGTTGGTAAGTAACATCTGTCCAGTTTGTGTGTGTGCAGTGTCTGATGCAACAAATCTGATAAGAGGTACTCACAGTTACACATATGCCGCATTCCTTAACAGGAGACTCTGCATATCCAAACCATCTTTGGTTGTTGACACCAATCAGGAATCCAACTGTGCCAGGGGAAGTCTGCTTCAGTGATGCCCAAGTAAGAACAAGAGGGGCATTGTAGCAGGCTGTTAGGCTCCTGAAGGCCAGATTTAGGTGTCTGGACCACACCGGTGGAGCCCTCTACTCACCCAGTAAAGTGTGTCAGATCATTCTGGCCTGTTGCATGCTCTACAACATTGCCCTGCGGAAGAATATCCTATATATTGCAGAGTAGGGGGAGCCTGCTGTGCCACTGGGGGAGCCTCCTGAAATGCCAAGTGAAGATGACAGTGGTGAATAGGAAAGAGCCAACCTGTGGGAAGATGGCATCAACAACTACTTTTCTTGAGTGTAAGTATATCAAGTGATGTAATGACTGTTACTGTATGAAGAAATGTAGTTGTCACAATGTGTGAAGTAGAGTGTTTTGGCAAAACACTGGGGAGCTAATGCTCTGCTATATTCAGCCAAAGGGTGCTTGAAGAGCTAGCCTTTGACATATACCCACCTTGATGTAGCTACTTCGTTTGTGTCAGTCTCATTGCAATGTGACCACATTTCCAGATGCTTGCTATGTGATTTGTGTAATAGGTATGTTTTCAAATCTATATTCATTGTTTTGTCTTTGTACAGGTACTGTCACTATTACATCCTCAGGTGGCCATTCCAGAGCTGTGACATTGGCAAGTATCTGATGCTTTCCGGACATAGGAAGTGGACATAGGTTGTTCCAGATAATGTAGGTCACAGGTTTGGGGTGAATGAGACCGGTGCTAAGGCAGGTTAAACAGTATTTGGGTGAAAGGCAATATACTTGTTTTTTGTACTGTGTTGGGCCGATTGCATGACATGTGTGATTATGTGGACATGAAATATGCTGTAATCAAGTGCCAGCCAGGCAGTTACCCTTCACATCGGATAAGCTATTTTCTTGTATGACATGTATGTAGCTGTAGATATGTTTCATCATTTCAGGCCATAGTGCCTGTGTCACAACACTGACATATGTTTGTGTTATACAACCAGATGCATGGTCATTAGATTATGATGCATCTATGATTAGGGACTGTTGTTTGGTTTATGTAATGTTGGTTTACTTGGTTTTGGTATGCGATGAGGCTAAAGCTGGTGACACCATTCACTTCTCTGTTTGCCTATTCTACAGGACAATGTATGACAAGGCCTCTTTTTCTGTGGTTTGGGAGACTATACCTCTGTATGTCTACCTTGACACAATATGAGTCAGACATTCTTAGCTATGACGGTCCAGACATATGGACAGCCTATGGGCCTGATTACAACTTTGGAGGAAGGTGTTAATCCGTCCCATTTGGGATGGATTAACACCTCCTCCAAAGTTGTAATCAGGCCCTATGTGTTGTATAGTGAAATAAAATGTTTGGTGTGACCAGACAGATGGACTAATGTGTTTGTGTGTGTTGCCTGTAATCAAAGCAAGACAATGTACTTGTAACACATCACTCTTTGCACTAGTATCTTGTCCCTTCATCATTTGCTCCACATGGTCTTTTATCTCTCCATAGCAACAACTGAAACAGAAGCAATCAGAAACAAACTTTGTGATAGGTGGTATTTATTGTGAATTTGTGCATTGAATGAAAATAAGGGACATGGCGGAACAGTGAAAGTGAAGGGTTTAGTCATGGTGAATGAAATCATTCTAGTGGATGCCACAGCATTGGTAGTCTAAAGTCCAGTGTACTACTCCCATAGGAAATGGAAGAACAGTCAACAGAGTGAATATGTGGCACAAACAGGAGTCCCTTCAGGAAGTGGTCACATGCTGGCAGTGGTCGGTGATTGGCCATCTCCACCTCCTTGATTCTTAGCTAGATGTCCCTGCTAGTGTGTGTGGAGAGGGGGCTGCAGCTACAGAGCCAAGGGTGTCTGGGGTGGGTTCTTCCTCTGACAGGGCCTCCCTTTCCGTGGCTGGCACTGATGAAGAAAGGCCTGGTGTTACTGTGCCAAAGGAAGGGGTAGAGTGTTGGTGATGATCCCTGACCAGGGTACTGCTAATGTCCTTCAACACCCCTGTTAGGGATTCCAGGTTGATAGTGGTGACCTCCGAGTGTTGAAGCATATCCCTATGGATGATCCTCTACAGCTGCTTCATCTCCCGTAGTTCGAAAAGTACCAGGCCATTCACACTTTAGGATGCCTGATAGACCCCTAAGATCTGGCTCTTGGTATCCTGGCCAGAAGCATCACCAGTAGCCTCACCATGGTGGCCCACAACATTCCTCCCACGCACCCTACCCCCATGGACCTTTGACCTTGCCACAGGGTACCCCCTACTACTGGTTCTAGGACCATCATTGTCCAAGGTGTTGTGCTGCGACTCAGGATCCTGGACTGGGGGCACAAGATGGTTGCCACTGTCCTAGGGAAACAGGTTGGGGGGGCGACTGGCTGCCTGTGAGGTCAAGGCAACCGGGCTGGGAGCTGTGGATGTGGCCACAGTGAGACTCCCTGTAGAGTTCTGACCAGGTTGTCCAGATGGGCCTGAACCATCCTCCACATCCAAACGTCCAGGAATTTCGTCATCACTGAGGGCTTCATCCATGGGGTAGTGGCAGTCTCTTCCGTAGTCTCTGTGTGCTTAGTGGCAGCACTACCTGTTGATGTCATAGATTCAATGTTAACCCCTTCGCTGCCAGGCCTTTTCCCCCTCCTGTGCCAAGCCTTTTTTTGGCTATTTGGGGCAGTTTGTGCTTAGGCCCTCATAACTTTTTGTTCACATAAGCTACCCACGCCAAATTTGCGTCCTTTTTTTCCAAAATACTAGGAATTCTAGAGGTACCCAGACTTTGTGCGTTACCCTGAAGGAGACCAAGAAATTAGCCAAAATACAATGAAAATTTTGTTTTTTTCAAAAAAATGGGAAAAAAGAGCTGCAGAAGGCAGCTTGTGTTTTTTTTCCCTGAAAATGGCATCAACAAAGGGTTTGTGGTGGCAAGATCACCATCTTCCCAGCTTTCAGGAACAGGCAGACTTGAATTAGAAAACCCAATTTTTCAATACAATTTTGACATTTTACTGGGGCATACCCCATTTTTACTATTTTTTTGTGCTTTCAGCCTCCTTCCAGTTAGTGACCAAAATGGGAGAGAAACCAATGCTGGATCCCATAAAGCTAAACATTTCTGAATAGTAGACAAAATTCTGAATTGAGCAAGGGATAATTTGTGTAGATCCTACAAGTGTTTCCTACAGAAAATAACAGCTGAAATAAAAAAATATTTTTCTCCACGTTTTACTTTTTCCTGCGATGTCAGATTTTTTAAAGCAATATACCGTTACGTCAGCTGGACTCTGCTGGTTGCGGGGAAATATAGGGCTAGTAGGTTCATCAAGAACTCTAGGTACCCAGAGCCAATAAATGAGCTGCACCTTGCAATGGGTTTTTATTCTGTACTGGGTATACAGCAATTCATTTGCTGTAATATAAAAAGTGAAAAATAGATATCAAGAAAACCTTTGTATTTCCAAAATGGCCACAAGATAAGGTGTTGAGAAGCAGTGGTTATTTGCACATCTCTGAATTCCGGGGTGCCCATACTAGCATGTGAATTACAGGGCATTTCTCAAATAGATGTCTTTTTTACACACTGCCTTACATTTGGAAGTACAAAATGTAGAGAAAGACAAGGGGCAATAACACTTGTTTTGCTATTCTGTGTTCCCCAAAGTCTCCCAATAAAAATGGTACCTCACTTGTGTGGGTAGCCCTGGCACCTACGAAAGGAAATGGCTCAAAACACAACGTGGACACATCACATTTTTTCACAGAAAACAGAGGTGTTTCTTTACAAAGTGCCTACCTGTGGATTTTGGACTCTAGCTCAGCCGGCACCTGGGGAAACCTAGCAAACCAGCACATTTTTGAAAACTAGCCACCTTGGGGAATCCAAGATGGGATGACTTGTTGGGCTCTGACCAGGTTCTGTTACCCAGAATCCTTTGCAAACCTCAAAATTTGACCAAAAAAACACCTTTTCCTCTCATTTCGGTCACAGAAAGTTCTGGAATCTGTGAGGAACCACAAATTTCCTTCCACCCAGCGTTCCCCCAAGTCTCCCGATAAAAATGGTACCTCACTTGTGTGGGTAGGCCTAGCGCCCACGAAAGGAAATGGCCCAAAACACAACGTGGACACATCACATTTTTTCACAGAAAACAGAGGTGTTTTTGCAACGTGCCTACCTGTGGATTTTGGCCTCTAACTCAGCCGGCACCTGGGGAAACCTAGCAAACCAGTGCATTTTTTAAAACTAGACACCTAGGGGAATCCAAGATGGGGTGACTTGTGGGGCTCTGACCAGGTTCTGTTACCCAGAATCCTTTGCAAACCTCAATATTTGACAAAAAAAACACTTTTTCCTCTAATTTCGGTGACAGAAAGTTCTGGAATTTGAGGCCACAAATTTCCTTCCGCCCAGCGTTCCCCCAAGTCTCCCGATAAAAATGGTACCTCACTTGTGTGGGTAGGCCTAGCGCCCACGAAAGGAAATGGCCCAAAACACAACGTGGACACATCACATTTTTAAAAAAACAAAGTGCCTACCTGTGGATTTTGGCCTCTAGCTCATCCGGCACCTGGGGAAACCTAGCAAAGCAGCACATTTCTGAAAACTAGACACCTAGAGGAATCTAAGATGGGGTGACTTGTGGGGCTCTGAACAGGTTCTGTTACCCATAATCCTTTGCAAACCTCAAAATGTGACCAAAAAAACACTTTTTCCTCTCATTTCGGTGACAGAAAGTTCTGGAATCAGAGAGGAGCCACAAATTTCCTTCCACACAGCGTTCCCCCAAGTCTCCCGATAAAAATGGTACCTCACTTGTGTGGGTAGGCCTAGCTCCCACGAAAGGAAATGCCCCAAAACACTATCTGGACACATCAAAATGATCAAATACAAAACTACCTGTTTTTGCAGGGGGCACCTGCGTTTTTGGTCCTGGGCTCAGCAGCCTTCTAGGGAAACCTACCAAACCCAGACATTTCTGAAAACTAGACATCCAAGGGAGTCCAGTGAGGTGTGACTTGCGTGGGTCCCCCAATGTTTTCTTACCCAGAATCCTCAGTAAACCTCAAATTTAGCTAAAAAATCAAATTTTTCCCACATTTCTGTGTGGGATCACCGCACTGGGACACATTTCATACCACCCAATGTTCCCCCCAGTCTCCCGGTAAAAATGATATGCCATTTGTGTAGGTTGGCCAAGTGCTTGGTAAAGGGAAAAGCCAAAAACATGTCGATATTGAGGGGGAACAAAGGGGGTCCAAAAGGGCAGTTTGCAAAAAAACATTTTTAGGCTGACAAGTACAGCAGAATTTTTATCGGTATAGATGAGACAATGCTGGGTGGTAGGAATTTTGTGGATTCCTGCAGATTCCGGAAGGTTCCATCACAAAAACGTGGGAAAAATGTGTGATTGCCAACAAAGTTGGAGGTTTGCAGGGAATTGTGGGTACAAAAATGGTGCGTGGTGCATGTGAAACACACCACCCTGGAATCACCCAGATGTTTAGTTTTCAGATGTGGCTAGGTCTTGTGGATTTTTCTACATGGCAGCGTCCCAAAGTCCATAAAGTGGAGCCCTCACCATTCCAAGTGGGACGATTTTGAGAGTAAGCCAAGTTCTTATGGCCCAAATTTAAAACTAAAACCCAAAATAATCAAATGTCTTCTTGCTTGCTGTGGGATAAGATTTTTTAGAGTGCGGGGGAGAGCTGAAAGACTGTTACCCCCTTCAGTTGAGGTAGGGGCGTAACCAGGCCCAAACTGGTTGGTAGCAACCACCCCAATATTTTTAGGTTTTTTTAAATTCCCTGGCATCTAGTAGACTTTCTGCCCCCCCAGAGTGTGGATCAGGGGTAATTGCCCCATCTGCCCACTAGTGGGCAGAACAGCTTTGGCCCCATTTATTTGGGGTGGGGGTATGGCCATACCCCCACCCTCTTATTTTTGGAATAAAACTTCCCTGGCCTCTGGTGGGCTTTCTGCCTCCCCTTGGGGCAGATGGGCCTTCCAAAAATAGGCCCATCTGCCCCAAATGGGGGGCAGATATGGCCAACAGTAATGTGCCCCCATGGGGAGTAACCCTTACCCTAGGGCTGCCTCCCTAAAGAAAACAGACGCATACATACACACACCAATCCCTGGTGCCTAAGTGGTTTCTGCTCCCATGGCGGCAGATTGGCCTAACAAAAATTGGCCGATCTGCCCCCAAGGGGGGCAGAAATGGTCTAAATACAATTTGCTCCCCAGGGGAACGACCCTTGCCAGAGGGGGCAGAAATGGCCTAACATAAATTTGACCCCACCCCCCCAACCTCCCCCGGGGAACGACCCTTGCCTATGGGGTCGCAACCCTTGCGTGACATTGGCACAAAAAAAAAGATCCCCGGTGCCTAGTGGTTTCTGCCCCCCTTGGGGGCAGATTGACCTAAAATCGGCCGATCTGCCCCAAATGGCCTAAATACAATTTGCCCCTCCAGGGGAGCAACCCTTGCCTAAGCGGTGGCTCACCATCTGTAAAACAACAAAAAATCCTCGGTGCCTAGTGGTTTCTGTCCCCCCTTGATCGGCCTAATTAAAATAGGCTGATCTGCCCCCCCCCTGCCAATTTCCTTAAAAAAAGTAAATCCCTGGTGTCTAGTGGGCGTTTTAGCAGCCAGATTGCTTGCAATCCGACTGCTAAAACGCTCAGAGAGACTTCAAAGGAAAGGAAATTAATTTCCTTCCCTTTGAAGCCTCTCCGGCCTGCTCCACGTGATCGGAAGAGAAATGCTTTGCATTTCTCATCCGATCGCGCTGGAAGCTGAGCTTCTAGCGCGATGGGAGGAGGAGCTCCCTCTGGGCTCTGTGCCCAGGACTTAAAGGTTACGTCCTGGGCACACAAGCACTGTGCCTCAGGACGTAACCATTATGTCCTGGGCACAGAAGGGGTTAATGGTGGTACTGTGACAAAATAGCTCCAAGAGACAGTCGTGATTTGGTTAGGCTGCACAAGTCAGTTCAATGTCTAATGTAAAATTGCAGTGCTCAATCCTCAAGTTGTGGCTGCCTACAACCAAATGTCCAAATGAAAGCCATGAGGAGAGCACATCACTTTTGTAGGCCTCTTGTTGATCCAATTTCAAGCTCTATGTTGAGCCATTCCCATTGCACGGCTTTTTAGACGCTATTCACTAAAAAATAATTCTCATCCAATAGTTCAGTAATCTTCATTGTTGTCTTTTTTTTATATTCCATTTCAAGTGGACCTAGTTGCCTCTCCCTTTCTCCCTTTTCTAATGGTGTCTCATCGAGCGTTTTGGCAATGGTACAGACCCTTCCATTTTCATGGTCTCTTTCATGTCGTCTGATTTTATTTATTTTTTCTCTGTAATGGTTTCCTTATAGATTTTGATCACTTTATTCAAAATCTCATAGTTGTTTTGTGTCAAATCAAAGTTTCATTTTGACTTAGCAGTTCAAGAATGAGCTAGGTGACCAGCCACATCTCTGAGTTGAGCATAATCTTTATCTCGGTGCCTCCCAGGCGAGTAAACATCATTTGAGTGAGATCAGGCAAGGTTTTTGGACAAATTACCAATATTCTGCTATTTGGAGTCACTTGAACAGTGCCTCATGGGAGTTGCATTCAGGTCACTCCCCTAGTTCCCAACACTAGTCAAATGTTATCCTCCTAGTTGAGTAAACTTCCTTTGAGTTCAATAACAGATGCATTAGGGCAAGTGAACCCTGTGCTGGTGATTGGAGTTAGCAAAACAGGGCCCATTGAACTTTACATTCAGGTCACTCCCACTAGTTCGCAACACTAGCCAAATGTTATCCTCCCAAGTGAGTAAACTTTCTTTGTGAGTTCACTAACAGATGCGTGGGGCAAGTGGACACTGGGCTGGTGATTGGAGTTAGCAAAACAGGGCCCATTGGACTTTACATTGAGGTCACTCCCACTAGTTCCCAAAACTAGCCAAATGTTATCCTCCCAGGTGAGTAAACTTCCTTTGTGAGTTCACTAACAGATGAATTGGGGCAAGTGGACACTGGACTGGTGGTTAGAGTGAAAGTAAGAGACTTACAGTCATGTAACTCCCTTTACTACACACAGTGTCCAAATGGTATCCTCAAAGGTCAGTACACTTCAACTCAGGGTTAAGGCACAGTAGTCCTTGGACAAGAGAACACTTTGTTTTATTTTCCAGAAACAGGGCCTCCTGGCATTAGCAGTCAGACCACTCCATCTACTACACACACTTTACAAATGGTTTCCTCCCAGGTGAGTACTCTTCAATATAGAGTTAAGACACAGGAGTCTTTTGAGGAGAGAACACCGGTCTGGTGTTTGGAGCTATAGGAACAGAGCCTTATGGGGATTGTAGCCCTGACACTCTCACTACTCCCCATCACTTGACCAATGCTATCCCCCAGGTGAGTTAACCTAATTTTGTAATTAACAAACAGTGGTCTTTGGAGAAAACAACTCTGGTGGTGTTTTGAGTTACAGATACAGGGCCTGCTGTGAGTTGTACTCATGCCACTGACTCTAGAACACACACTTGACCAATGTTCTCCCTTTAGTAAGCATACTTCAACTGAGAGTTCAGGAACAGATTTTTTGAGAATGTGAACACTGGTCTGGTGCTTGGAGTTAGCGAAACAGTGCCTGCTGGGAGTTATAGTCATAGTTATAGTCATATCAGTCCCTGTACTACACACACTATACACACTATACAAATGATATTTGAACTCTGAAAAAATGGAAGTCCTCATCCTCGGCAACACCCCATCCGCCTGGGACGACTCCTGGTGGCCCACAGCCCTCGGCACCGCCCCGACCCCCACAGACCACGCCCGCAACCTCGGCTTCATCTTGGACCCTCTTCTCACCATGACCAAGCAAGTCAACGCCGTGTCCTCCGCCTGCTTCCTCACCCTCCGCATGCTCCGCAAGATCTTCCGCTGGATCCCCGCCAACACCAGAAAAACCGTGACCCACGCCCTCGTCACGAGCCGCCTGGACTACGGCAACACCCTCTACGCCGGGACCACAGCCAAACTCCAAAATCGCCTGCAACGCATTCAAAACGCCTCAGCCCGCCTCATCCTCGACATACCCCGCAGCAGCCACATCTCCGCACACCTGAGACACCTGCACTGGCTCCCAGTCAGCAAAAGGATCACCTTCCGACTTCTCACCCACGCACACAAAGCCCTCCACGACAAGGGACCGGAATACCTCAACAGACGCCTCAGCTTCTACGTCCCCACCCGCCTCCTCCGCTCCTCTGGCCTCGCACTCGCTGCTGTCCCTCGCATCCGCCGCTCCACGGCGGGTGGGAGATCTTTCTCCTTCCTGGCGGCCAAGACCTGGAACTCCCTCCCCACCAGCCTCAGGACCACCCAGGACCACTCCGCTTTCCGGAGACTCCTAAAGACCTGGCTGTTCGAGCAGCGATAACCCCCCCTTTTTTCCCCTAGCTCCTTGAGACCCGCACGGGTGAGTAGCGCGCTTTATAAATGTTAATGATTTGATTTGATGATATCCTCCCAGGTGAGTCTACGTCAATTGAGAATTGACAAACATGGGTCTTTGGAGAACAGGACACTGGTCTGGCTAAGTGGAGTGACAGACCTCCTGGCCTTATCAGTCATGTTGGTCCCTATACTAAACATATTATACAAATAGTGTCTTCCTAGGTGAGTACACTTCAATTGGGAGGCGACAAACAGGGGTCTTTGGAGCAGAGGACACAGGGCTGGCCGAGTGGAGTTACTGTAACAGTGCCTCCTGGCCTTAGCAGTCATGTCAGGCTCTGTACTACATACACTATACAAATGTTATCCTCCCAATTGAGTATACTTCAATTGGGAGCTGACAACATGCGTCCTTGGAGCAGAGGACTCAGGTCTGGTTTTTGTAGTTACAGGAACAGTGCCTGCTGGGAGTTGTAGTCATATCAGTCCCTGTACTATTCACTCTATACACAGATGTTGTTCCCCCCAGGTGAGCCTACTTCAATTGTGAGATGCCATACAAGGGTCTTTGGAACAGAGGACACTGGGCTGGCTGAGTGGAGTAACAGTGGCAATGCCTCCTGGGCTTATCAGTCATGTCAGTCCCTGTACAACACACACTATTCAAACATTATCCTCCCAGGTGAACCTACATCATTTGGGAGATTCCAGACATGGGGCTTTGGACAAGTGGACATTGGGCTGGTGAGTTGAGTGACAGTCACAGTGTCTCTTGGCGTTAGAAGTCATGTCAGTCCCTGTACTACACACACTATACAAACGTTATCCTCCCAGGTGAGCATACTTCAATTGGTAGTTGACAAACAGAGGTCTTTGGAGAAGAGGACACAAGTCTGGTTTTTGTAGTTGCAGAAACAGTGTCAACTGGGAGCTATAGTCATGTCAGCCTCTGTACTACACACACTGTACACAGATGTTGTTCTCCCTACTTCAATTGTGAGATGCCAGACAGGGGGTTTTGGACAGGGGGACAAAGGGCTGGTGAGTTGAGTGACAGTAACAGTGCCTTATGGACTTAGCAGTCATGTCAGTCGCTGTGCTATGCACAATATACAAATGTTATCCTCCCAGGTGAGTAAACTTCAATTGGTAGTGGACAAACAGGGGTCATTACAGCAGAGGGCACAGGACTGTTTTTTGTAGTTATAAGAACAGTGCATACTGGGAGTTGTAGTCATGTCAGTCCGTGTACTACACATACAATACACAGATGTTGTTCCCCTGGTTGAGTCTACTTCAATTGCAAGATACCAGACAGGGGTCTTTGAACAGGTGGGCACTGGGCTGGTGTGTGGAGTGATAGTAACAGTGCCTCCTGGCCTTAGCAGTCATGTCAGTCCTGGTACTACACATACTATATACATGTTAACCTCCCAGGTGGGTACACTTCAGTTGGGATTTGCCAAAAAGGGGCTTTGGTGCAGGGGTCACTAGGTTAGCTGAGTGGAGTAACAGTAACAGTGCCTCCTGGCCTTAGCAGTCATGTCAGTCCCTGTACTACACACACTTTATAAATGTTGTCCTCCCAGGTGAGTCAACTTCAGTTTGGAGATGCCAGACAGTGGTCTTTGGACAAGTGGCCACTGGGTGGTGAGTTGAGTGACAGTGCCTCCTGGCCGTAGGAGTCATGTCAGTCCCTGTTCTATAAACAAAATACAAATGTTATCCTCCCAGGTGAGTAAACTTCAATTAGGAGTTGACAAACAGGGGTCTTTGGATCAGAGGACACCGGGCTGGCTGAGTGGAGTAACAGCAACAGTGCCTCCTAGCATTAGCAGTCATGTCAGTCCCTGTACTGCACACACTATACACATGTTATCCTCCCAGGTGAGTACACTTCAATTCAGAGTTGACAAACAGGGTCCTTTGGAACAGAGGACACAGGTCTGGATTTTTTATGTGCCTGTTGGGAGATGTAGTCATGTCAGTCCCCGCACTGCACACACTATACACAGATGTTGTTACCCCACAGGTGAGTTTACTTCAGTTGTGAACTGCCAGACAGGAGTCTTTGGACAGGTGGGCACTGGGCTGATGAGTAAAGGGACAGTGAAAGTGGCAAAAGATGAGCAGTGAGCATGCATGGAATAATATTTTTTTATATATTTGCCTGTTGTGTCTTACCAGACCCCACTCCCCCATTAATTCCTGTTGAGCCCTCAGGATGCAGGATGGCCAAGTCCTTCTCCCAGGGATGGAGTTATAAGGGAGTAGTGTGAGTGTCACCGCCAGTATTCTAGGCCTGCAGCTGCTGCCTTGAGGCCAGAGGACGGACCTTGCCACTAATGTCATTCCAGCTATTCCTGATGTCCTCCTTTGTGTGCAAGGTAGTCCTACGGCATTCACTCTGTCAACTATCCTATTCCACATTTCCATTTTCCTACAAAGAGTATTGTGCTGGAATTGGGTTCCCAACAATCTTATGATTTCATCCACAATGACTCATAATTCTTCATCAGTGATACGTGGATTTTTAATACATGTCATGGTTTTAGAAAAATAAAAAAACATGTTTCAGGTGACAGTGACATACTAAGGAGAGTAAGTGCAAAAGGGTATGACAGGGCAAAAGTGTGTGCAGGGTGTGGTATGGGATGTTGACAAAAAAATTGAAGGGGTGCTATTCTATGGAGTTTATTTCTTTAAGCGCTCTATCTTGCTGGCTCTTGCTGTGAAGATGGAGAGGATTGTGGTGTGTGAAGGGGTGTGTTTTCTAATGTCCTTTGCAGGTGTGTTGAGTGTGGCAATGTTTGTCAGCTGTGTTGTTTTCAAACCCATCCAATGTTCAGTTGTTAGAAATGTGTTTTCTGGTTGGCTAGGGTATGCACCTCAGCCAGGCAGAACGCACCCACTCTAGTCAGGGCAAGGGAGTTACACATCCAAGATAACCCCTGCTCACCCCCTTGGTAGCTTGGCACGAGCAGTCAGGCCTATCCCAGAGGCAATGTGTAAAGCGTTTGCACATCACACACAATACACGTGACGCACTATCCCCACCACAAAGGAAACATAACACCAGGTTATATGAAAATATACTGTATTTTACACAATGCAATTATTAGACCAAACATCACATATCAGTAGTATCCTGCTACCTTAGCAGTTGTCAGAACGTTACACATTAGTAACTCTGCCAACTAGCAGTATATAAATTACCAGAGTCTGTAAGAAGAACTTAGAATATATATATTGTTCCTTTAGGGAGTACCTGGTTTAATGATGAAGGCAACTCCAGTGCCTGGAAGATGAAAAATGGGGGCCCCCAGCGCTCCTCTGCGCCAAACAGGGAGCCTATACAACTCTAAGGCAGAGGAAGGCGGCACGCACCTCCTCTGTGTGATTGCTTGGACCACAAACCTAGCACTGGCCCACGAGGGGCCAACATGGGGCCTGCGGCGCGGGCGAGCCTCCGGTGAGGCTGTCGCCCCACCCGAAGATCAGCAAAGAGCCCTACTCGGCTCAGCAGGCGAAGGAGAGGCGTCCTCCTCTCCTTTCTGTCTCTCGGCAAGGTTTTCAAGCCCGAATCAGGGTCTTCTGGTGTACCAGGGGCGCTCTACGGAGCCAACCTTACCCCAGGGGCACCAATAGGAGCACACTTGCTCCTGTCTTCGGAAAAAAGGATTTCCTTCGTGCCCGGGGGAGCACTGGGAAGCACGCTTCCCTCGTGCTTTAGCCGAACAGCCTCCCCGGGCTGCGGCGGTGATTCCTGGCACCACAACGGCTTTTTAAAGTGCTGGTGCATTAAATGAAGCCCGGGTCATGGTGGTGATGCCCCCCACAGCTGCAGAGCAGTTTTCCAAAAGCACGGAACGAAGAAAAGATGAAGCGCTTCCCTGGGCAGCAGAGTTCCAGAGAACGGCCCACATATGAAGGGGCTCAGTAACAGGCCAGCACAAGGAGGGTGCAAGCAAGGGCAGTTCCTTATAGTGACCAAGCAGGTCACAGGTCAGCACAGCAGCAGCATTCCAGGGTCGTTTCTGGTGAGTCCTTCTATCCTTCTGTGTCCAGCTCTGAAATGTCTCCAAGAATCTCCAAATTGAGGAGGTTTCAACCAGTTACAACTGGTTCTGGGAGTGCCCCCTCTCTCCTTTGGGACACACGCTCCAAACATCAGTGGGGGGGTAACAACCCTATTGTGTGAGGCCAGGACACAGCCTTTACAAATGTAGGTGTGCCCGCCTCTCCCTTCTCTCAGCCCAGGAAGACTATTCAGTATGCAGATGCACCTTTGTGACACCTCCACCCTCCCTGTGTACAGGCTGTCTGAAAAGTATTCACAAAGCCCCAACTGTCACTCTGCCTAGGCGTGGATTGGAGTTAAGCTGCAAAACACCAGAGTCATAAGCACAGAGAAATGCGCACTTTCTAGAAGTGGCATTTCTGTCATAGTAATAAAAAATACATCTACACCAGTAAGCAGCATTTATTATCACCATCACAACCATACCAAACACGCCTACACTACCCCTCATAAATCAGACAATACCCCTTACACATAAGGCAGGGCATTTGTAATGCAATCCTATGAGAAGGGAGCACTCACAGCAGTGAGACACCAAGTTAGGCTGTTTGTCACTACCAGGACAGGCCACATATCCTGGCACATGTCCTGCCTTCTACATACATGGCACCCTACCCATAGGGCTAGCTAGGGTGCACCTTAGGGATGACTTACATGTAGTAAAAGGGGAGTTCTGGGCCTGGCAAGTAAATTTAGATGCCAGGTCCCTGCGGCAGAAAACTGTGCACAAAGGCCCTGTGCTAGCAGGCCTGAGACAGGGTTGAAGTCTACTTCAGTGGGTGGTGCAAGCAGCGCTGCAGGCCCACTCGTAGTATTTAATTTACAGGCCCTGGGTATAGAGATACCACTGTACAAGGGACTTACAAGTAAATTAAATATGCCAATTAGGTCTAAGCCAATCATACCAACTTTAGATGGGAGAGCACCTGCACTTTAGCACTGGTCAGCAGTGATAAAGTGCTCAGAGTCCTAGAGCCAACAGTGACAGGTCAGAAAAAAATAGGAGGCAGGAGGCAAAAAGACTGGGGATGACCCTGCATAAGGAAAAACGTCCAACAGCAGTTGTGTATTACTTTGGTGATGGTAGATCACTGTGGGTCAGACTAACATTGCTGACCACTGTGGGTGCCCACCACTGTGACTTTGGACTTGTAATATAGTCAGTGATTGGCCGCGGGCTGTTGGGGCTGGAGTTCAAAGCATCTATTTCCGGGCCTCCGCACCATTGCCGGTCTGCCTTTTTTGGTTAGCAGTCGGCAGTCTTGCCTGTGTAACTTATAATAGGACGGTCTGAAACACCAACAACTTGTCAGTCTTTTTGGGACCCCCAACATGGCGGTCTAGCGGTCCGACAGCCAAGCTCATAGCAACGCGCTAACTCTAGGGTAAATTAACTCTTTATCCCATCACATATAATTTTCATTGAAAGATCAATTATATCCACCAAAATAAAGCACTGAACCCTGTCTCTTACATGAGGTGTGAGAAATATGTTTTTCATTTTTTCAGTACTAAAAAAGTTCAAGCGGTGGGCAACAAAATCAGACATATATGTTTGTCCTCTTGCAGTAATGATTCCTATAAGTACATGGGCAAAAGTACTTTTATCAAAACGACCCCCTTCAAGTTGTAACTGATCTCTTGTGAATGATCTTGAACAGAAATGGGGGAGGCATGGCTTCTGCCAACAAACAGTTCCAGATACCCACCAAATACCAACCTATGCCACCCATGTTCAGTAGATGAAGAATGAAATATAAGAGTTGGGTGTGCACAAACATCACACTTTAACATTTTATAGCAGATCACAAATCATTTCTGTGCCTGTATGGACTTAAAAGAACTGCATACGCCTGTGGTCTAACGAGTACAATTATATTAAATCAGCTGCTGTCGGGCAGTTACAGTAAATCTGCCATCAGTGATGCATAACATTTATAAAACGTGAGCGAATGCAATCACTGTTTAATACTCCATGTCTTATTTCTCTATTACAGGAGACTTATGAAGTCCCTAGTCACTGGTAATATAGAAATGTTGTAGCTGTAGTAAGTTATTACAGTTGAGTACCAATGTCACAATGCCTACAGCTGGACCCAGAAGTCAAGCTGAAAGGCAAGCCATGGAGCATAATTACAGCTGCAGCTTAAACAGGAGATGAAGAACTGGTTTTTACCTTCTTCTGCTAGGTTTTTCTAAAAAGAAAAACTGATTAATAATGAGATGTGTATCACTCCCAGACAGTGAATAAAAGGCCCTGGGTGTAGAGTGCGGGACTCCTCCCTTGACAGGATGGCCTGGGGTACTGTGCCTTGTACCTTGTCACTGGCAGATGAAGCTCACACAGAGTCCTGCCTCCCCTTTGTCTCTCTAGTCAGGATGGCACCAAACTTAAAGGAGTTAGAGGAACTGAGCAGAACTGGCTTAGGAAATGCATACATTCTTGCCCTCCAATCACAGGCTGACCTTGGGCATAAAGGTGGACTCAACAAGCTTCTCCTCAGAATGTTTCTGGGCCTATGAAGAATCAAAATTAGGACTGTCCTGATTCCTGAAGAACCGAAGGGAAGCCTAGAACTACCTGCTTTAAACCACCTGAAGTGACTAAGGATCAGTTGACTGACCTTCTGTCAGGTTACAAGGGCACAGCAGACTTCCATGGGCCTTTCCAACTCCCCAGCTGACTAGTGCCAACTGAACCTGGCCTCAGGTGGAGTGAGTGTTGTCATCCAGGTCCTTCACCGTTGGCTGGTGTAAAAGTGTACTCCTCCTGTCCCCACAATGCAAGAGCTCAGAATTAGAAACTTTTGTCAACTCTGCCTGGAGAAATAACAGAAACCGGGATCACCGGGGAGCCGTAGTTATCAACGTTGAATCTCCAGTTGGCCTCAGACTCTATGCTTCAGCAATCCACTATCTTAGACCTGTCGATTGCCACTTTTTCCTCCATAAAAATTTGTCTGAATGTAAATTTTCCCCAGGGTCAAACCTGGGCCCTGTATCCAACCAGGGATCCATTGTGGTCAGCCTTAACTTTTGACTTTGAACTGGTCTAGTGTGACCTGATAACTGCAGTAGGGTGTTTGCACTTTTTTATACTATTTTTAATTGGTACTTTAAAAAAGCATATCTCTGGTTCTTGTTGCATGTTTGTCGCTTCAGTGTCAATTTATCTATTAAACTTTTATTTTCTAAATTAGTTCATGATTTTCATGTATCATATTTTAAGTTTATTACTGCATAAGCAATTTACACATTGCATCTAAGTTAAGCCTCACTGCTTTGGGCCAAGAGGGCTAAGCACAGTAGTATTTAGTTACCTTGTTTGGTTCACCCTGACAAGGATTGCATTGGTATTTGGGTCTCAACTGCCACAACTAATACACCAATTCCTTACAGGTTGGAATACATAAACACTTTTTTTGACACCAAACTACAAAAATCCAGTCAGGAGAACCAGATTTAAAGTGTTCACACACCTGCCACTATTAAACCTTTGGCCCCATTTACAAGTTGCCTGCATGTCCATGAAGTATTTACGCACCTGCTGATACTATGGTGTATGGTACTTTCTTGGAGCAGTAAATGCCTCCTTTTTCTGGTTCTCACACTACAAATAAGGCCTAACATACAGATTCCACAAATAAATTAAAGCAGCGCAGTTATAACTGTGAATCTTATAAGTTTTATTGGGAATATTACTGGCCATTTGGAATTGGGGGCTTAGAGATCCTCTCCCTAGATTGCTCAGTGAACAAAAAAGAAAACACACAGCTAATATATTTGCAATATTTTACTGTTGCAATAACCTAGGATCGTGTGTACAAATACATGGCACTTCACACTTAAGTGGTACGTCTGCCAACATTTCTCTTTTAATGTGTTTGTGTTATAAAGTTTGTGCAAATAGCATATTTAATTTGAATTGATAATGTGATATTTGCTAATGACTGCTGTACAAATCTACAGGCTTTCGGAAAAAGAGCCACACACTGTATGTGCTGTCCCCCAGGCAGAACTGTTCATGCGACCCCGCAGAATTGTATCACAAGCCATCTGTCTGTACATTCGCACTGTTTCATCCCCGCTGAGTTAGAACGCATCTTGATATTGGCAAATAACCTTTGGTTTCTTTTCTGAGTTTACTAATGGTGTGCGTTATTTATAATAAATTTGCCATTCTGGCAGATCGCAGTTTATTTTTCAGTGATTTCAAATTAGGAATTACGATACATATTTAACTTCTGTTTACTTTGAAAATTGGTTTTCTTATGAGGTAAGTAATTTTGAAGAGCTTATTTAATTAACTCAACCTAGTCGTAACGCACTGTACACAATAGTGAGACGCAGAATGTATGTGCAATAGAGGACATTGGCTTTGTTTGTGTTTCACATGTGCTATAATTTCTACTTACCCTTTTCGACTGCATCCAGTGGCAAAGGAATTTTTTGTTGTTAACAGGCTGCGAGAGAGAGTTCACACCTAGGTTTGGATGATGGAAACATTCTGCCAAATTCTGACAACCTGTATCTCTCTTGTCGACCTTTTTGAACAATATGAACAACTTTTTAGTTTACTGTCATTCGTCTAGCATCTATATACAGTGCTTTATTTGTTTGAAAAGTGCAAGTGGTGGAGGCAAAGTTTTTCTTAGGCCCCTGCCAGCAAAATTACCAAATTTCAAAGCGGCCTAGCTTTGATTTAACCACATCAATGCTTATTTCAGAACCCTGACCGGTCTGTCTTTTACGCTTGGTAATGCAGGTTCTTTTTCTTCCCTGCCTTTTCCCTTTGTCTGTTGTCGCCTGTCTTTGTTATCCTCGTTTATTCTATACTTTCAATCTTTTTCTTTCGTGCTCAAGGGCAAAATCTGATGATAAAAAATATGTCCTGGTTCCCAGAAATGAATGCCAGTGCCACCACATGCAACCATTGGTAGAAATTAAGAGCCAGATGTACGAAGCAATTATCAGGGCCATTGGCAACAGGAAAAATGTTTTTTTCTGTGTACCAAAGCAAAATGCAACTTGGTAACTTGTTTACCGAATTGCATTTTGCTTTTGCGGTTCCGTATTAGGAAGGGGTGTGTTTATGGCATCCCTTCCTAATACCGAATCGCACTGGCATGTAGGAATGTTTGCAACCGTGAATGCAGCTACAAAACATTCACAGTTACCACCAACTTAAAGTTAGTGGTAACCCATTCCCAAATGGAAAGGGTCACCAGGAGCCCCTTCCCCTTTGTGAATTGTAGCGTAAATATTTACAGATCACTGCCTACTCTGAAAAAATGAAAAGAAAGCATTTTGTTTTTTGGTTTCAAATGCATCCTATTTTCCTTCAGGAGAAAACGGGCTGCATTTTTAAAAAACTGCTTTATTTAAAAGCAGTCATAGACATGGTGATCCGTTGTCCCTTGCAGACCACCATCCCTGTGAGTGTTGCCATTCCCAATTGGGTTGCAGGTTCCGACCTACTTTATGAATATTGATGAGGTAAGTCTTTGGAACCCCATTGGGAATCACTAAATGTGTCTGAGACACATTTGTACATTTCATTTTGCTAGTCTCTAATTGCGACTCACAAAAAGTTACAATTAGACACATGCAAAATGAAATGGACATACATCTGGCCCTAAGTCCTACACATTGATGAATGGAAACACTTTATGAAGAAGTCAATTAGCCGTACAAGATAAATGTTTATCTAAATTCCTGTTTGGTACATTTCCATGGTATGTAGACCAGACCATCATATGCAGTAGGGCACATGTAAGACTATTACATTTGCAGTGTGACAACGTTATTCACAGACCGTAACAAGATATAGCATGGTACATTAATATTGACTACACTAAATATTACCATGGTCATGTTGTGACTACAAACGTTTGATGCACAAAATATTGAGGTTAATATATATTTTTTCTTTTCCTATACCATTGATGTTAAAATATTGTTTATTAAAATATCATTATATAGAATATTGTTATTTTGTTCCAATAGTAATGCTTGGCAATATATATCTTTTATAATTACATAGTGTGTCTATTTATGCTTTTTTGGTTGTGTTGTTTTTTACCTTATAGCTTGTATATTTTTTTCTAGTTAGTGACTATTTCGTGGACAAGGTGGAAAATGTTTTATTTGTTTTAATTAAAATTATTATTTGAATGCAAATTTTTAGATCATTTTTTATTTTAATTATACTTAAAATGTGATTAAATGTGTTATGAATATTTTGCTGTTCGTTTACTTTGGGCTGTATAATTACAATTTGTTCTTTTTAATATTAAGCACTTTGGGGTTTAATGGGGATAATGAAGTTAGTCTTTTTTGCAGGTGTCCTAATGTAAGTATGTCATTTGTTGGTGTTCATTTAG